>NC_050193.1:5111074-5711074 GCF_008315115.2 Sander lucioperca | reverse complement strand
GTGATTAATCACATTAATGTCATAGTTAACTCGCAATTAATCACACATTTTTGTCTATTTTAAATGTCCCTAGATTTATTTTTGTCCAATTATTTTTTCTCATTTTAATGCTCTTATCAACATGGAAAAGTGGCTCAGCTTGCTTTGTGCTTTTGTCGCCTGGCGAGGGGGTGGAGAATTTGCATCAGCTGTGTGCTTGGCCATCCAGTGGTATTTCAGACTGGACGTGCTGCGATGATAGCTCAGTTCACAACGACAAAACACACAGATCACTTTGGTCTTGTCAATGGAACCATTTGGCAACTTTTTAAAAGTAAATTTTCCATTCAGAATGTTATTGGCATGGATTTTGGCATCTCGCGCTTGCCATCCACTCACAATGTAACGTTAGCCTACTACTCTTTGGCCGGCTCGCAAGCCCAAACAAGTACGTGCCTGTTGTTTTGTTTCTGGTCTATCTAGATCCGGTTGGCGTTGTAGTTTTTCTAACGTTACTAGTTGTTGCAACAGCATGTGAAAAAAACTACAAAGCAAATCCGGTCTACGGAAAGCCTTTCCACTTCCTATTCAGCCTCATTGTACCGAATTTGGTTGCAGTTCCACCAAAGTTCCACTGGGGGTGATCGCAGGTGAGTGCAAAATTAATGGGACTCTATGGACCTAGACGGCTAAATTTGTCTCTTTCGTCTGATTGTTGTTGAGAAATCTCAGATTTGATTGTAGTTTTTGCAAGTTCAACATGGATTATAGGTTGAAAGTTGAATGAACAAGTACTTATGTCCTTTTGATTTCTTACAGGTTGAGTCGTTGTTGCCCATAACATGCTAGCATTCTGCTAATGAATGCTGATTGGTCAGTGAAGGACTGATTACGATCGGAGATCCCGCTTGACGGCATCCGAAGCAGAACCAGAATGTCAGAGTGAATATTTCGGCGTGGTCTTTAAAACACGTACAACACCTCTTTCTAGCGCATATATTGACAGGGAGAGCCTTTCCTGTTAGCTGTGTTGTCGATGCCTAGAGAGAAAAAAGGAAGCGACTCATCTCTGGCCGTACGATGTGTATGAAGTCATTGACATTTTAAAAGGCTTTTTAGAACAAAAAAGCCACTTTAAAAGATCTAACACCCAGCAGTGTGTATTTTCTTAGCCTCCCCTTTCGAATCCAACATTCAAATTACTAGACAAAAAAATATATCCTGAGAAAAGTGGATTTTGAGGGGTATAGCTCCATAGAGTCCCATTCATTCTGCACTCGCCTGTGAGCGCCCCCTATATGGATCAAGAGTGGAACTGCAACCAGTTCGGAAGCCGGAAGTAACGAGAGTGGAACTTCTTCCCTTATTAGAAATTCTTTGCTACAAAGTTTGCTATGCCAAAAAGAATGTTAATCTCGCGATAAAAAAAATTACGCCGTTAAAATGGGTTTGCGTTAACGCCGTTTAACTGACAGCACTAATTTTAAGCTACTATGATTAAATAGTTTTCAAAATAAAAATTATTGATTGTAGGTTGTCATCTTTGTAATTTCTGTCAGTTTCAAGTGATGCAGAGGCTTCCTGTGTCCCTGCAAAATTAAAATATTCGTACACCTCGGTCACTGACTGATTTCCATCCACTGCACCTCTCTGATGATGGACAGCTGCCATCAGAAAAGGACATGAGTGTTGTTTAAAAATGAAGCCATTTATATGCTCAGAGCACTTTTGAACACAACTTATTGATTGAGACAAACTGCATGGCTGATGGATTTTGTGTGTTTTATTTGGTTTTCAATGACACAGACAAAAGGTTGCTTCGGTGAGTGACTGATCACCGTGCATAGAAGGCTACACCCCTGTTTCTGTTGGCTAAATGCAACAAGAGTCGATTGATGGCTGTGAAGTGGATTGCGATGTCCTTTCAGTGGCTCACAGATTTGTTTCCTTTGATTGTATCTCCACAGATTCTTATTCTGGATGGCCAGCGCCTTGTGAAAAGCACATAAACAGGGAGTATCTAATCCCTTCTGTCATTCTGAGGCTCAACAATCCTGAATCCAAACAAAATGAGAACTGTCCCTCAGTGGGACCCTGCATCACAGAACAGCCTTGGACTGGGAAATAGTAAAATAACACTTATAATGGCACACATTGAGTCTCCGTGCAAACAAAACTGTTGCTATTGCTCGGTTAGAATAAGACATTGTTAGCCTCTGTTAGTTTCTGTATGAGCCAATATACTCAGTCAGTATATTTATTTAATCCAATTAATATGGAAACTTCTCAATGTCGAAGTCAAGAACCAGTGTTGTCACATAAACGTCAAATTTGGTTCAGCAAATTCAAGTGCTGTAGCTTAGATTTGTCACCTGTTTCTAACATCCCACATTTCAGTGGTAGTTGTCTCATTTACGGCCTCGAGGGAATTAACAGTGACAAATATTGATTGGAATGTCCTGCGGCATATTATGTTCGACAGAGATGAGAATATTTCATTTGATAATATTCTGCTTCAAGCAAAACTGTGAAGTGTTTAATTTTCACAAATGCTGATGTGACCACATGCACAGAATATTATGTGACGCATTTATAAGTTGTCCACTCGTTTCAATCAAGCATTCTCCCAGGCCATCATAGTGAGCAGGAAAAACATTTAAAGAACAAAACAATGACATATATGTTCTTTAAAAGGACTTTTGTCAGAGTGTTAGATTATATTGGTCACCATTATACAAATACAGTATATAAGGCAGTAGAAAGCCCACACACAAATGAGAATATATGCAATATGTTCCAGGTTATAAAAATTATTTCTGACAAACAAAAAACAGAAAGTCAATACACAGATTAGCTGTCAGTGCCAACTTTTGAGTGTTTACTTTTGCCTTTGTGAGTGATGTACTTTAAATGGACCTGCTGAAGTGCTCTTCTGTACATTTCACATAAAACATCTCTTAAAATATTAGTGTGACTAAATAAATTCTGTATGTCTGTATTTCTGTATGTCATTTTAAGATTGTCCCCTCGTTGTTTGTACAAACAGCAATTACGACCCATATGTATGCTTTATTGATAGGTGGTGCCCTTTAGTGACCATAGTAGTTACAGTATGACGGAACAAAGCAGGAAGTCAAAGAGGGCACAACGAAATTACGTAATTAAAAGAGTGCCAGTCAAAACTTTAAATGGTAAAAAACAATGTGTGTGTTGTTGAAGTTATGCTATAAATTAAGTCCATTTCCATTGCACTCTGCCACATTTTTTCCTTTTATTGATACACCAACTTTTCCATCTCAACCAAGTGTAAAAGCTCTTTGAAACAGGTTTTAAAATATTTCCAATGTTTCAACTACAAATAAAAAATGTGCTTGAAACCAGGTGAATAGGACAGGTGACACTAAGAACATTAACAATGGCTCGGTTCTATTTAAGTGCCCCAGTAAGCCATGACAGTGTGACAGTAAGTCAGCAAGTATCCACGTGTATTACCGCGTCCCTGAAACTGAAGCAGCTAAATGGAAATCAGCCATCATTAAATTATTTATTTACACCTGTGCTTTTCCTACTGTGACATGTCAAAATGTCTGCTGTGAAAAAGGCCTTTGAATTAGAACATTGGGTCGTTTGGTTGCTTGCATGTAACTGTTATCCCGAATTAGTTGACTTTACTACAAATTTGCAAGGTGAAACTAAACAGGTCAAGTTGTATTAACACAGAGCGGTAAGTTGATGCAGTAGACAAATCAAGTTTACATTAGTAGTCTTTTCTAAAAATCATTAGTAAACATAAATAATTTTTTTCTGGAGCATGTTGTCTAAAATAAGCATGTAAAGTTAAAGCTTTAGTGCGTAACTATTTTATATTATTGAACGTCCGTTACATTTAAGCCATTGCCAAATGAGTTTATACAAAGCTAATTAAGACTGTGAGCTTCACAAAACTCTCTCTGTATTTCTCAGTATGACTATGTCCAGAAACTGGTGTTGCCCGGCGACTTTCGTGTGCAGAAAATGGAGTGAAGATAATTACCACTTCTGAAGAGTCCATCATGCTTTTTTAATCCTCCTCTTGGTTACTAGCAACTGCGTGGAGAAAGGGTGGGGGTGGTGCGCGATCACGGAAGGCTTGTATCATGTGGACGCGCCGACAGTTTTGATTCCTCAGAAGAGACAGAAGCTACGCACTATAGCTTTAAGCATGCAAAGAAACTAAATCTGTTTGAGTCGTGATTCACTTGGATCTTTAAATTAACTCACGAGTCGCAAGTCTCTAGTATCATTAACTCGGATCAGTTGTCTTACTACAATTCAATCTAAAATGATAACAGTGCTACACACAAACCTCTTGCAACATTAGCTACTACTAGTCCTAGCCATCTTAGCTGCCAAAAGCTTTATAACTTCGTAGGCAACCACAACTCCACAAGTCAACTCAAGCGACTGAGTGAGAGAGACAGTCCGAGACAGGTTATAGGAACTTCCCGACCCGCAGACTCAGAGCCGGAAACATTGCAAGCTCGCAGACCATGGCTCACTTGAGAACTCATAAGTCATCATGACTCATGACTCCTCAATGACTCATGAGTTCGCGCCTGAAATCTCTCCTCAAGTCAGGGTGAAAACAAAAGCCATTCTTTCACTTCTGAAATAACATACAATGTTCTGCACGTAGCCTAGCTAGGCCTACTGTAGGTTTGGTGTATAAATGTAGTATATGCAAATGCAATTAGGTCGAGCAGACAGTCTGAAACAATGCAAGCTCGCCTTGGCTTGCCTCGGACTCATGAGTCCTCGATGACTCATGTTTTCTCGATGACTCATGAGATCTTGCGTGAGTCAGTCAGTCGCGCGAATCAGCCGGCTACGTTTTCATGAGTGGATCGGTAGCAGACGAGCGAAGCTCAGGGTAAAGCAAATCCATAACAAAAGCCATTCTTTCACTTCAGAAATTACATATAATGTTCTGCACGTAGCCTAGCTAGGCCTACTAGGTTTGCTGTATAATGGCGCTTTTCCATTACACGGTACCTGCTCGACTCGCCTCGACTCTACTCGCCTTTTTTGGTTTTCCATTACGAAAAAAAGTACCTGGTACCTGCTAACAGGTACTTTTTTTAGTACCTCCTCAGTCGAGGTTCCAAGCGAGCTCAGGCGAGCCGAGGCAAGCCGAAAAGGTGACGTGAAAGCGACAGATGGGGTGTCCTGAACAAACCCGCTATTTTTAAACAGTTTAGCCAGCTGTGTTTTTTGTTGCTGCCTCCAGCTTCTTCTGAAACAAAATGTGTCTTCTGGCTGTGGCAACAACAACACACCTTCCACGTTCTGTGTTAGGTCACGGCAGTTTACTGCAGCGCCGCTTGTTTCAGTTCTGCGGAGGCTCCAGTCCAGGCAGAGCTTTCGCTGTATCCTACATACACACACACATGCTGGCTCGACGCACACACCAGCTGACAAATGTATACATCAGGCCACAGATTACATAGGCTACGGCGAAAGCTCTGCGTGGAGCCTCCGCAGAACTGTAAAACAAGCTCAAGTGGCCTGATGTTTATACTTGTGCGCTGGTGTGTGCGTCGAGCCGGCATACGACCAGCCACGCGGAGGCGGTACTAAAATCTGCAATGGAAAACGGACGCACAGTGTGCCAAGTCGAGGCGAGGTGAGTAGAGTCGAGGCGAGTCGAGCAGGTACCATGTAATGGAAAAACGCCATAAATGTAGTATGTTGAAATGCAATTAGGTCGAGCAGACAGCCCGAAACATTGCAAGCTCGCCTCGGCTCGCCTATAGATGTAGCATATCAAAATTAGGTTGATTGATTTAAAAAAAAAAAAGAAAGAAAAAAAAAAAAAAAAAAAAAAATATATATATATATATATATATATATATAGGGCTGTCAAACGATTATTATTATTTTAATCGCGATTAATCGCTGAATTTCTATAGTTAATCGTGATTAATCGCATATTTTATCACATGATTAAAATTCTATTATTTTGCATTTCAGAACAGTTTTTAAGTACATATTAACAATCAAAAGCAATTCTTACCAGTGTATTTTGATTGGGAATCAAACGAATGCAAAGAAAGTTACTTTATGAACTTGATTTTAAGATTTGAAATTATTTATTTACTGTGTAAACAAAAGAAAAATGTGTGAATCTGTCATTATTGCACAATTCCTCCAAGTACCTAACTAAAAAACTAAAAATCCCTATCCTTACCAGAGTCAATATAGTGTTTAGTAACTCCTAAATAATTTTCATTACTCACTGACGTCCAGTGATCACCGGTTAATGAGACAGCGTTTGCAGCACCTTGCAGCAGTTCCACTGTGGCTGCTTTCTCCGTGTCATACCGACTGTGTGTGGCGGGGCTGCTGTTCCCTTCGACGGCAATGAGACGGGTCAGAACATGCCAACCGTAGTACGTCTTTAAGACCTGAGTCCTCTACGATGCTGACAGGTCTGCAGTTAGTTGCCACTCGTTTCGCAGGAGCTGTAGTCATTTTTTGGGATTTGGTTTCATCCACAGGTCGGCAAGTAGCACTCTCCAAAATACTGCTTTGCCTGAGTGGGTAGCATGCTAGCGGGTAGCATCACGTTAACTGAACTATATGCTTAGCTCCGTAGGTGGTAGCTCAAGCTTGACGTGCTTCGGTGATATTTTAGTTCGGCTTTACACAATGTGTATATGGCTTTCGACTTGTCTAAGAGCCGTCCGGGAGTTTTGGAAAATAAAAAGCTCCATTCAGAGTTATTGCTGCTGTCTTTCTCCATCATGCCTGCAGCCTGCAGCAGCAGGATGTGTTACGAGGAAGTGGCAGCTTGATGATAAGTAACGGTGCTGCAAAGGTTCAAAATTGTAGCCTGTTAGGCACGACGCAAAGCCAAGTGAAGTGTAAAATAAATTAATAAATGCCGGCATGCGATTAAAAAAAATGTATGCGTTATGCTCGGCCCTTAATCGCGTCACGATTAACGCGTTAATGCTGACAGCCATAATATATATTTATTCACTATGGGCATTTCTCCGTTCCTGTTTCTATGTCTACATTGAAAGCCTATATATTGCTTAGGCTACACTAAGTTAAGACAATAAATAAACAGTCTGGCTCAAAATGCTTTCTTTCCTGTGACTAAATGGCTCTCCTGTGAGCAGCTGCATGAGGTGGCGAGTAGGACTGAGTTTCCTTGGCGATTTAGCAATACTGACTCAACCTTAAAAGGAATCGAGTTTGCCTAAAAAAAAAGAAGCCTAAAAGAAACATAAAAAACATGAAACGGATAGTTACCACTACTAAAGAAAATTTTTGTCTATATACATTTTTTTTTTCCTTTATGACATTTTAGGAACAATGTATTTCATACATTTGTTCCATAAACTGAGAGACAACATCACACATGCAACATTGTACTTAAACAATGTAAAGTACTGTATTGCGTGGTGGGTTTCACTCAGGTGACAGAGCTATTCATTTCCAATGTGTGTGTTTGCCACTTTTTTTTCCCCATGAGCCTTTGCATTACTTCAGCGCAGAACAATTCAAATGACCCTGCCCCTCCCATTCAGAAAGTTAACAACCTTAGTTATCTCTGATTAATATGATCTGTGCACTGCATACTTAAGCTGATTATTACAAACAACTAATGTGAATTAGTAATGAATATGTTTTTCAACAAAACATGAAAGAATAAGAAGTGACCACTAAAAAGTTTAATTACAACTAAATCTGGTTTTACAGTGTAGGTGGGGCTTCAATTTAGCAGCTGATGCTGTGTGAACAAGTTTGGTAATTGTTGGTTTTTCTCTGGTTCTGGTTTACAAACATTTTTCTTACTTGGAAAATACAGTATGTTCTTTAATTTTAACTTTAGTTTTGCAGAAAATTGGCATTTCATTACAAAGATCTGGCTGTGTAACAATCCTTTAACAGACTGATGAGTCGTCATCTCCTCCATTCTGTTCCTGTGGACCGAAACCCATTCAAATGAGCAGGTTGGCATACTTCCGTTTACCTCAAGTTAACAGTTGATCTACATAAGACTAAGAGGTTCTGTCCCAGTAACAGCTTTCAGGCATGCAGGACTTTGAACAGGTGGTGTATTATAGGTGCCATAGTACAAAAGTGTGCTTAAAATGGCAAAAACATAAAAACAGAAATGATTTTTACCTTTACAGATCTACTAATCTATACAAAATAAATGCATAGCATTTCATCTGAAATAACTGAATGATACTGACTCCTCTCCAGCGTACTCCTTGAAAAGTGATTTTTGATTTTCCTGAGGAGCCTCGCAGTTCATCAGTCAGACATGTTCTGTCAGTGCAGGAGGATGCAGCTCTGCTATAAAGACCATCCCACGTGAATACAGAAGTGCGACCTCAGTTTTCAGCATCTGTCTGAGAAGGTGTTTGTACTCAACAATTAACAACTTTATATGTTAGTGTATATCCCAGATGTCTAAACTGGGCAATCACACCAAGAGGTAACGCGCAGTGCAGGGGAAATCTCCTAGCACTTAATATGGGCTGTAATATTTTTTATATATTTAGGATTATTTATTTTTTTCTGAGGTAAAACACTATCATTCCTCTGATCATGCACAGGTTATGCACTTGAATATGTTCCATCCCTTCATAAACAAAACAGGTGACAAGCCTGAAGCGAGCGCTCTAACAAGTGTTTAGCATCAAACATTACTAAAAAGGGCTTAGCTTGAAAATCAAATACAGTGTCATGAGCTTTATTCTACTCAACAGGTAAAGCCAATACAATAATGAAAATGTTATCATGTAAAGAGAGATTATTTGGCATTACTCTCACAAACACCAGGGTATAAATGTGGATCCCATATGGATCGGCAGAGCACTAAACCATATCTATTATTCAAGCGTGAGGGAGAATTTTTAGAGCACTCTAAATTTCTGCCGTATTCATAATTTATATTTAAATCCTTCTTGGTCTCCACTATATATTCAGATCTCATTTACTGTCATCCATGCAGACTTGCCGCCTTATCCTCCAGGAATCTGGTCTCAATTAATGTTCTTATCGAGATTTAGGAGAGGATTTAAAAGGAAAGGTGCTTGGCAGTGTCCATGGAAACACACAGTAGAAGCAATCTGTGTGTTCTTACACAGGCATTGGAATAATTGAATTGTATGGTGGTGCTTTGCGTTGTCTTTTGGATCACTCCATGTTCATCTTGTTTCCTCGCCCTGTATGAGCCCTGTATGTTTTATCAGAGCTTGGATATGACACCACATGTACACAGTCTAGAAATGTATCTGCTTTAGGATTGGTGCAAGAATATTTTACTTAAACAAATTGATTGTTGCAAATACTGATTGAGTTGTTACATTTTCTGCCTGGTTTGTCTTTTCACAGAGGTCTGACTCTGTATCCATACCAATCCTGCTGAAGGGAACTCCACACACAGTGTGTGTCTGTCAGAGGAGATAGTGTTGCAACCATATAGAAGAATGAAAAAAATGGGAAGCTTCAATCATTCATCACCTCTCCCTGCACCAAGTGTCATAGGGGTGGGGATTCAGAATTCAGAACAAGTTTCAGGGATGCTAAAACTGCAGAAACGGAAGGCAGTTCTTTTGGTGATTTGTCATAGCCAACATTGTGCATGGTAGACAGAACTGTAAAGTGCTACAATTTGGCTCTGGAATAGATCTTCCATGACCACAAGATCAGAAGTGTCAGATATATTTCCACTTGTGTGTTTGTTTTGTTCCTGACAGTTCTGTTGTTTATATGCCATAACAATAATTAAGGGGGATAAATAAATAAATAAAATAAATACATTAATTTGTAATACTGTCATGGGCTATGTTCCATTCAGCTTAAACACTCCCTAGAAACCAGGACACACCTGATTCATTTCCATGAAGTTTACTGGGAATTTTGTGAAACTGCTATACAGTACAATGAGATGTCTATATTATTAATCAAACCCAAATACACAGCAACAGTGTAAATAGCACCGCTTAGCTAACATAGCAGTGAAGCCTATATGATAAACACAATGAAGCTAGTAAAAACAACCAGCAGTAATAAACATAAAGCTAACTTAGCCTAGCACGTCTCAATAATCTTACAAAATTAAAATAAGCAGTAACCTAATGTTACACGATGAGAAATACTTACAGACGTTGCCTTAGCAAAAAGGGAAGAAGAAAAGCGATCGACTCAGAAACTGACGACTGATTACCGCATGGCAATTTTACTTCCTGTTTCCCAACATGCACTGGTACTATGTTACTATGGTTACAAAGATAAACAAACCACACTGAACTGCTGAAACAAAGTAGAACACATTTTCAAGCGGCATGACAAATACATTTAAAATAAATAAATGGGGGAATTACTAGAATTGTTGGGGCTTGTAAATTATGTGTGGTCTAGACCTACTCTATCTGTAAAGTGTCTCGAGATAACTCTTGTTATGATTTGATACTATAAATAAATTTAATTGAATTGAAATAATAGAGGCCATAAGCAAAGCCGAAACTGCAAAACCCACATGAAAAGAAAAGTCAAAGTTAAAGCATGTTTCTCCCATTAATGTAATTGTAAAAAATTAAGTTCTCTATCATTTATTATGGAAAACAAAAACAAGATAGCATATAAGATTGTCAACTGATTAAGTTGCTTTTAAACAGCAAAATGTAATTCCTTATATTACCATTTTTAAATTTGACTTACAAATTAGACTAACAAAAATCTTATTAAACAAACAAAATGTAGCTGAATGTACACCCGCCAACATTGTGACCATGTTTGCGAACTCTTAACATATACAACACTCATAAATGCTCAACTTTAAGTTATTTGGTCATTAAAGCGCAGTGTGAAGCTAATTTTTATTAAAATGTCTTTTTGTTGTTGTTTATAAATAATAGAAGTTTTCTCTTCCCCCATTTGCTACATATTCGCTGATGCAGGGCACACCAGTGATGTGAGTGCATTATTTAACATTAGCAAATGTTATACAGTAGATTTAATTATGAATTGAAGGGGATGCATGTTTGATTTCTCCTTTTTGTTCTCTATCGTACACCCCAGGGCTTTGACAAAGACAGCTCTAAAAACAAGAGTTTTGATGCAGGCTGTCCTGAAGTGACCAGTCAGTACCAAAGTAATGTCTATCAGTAGTATTGTGAACAATTGCCTCCTCCTCCCCAACTCAACAAGAAGCAGACTTTACCCTGAACACAGCTGCCAGAAAACATATCTTAAAGCTCAGACAGCAACTGAGGGAACATCCATCTAAACACGCATGAGTGAAGTGATACAACCATAGCCAAAAGTGTAGATATTGAGCTACACTGTATAAGCTATAACTGTATCTTGGCCAAAAATACACAACTGTAACATCAGCACTGACATTGCTTTTCAAGGACATCAGAAGCAGGGGAGATGGCTAAATACCCCTTACCTCAAAGGCATACAGCCAGTTTGTTTTGATAAACACAGAGTAAACTGGGGAATTATAGCAAGGTTGTGTGCTATTTAACCAACACTTCCAACTTCGTAAAAGCCTGCTGGGACCTTCTCAAGGAAAGAGATATGAGAGCAGTGCACACCCTGTACACTTCAGTATGCAGAGGTTAACTTGAGGATATTTATCAGCGTACAGAGCTGAGTGGAATTACTACACATGCTCAGGAGGCAGTAAAATAAAGTTTGCCTTCATATGGCAGACAGTATAGTACTAAGTGCAGTGCATCAAGCAATGGTGAATACTGATGATCCTTAAAGCGGCGATTAATCGATATGTTTTAGGATAACAAAATAAAATGACTATGTGACAGTGTGAAACTGGACAGTGTCGTTTTCAACGATAAAGCTCTAAAAAAACACATAGACACGACCGTCTTCGCACCAAACAGCAGACAGACACAAAGCAGCTAAAAAGCCAGATATTTCCGTCAGGAGATGATAGAGACCAAAATAGAGCGAAAAGAGAGAATGAATATTAGATTTCAGGTGACCAGAAACACAACTCCAATTGAATGATAATGTTGCGTAACCGCTGGATGTATAAATAAGCAGCTGTTTTCTAACAAGTTGGTCACATCATCTTACAGTAAAATGTGGTGATATGTCGATGTTTACAACCGTTTTTCCCGCTGCCCATAAAATCAGTTATTGCAGGTTTAAACTAAACAAAAATGATTTATTTCTTGAAATTATCCTAAAATTAAGTATCACAGCCATGTCAGTTAAACTTCCATTTCAGTTTATGCAGACACCAAAATTATTACAAGTTTGCCTCAAGCCATCCTTCTCCCAAACAACTGATGTAATGCTGGTT
The DNA here is from genome assembly GCF_008315115.2 of Sander lucioperca. Classification (NCBI taxonomy): domain Eukaryota; kingdom Metazoa; phylum Chordata; class Actinopteri; order Perciformes; family Percidae; genus Sander; species Sander lucioperca. The sequence goes on along the minus strand of NC_050193.1, from coordinate 5,698,761 downwards.
GTTCCAAAAATGTGTCCATCAAATGTCTCAGAGATTTAACCAGTAAAAACAATATACATTACTCTGCACAATGCAAGGTTACAGCTTGTAATCAGTCTAGTGCTCGGCTAGGTTTGCTACAGCTGAATATGATTTACATCATAGCACTGTCAGTTTTGGAGCACATAATGCACCCTGGCCTGCAATGTATATTCTACTCATCACTCAATGGGAATGTACTGTATATCTACATGCAGTTGTCTCTTTAAAGGGGAATTGAAGTGCATGTGAATGAAGTTCTATAGACAAACCTCAAACTGAGCACACGTGATGTCCTAATGCACAGAATGAAATTGTTTTCTATTGGTTCTCCATTCCCTATCTTAGTCAACCTGAACACATTTAAAAAAAAGATGACAACTCCAAATGATGAAGCTGACACTTCCAGAGAGTGCAGGCTGTGATGTATCCGTACTGAAGCTTGAAGCTTGAATTTTTGCCTCACTATCAGCGTAAGACTGCTTTTGAAGTGAGTTGAAAGAACTAAAATCCAAAGACGACTGGGTGCACTTCCTTATTACCAAACTGTGAGTGAGTGTGGATACACAGAAAACCTAATGAGGATGCTTTTATTTTCCTCTAAAACAGCCTTCAGACAGATAATGATTATGTTTTTATCATGAATATTATTCAATGAACAGGGTCGATCTTAACTGCGAGAAGAGAAAATGTAATATTCTGAGAATTTATTTTCATTCACCACACTCCATATTGGGTTCTTTTTAAATTCCCCTTGGTCTATAGCCACCAAGTGACGAATACTGTAAATGCATCAAATGCATATCCGACACTCAAATGCAACATTTTATAACGCATTTTCTGTTCTTCCTTAAGGGGAATTCTTAACTTTTAGTGTATATGTAGCATCTGAGTGGCAGGTAAATAAGACTTTTCAAAGCTCTGTGTAATTTAACCTGGTATCGGCCTTTATCGACAGCAGTGTATTGCACATGAGTGGAAGGATGCATTGTGACAACTTTTCAAGCAGGATGGACAAAGGTTCACATGGGCTACATTTATGTGTTTAAATAATCTTCAATCTGTTGCTCCATCGTTGAGCACACGTCACATTCAGAGTGAATAAAAGATCAGTACTGTAACACCACTCTGGCCTGAGGAGACAAAGACCAGGCCTGCTCCTCATCAAATCATATCACCTAGCTATTTTTGTGTTTTTCAGCATATCATTCAAGCAGTTCATTGTTTTTCACATTCAGAGCAGATTTTAGTTCATATACAATCCTTCCACCTCCATCTTCTATCTTCCATCTGTGATCTCGATCTTTGTAAAAAGTTGTTCATGATCACAAATATTAACTGGACTGTCCTGGACTGTAGGAAGGCCAAACAGTTTCATATTTAAACAGGCTGGTTTCAGCAAACAAAGCATGTCATTGGGGTTCCAGACCACCACAGAGGCATTAACCTTGGACACTGACTCATGCAAAAATCTGTTGAAAAAAAATCTTGAACAGTTTTTGATCTTTTGACATCAAAAACTTATACTTAGAGATTCCTTTGAGAATTGTTTACAGCCATTTTTGCTGATGAGATTCCTTCTTCTATGGCTACAGCTTCTGAATGAAACATTGACATGAACAAACATAGTCACATCTTAAAATAGCTGTTAGACTGCTCAGTTTTGTAGCTAACAATACCCTCAAATTAAAGCTGTCAGACGACTTATGTCAGTGTTTACTGTAGGTGTCCCAAATCTTTTTGTTGACTGAACAACATTTCTCTCAGGTAAATGATATGCTGCTTTGTATTGCAGGGTGTAGAGGACGAGGTAAGATGGAGGGCAAAGGAGCAAAGAAGAAGTTTGGAAGGCAGAGTGCAGGAGCAGATCCATAGACAGCTGGGAGTCAGTGGTGCTAGTGTGTAACCTCACTCTCAGTGCACTCTGATTAAAGAATGATTTATAGGCCTGCTGGAGAGCCCTCTCAGCAATCCGTCTCCTCAATGAGATTTTCTTTCCCTTTCGAGGGGTTTGGTAAATCAAGCCATCTTGGAGAGGATCTCGGGTGGACAATGTCAATGTGTTACTGAGAGGGAGCCATTAAATGTTATAATCATGAAAGCATGGGGGGGAGGGGGGGGGGTTAGCAGGTGCATACAGACACATATTTGTCACATACAGTGTAGATCCTGACTCCTTCAGTGGAATAAATCAGTGTATGGAGACATTACTGCATCTATCATTCTGATAGACTGATCATCAGTCTTTTGGCTTTAGTGTTCATTTGCATGTGAAGATTTAAGATGTGTTTGATAATGAGTGTGTTGGAATATAATATTTATTTCTCCATTCTTTATATTCATCCTATAATGTTGAGTTTATACAGTGTTGTTCACTGATTGTTCAGCCCTATATGCATACCCTGTTAGGTCATTTTTGTATATTATCATATCACTGTGCTAACATACTCATAATGACAATGCTAACATGCTGATATTAAGTAATGTTTATAATGTTCACAATGTTAGTTTAGTGTATTAGCATGCTAGCATTCATCCTCGGAAAACCATGAGTGTACAAAATGATCCAGTAGATATTTCACAGGATAAGTGAAATCTTTGACCTTCTGGTGGCTCTGGAAGAGAGGTCAGGGGATCAAAAACTATAGGATTCATCCTCTTGGGACCATGCACATCAGTACAAAATATCAAGCCAATTCAATTAACAGTGTTTGAGATATTTCAGACAGACAAAATCTGAAAATAAATCTGCTAATGTTGTGAGTTTATTTCAACTGTTTTCAAGAAAAATCTACTTTTGTAGAAATGACTGTAAGAAGGAAAATACTTTTCCTGTGCAACGATCATGTGAAATAACACTGACACCAAATATTTGTATTGGAAACACACTGAAACTTGATCTGTTAATGTACTGTTTTTTTTTTGTTTTGTTTTTTAGGAAATAAGAACTCAATAACAGTAAAAAATTGACTGGACAAGATGTATACTGTATTAAAGACTTCTGCACAGCAGCAGAACAATGGCAACACTGCATGGGAAATGATGGGAAGTCAGTGTGGACCCATCAATCATTAGCAAATCATCCGCAGACTGAATCCTATCTTTCAAATGGTGTCATGATGCCATCTGTCTAAAGCGTTCTGCGGTCTGTATCACAAGTGCAACAGTTATTGCAACAATGACTATCTCTTCATTTCCATATTATCTTCTAAGTGTACAGAATGTACATGCATACATTTGGGTCACATAATATAAACATTTCAGGTACCTCGCTCATGATTACGCTGCATTCAAGTTTGCATTCCATTAATGTGACCTTTTCATTAACCAAAGCACGCAACCGTTCCATGTGATGTTTCCCAATTATCTCTTCCTGTTTACCCAATTACATTAATTAGAATGCACTGTATTTACATAACCCAGAACAAGTAAGCCATTGAGCTAAACCTATTATTAAGCTTCTTTGAAAAGAATTACTCCACCTACTGTTGCCATTGTTACTACCTACATTCAGAAACAAACTGTCAAAGACAAGCCACCCTATTGAGATAAAAATGTATGTTAAAAGATATACTGTCATGATTAAAGCTTCATGTGGCAAAACCTCAAATAAACCGGTAATAAAAGCATGGTATTTTTCAGTGATGGACAAGTATTCAGGTCTTTTACTAAAATAAAAGTATCAATAGAACTACTGTATCTAAAATCTTCCATTACAAGTAAAACTCCTGCAGACAAAATCCTTTTACACAAAGACATAAAATATAAAAAATGTAGAAATGTTGAAATTTTGGCATTATAGCCTACTGTGGTAGCCGTTCAAGCTGGACAAAGTTTTAACTATATATATATATATATATATATATATATACTAGTATATACAGGTAGGTAGTTTAGGCCAGTGTATAACCTAGGGTTCAGGCCTCCTCAAAAGGACACAAGTTAAATCTGGGGGGTCATAAGTTTTGCTGCATTGTTTTTGGCTATGTACTTTCTTTAAAGGGCCAACAACATGGCATTGTTGTGTATTTTATAAGATCATCATGTTGTTTTAATGTAAAATCTTAATAGTAAAAGTATGTAGTGTGTAATAATGCTAGTAATGCTATGCGGTTTAAGTACCTTAAATGTGTAATTAAGTACAGTACTTGATTAAATGTACTTAGCGTCTACACTGATATTTACTATAAAATGAATTCTGCAGGTAAAATACAGTGAGTAAAGGAACATACTGTAGACAGAACTATAGTATATGTACTTCAGCTCTTTTTTACTTTACTAAGACTCTTTCACACTTCTTAAAAACATCACAAAAACCTTTATAGCAGGGTGGCATTACTGCAGAATTGTCTGTCCTTCAATAAAAAACTCAGACACTCCGATGTGATCTTTGATCTAGTCAAAAACAATGTAAACAAAGCAAGCACACAATGCACAAAGATGTTACCACTGTGCGCTTCACTCTATATTTTCAGATTTGGCCTTTAACAACGTAGCCCACGTACAAAGCTAACCTGCCTGAATAACAGTGATTAAATTCGGCAGACAGCTTGCTCATTATTATGACACAAGGAGAGGGCAGTCAGAGAATACTTGAAGGTGCTTAATAGAGTCACAGAACACAACATTTTTCTCTGCTGATTAGCCTACATAAAGCAGAGGAGCACAGGTGATGATTATTCCTGAAGATGACAGAAGATACATGTTATAGCTGGGCTGGCTCTATAAATGTCGGGCTAGGCATGGTGATTTCATGCTTTTAGCACTATTCCCCCTGTTGTGAATTCACGTTTCAGCTGAAAACACGCTGCCCTTGACTATTATACAGAAAGAGTCGACTTGGCAAAGACACAGAGGCACCTCTCAGAATGCTAACGGGCAAAAAAAACAAGTTACACTACATCTGCATTGCAACAGCTCATTCTGTTAGTCACATCACAGCATTGTGTCTGCGTGATCAACCAGGTAGTGCAGCTTGCATGGATATGACAGGCCTGCAAACATACCATGAATATGTAATATATTTCTTTCTGGAGCAAGTGTGTGTAGCTTCTTGCAACAGAACTGTCTCCGTGAAATAAGTGCCAATTATAATATTAAAGCTGTCTCTACCAGTGACCTTTTTGCATTTGCTCTGTATGCTATTACACTCAATCAAGAAAGGTCAGTGGTGGACGTGGGTCCCATGCAAAAACTATTTTTTTTCATCTTAGTGTGTTGGCTGTTTCTACAATTGGATTTCATCACTGAAACAAACACATGGACTTTGCATTGGATTTGCTGATTGCATACACTGATATGACTTCAATATTTAACATATGTTGTACTGTAACATATTGAAGTCTTTTAGAGCAAGTGTTTAACTTTAACTTTGTTTAGCTTTTTTGAAAGCTCTGTGCAGAAATAAAGTGCTGATTGTAATTAATCTGAAGTGTTCATGTTTGGTTTCATAGAATCCACAAATAATAAATATGATTTTGATATAAATAACTGCTTTTTAGCTTTTTTAAAGTGCTATTGTCCCTCTGATAGACAGAAAACTAGTTATACAGACAACATTAAGTGTTTATTTAAGTTTGATATTACTTCAGAAATTAAATGAACAAATGAAACATTGCTGTTATAGTAATATCTTGCCAACTTTGAAAAACACATAACTTACACTCAATAAATTGTACTATTCTTTTGATGTAATAAATCAGTAAAGCAATTTTTGGCATTAATAGTATACAGTACAATATAACCCATCTGTCAGACCTACATGTGAACAAACAGCACACTGTGACTTAACAGCTCTAAATGGTTGCACATGTTTTACATAGTCATTTCAGTGTTTGAGAAGGGAGCCCCTTGGTGGGCAAACTCAGAATTTCTCCTGTCAAATAAAATGAACAGCACTATAAATGGCCATTAATGGCATCCTCTTTTATCTTTATGACGACTGTCAGATAGTACAAACTTTCAATGACAAAATGATGGTGTATTCCAGTTAAAAGAAATATTCAGATGTTCTCACTTCACAACTGACACAGCACCGAATGCCGTCTTACTACCAGCAGAAACTCAATCAAACTTCATTTCCGATCTGGAGGCCAATTTTTCCAATTCTTTGTACTGTGGCAAAAACGCAACCTTAATATAGCAAATAGCAAATAGGCTAGTAATATAACCTCATGTCCCATTTTAGGTGCTCTGTGTGCATGTCATGATTCTAAAAAACTTATACACTAAAAAAACTATTATGATGCCCTTTTTAATCATGTACAAACATTTAAAAAAAAAAAACTTTATTTATTCAGGGAAGGTTCACTGAATGGAAGCTGCTCTTTTGCAGGAACACCCTGATCACATTCACACAGTTACACATTCATACCTGGAAGCTGCCCAGTACAACCACAGTCTGATCTGCTGGCCACTGAGCAGCTCCACATGTACAGTGTTTCCAAACTGAGCAGCAGGATGTGCCACAAATGCCAAAAATATATGTCACACATTTATATTTTTTGGATTCAAGTTTAATCAGATCAGCTCCACATACTTTAGGCACAAACACTGGTTACAAAAATAAGTTTAGAGGGCAGCGTAATACTGTAGCTCAATGATTAATATTTTTTCCACCCACTACACAAGTCTGAATTTGATTCCTGGCTCAGGCATTGTAGCCTCCTAACATTTCATTCCCTTCAATGTTATCACAGGGTCGGCTGCCTGCGCTGTAAGTGAGCCTGAATGAATACTCCACCACTATTGACAAACTTTCATCAGTGAATATTCAGGCTCGACCCGGACATTTGTCGCTGGCAGCTATGTTATATTTCTCTCTTTTGAGAATACATTTTGTTGGCAACATACACAATACACACTTAGTGTATCGACAGAGACTATTACATTTTGATTCATCATTTCCTGTGGGCAGAGAGCTGTCCACTGCCAAGCACAGAATTTAATTTGAATAAAAAGGGTGAATCTATTGGTCCCAGATATTTTGCCAGTTTGCCACCAAGACAAGTTTGAAAGAATCATATTATTAAATAGCGAGTATGTTGCATTATAAACAGAAAACTTCTTGTTGAGAGTCAATTGAATCAGATCATCAGGTTAATCTGACTTTGTATGAAATTAAACTTACATGTTTGATCACCTCTCAGTGTACTAAACTTTGCAGCTGAGAGATGAAAGATTGATACAGTGGACGAGGGGTCAATCAGCTGCTCTACATAGAAAACATCTTTGCAAAATTGATTGTGCTGTGTATTTTTGGAAATTAAAAACATATGGCTTCATATTAAAAGAGTCAAAAATAGTTTACTGAATTAAATTTTTTCGGGGAAATTAGTCTTTATTATAAATTATAAAAAAAATTCTAAAACCTGTAAAATAAAAAAAAACAACAGTATATTGCTGCCATCCATTTATGTAATTTTAGCATTTAATTTAGCATCCTTTTTATCAGCTTTTTCTTCATATAAACCATGAAACCTATCAAACTGTTAATTACAGGCTGATTTTATTTATTAGCTGCCTTTTTAAATGTGCACATTCAAAATACACATTTAAATCAGGCAATAATGGGATTATTAGAATTATTACAATGTGTTAGATTTGAAATATTTGGGAAAAATTGTGCCTCAACATGTGATTTATACATACATATTGTGTTTAATTACAGCCAAACAACAATGTTTCATGTTAATGGAAGGAGGTTCCCATATACTGAGTGAGGTCTATTGTTAGAAATGTGGGCGAGAGACTGATGGGCTGGAAGTACAAGCTCAATTGTCCTCGTGTTGATTTCAGTGACCTCTGCAGGGGTTCATTCACTTCTAATCAATTCACCGATCAGAATAAGCTGAGCTCAGAATAACCCCTGCAACCACATCCCAGGCCAGTGTAATATATGCCAATAGAAATAAATGCTCACTAAGATTTAGCGTGCCGTAACTTTGTGAGATCCTTGCACACTGGGGCTTTAACACAGGAGAGGGCAAGTCCCTGCTCTCCCAAAAAAGTTAGTTCCTAATGGAAATCTATAGCACACTAAACACTAACATCAATTTTTAAAACACACTTCACCAACACACTACAGATATGGTGGTAGAAAAGAAAGTACTGTGCATAAATACTGCAGTGTGTGTGTGTGTGTGTGTGTGTGTGTGTGTATGTGTGTTTGTGTGTGGTCACCTGTTTATGCAGGCAGGACTTTTCCTCTGCTGTTGATGTAGTGCCACCCATGGACAGGTCAATATGTTGCATCTTCATCTTCAGTCTGTGTGAGTGGAGATGGCAATCTACGGTGGCCGACAGGGACAAACGCCCTGCAACTTAAGAAAACACATGCAAATAGAGAAAACACAAGCAAATTAAGAAAACATCTTCATTAATTTAACAACACGTGCAGCATTCAGCAAACGCTCTGCAAATGCACACAACACAACCAAATACATAAACGCGCTGCAAATAAAAAACAATGCAAAAAGAAAAGCACACAAACCCCGAAAAAAGAAGCAATGCAAAAAGAAAAACAACGTCATTAATTTGACAACACATGCGCAGCATTCAGCAAACGCACTGCAAATGCACACAACACAACCAAATACATAAACGCGCTGCAAATAAAAAACGATGCAAAAAGAAAAGCACACAAACCCCAAAAGCAAATGCAACAAAAAAACGCTGCATCCAGATTACACAACGGAAGTTCTCCAGGCTTCTAGAGGGAGCAGCTAAGTGGAACAGCTTGATTTTCGAGAGAGAGAGAGAGAGAGAGAGAGAGAGAGAGAGAGAGAGAGAGAGAGAGAAAGAGAGAGAGAGAGAGAGAGAGCCGGCGGGGCACGTTCAATCTCAGAACGGTGTGCAACTGCTTTGAGATCATAGACTGTAAATATTAAGTCTATGTTTGAGATATGTTTTCTCTTGTTTGGTGGGTGTGTCTCATCTCAGGTCACAGGTGATACTCAATCAGCAGAGACGTCTGTAAACTCGTGGTGATAAAACATTTAAAACTGCATCAGCGTTTAACGTTGGCGTTTGTTTAAGCCATATTACATGAGAGGGTTTAATTTCGAGGTCCAAAAGGCGCATCACTGAAGTGTAGGCCTCCTCAAGTGTAATATTGAGATTATACAACAACGGGTACCAATAAAATAGGTGATCAATCTGTATTCATATTGTGGAACGATTTGCTCTTGAAATACAAAAAACAAAAAACAGACCGGATTTCTAGTCCCTCCCTGTTTAGTAAACCAGCCGAATTACTGTGGGATTTATCAAACTGAATAAATCCCGCCTGCACATATAAACACAAAACTGCTTTGCTAACTCCATCTTGTTGTAAGTAAGACATCTGCTGAAAAAGTTATTGCATTCATTAGCATGATTGCTGTACTGTTTAGTTCAAAAACATCCAAAACACCAAAGTACGAAGACATAGGGACCAGACGCAAGCTTTTATTTTGAAAAGTCGAAGCTCGGGGACGGCACCAGCCAGGAGGGCATGAGAGGGGAGCATAGACTGTGTGTGTGTGTGTGTGTGTGTGTGTATATATATATATATATATATATATATATATATATATATATATATACACACAGTCTATGGAGTTCTCCAGGCTGCAGCCATACCCGACTCTAATAAAAAGGCAGAGCGCTCTCTCCCCATGGGGTCGAAAATCAAGCTGTTCCACTAGCTGCTCCCTCTAGAAGCCTGGAGAACTTCCGTTGTGTAATCTGGATGCAGCGTTTTTTTGTTGCATTTGTTTTCGGGGTTTGTGTGCTTTTCTTTTTGCATAATTTTTTATTTGCAGCGCGTTTATGTATTTGGTTGTGTTGTGTGCATTTGCAGAGTGTTTGCTGAATGCTGCACATGTGTTGTCAAATTAATGAAGATGTTTTCTTAAATTGCTTGTGTTTTGTCTATTTGCATGTGTTTTCTTAAGTTGCAGGGCGTTAGCCCCTGTCGGCCACCGTAGCAATCACATATATACCAGACTGAGAAAATAGCAGAAGAACAATGCAAAACAAATCCAATGCATTTAATTGACACAAGGGCTAAGAGGGAGTGGTAATGCTCTATACCGGTATAGAAATAACTCAAAACTAAAAGTAAGCAGAATCCTTCAAGCATTGAGTCAATAAATGTGTTACGTAAGTGTTTGAAATAGTATGCTCACATTACACTGTCACTTGTGTGAAAGCAACCATCAAGGGTGATTCTTGGATTTAAAACTCGGTGGACTTCATGACATTTGCACATTATTCTTGTGCGCTCTCTTTATCTGGTTTCATGGAAGTTGCTGAGGAGTTACTCCTTGTTGGCTCTGATAAAGGCATATTTGCTGAAAAGCATTAGCATAAGAAATGCAATGGTAAACAGAGGCCAAACTATTTAGATTGTTTATTTTATTGTGAATGCTGCTGTTGTTTAGTGACATCTTGTGATTTATTTTCAACAAACAAAATAGAAGTAAAGTGCTAACATTTTCATTTGTGAAATGTTGTGATGTTGAATGTTGCATTAAATTTAAACTAGTATCTGTTCCGAAGCATTCACTATGCTGTAAATGCTCTGAAAGAACAAACAAATCTAAACAGAGAGAAATATTCTCAGCTACCTATCTCTGGCATAGCAAATTAGCTAAATTCCCAAAATGTCGGAGCATCCATTGAGCCCAACTGTGTCAGGCAAATCTTTAGTTATTGATTGGTCATGCCTGTTGAATACTAGAGAATAAAATTGTGTCATATTACAGTAAAAGCTTCAGCAATTTCTACTTCCTGTCATGCAAAGATTTCTCAGGAGAGACATATTCCCAGACACATCGTGTTAAGTCAGAGGATAGTGTCTCTTTACCAGGCATTGTGTTGGACATACATGCCAAAACAAATGTCCACCAGGCAGTATAGTTTCATAAAAACATACATATTTATAGTCAATTGTTTGCACTCCTTGCATAATGGCTTTGGATTGATCTGTTCCTGCTGTAATGGGGGGAGCACTCACTGTCAGCCTGCAGCCTGTCTGTGGGTTCCACCACATTGGTTTTGCTGGATGGTAGTTGTCAGCAAGACCATAGAACAAAATAGTTTTGAACGAATGCTGGCAAATTGAATTCCTTCCCCATTTGTTGGATGCCACAGTAAATGGATTATTGACAACCGCACTGTGGAGGACAAGATGACCAACCCTCGACATCATAGATCAATAATATTAACTGAGACGTCCCTGCAACAAGTCTATGTGAATAAACAATAGAAAATATGAACAAACATGTAATATGAGATATGATTTCATAGAGTTATAGGGTGATCTTCCATCTCTATTCACCAGTACTTGTTTTGTTACCTTGCTTAATACTCTTACTTCACCTTTGTCTTTGTCATCTCAGCAACATTGTCCATCGATCAATAACCACGGAGCAAAGTAGTCAACATGAATAATGTGCTAAATTAGGATCTTTAGCAGTTATTGATTATGAATTTGCCCCTGCCCTTGAACTCCCTCACTGCACCTAAAAGGTGTATATGCTAAGAGAGCTTTATGTCCTTTTATCACAACCCAATAAACGTACAGTATAGGTCAGGCTCTTTGGCGTTCCATCTATTTTCGGTAGATTGCAGATTGCGTGCATGTCCTCACACCTTAAGCACTGCCCTTTAAAAATGAGGAGGCGAGTAAAGCATACAAAGCTGCAGTGATTATCTCCATCCTTTACCCTGGTGAATGTGATTCAGCGTGCCAAAGAGAAAGGCCCAATGAGCCCAGAACATTTTGTAGAAAACCAGCTTTGCAGCAATCATGGCATGAAGCTCCGGCGAAATGTGGAAATGTGGCCAGAGACATGCAGTCAGAAATTATGTCTCTGTCTCCCAGGGTAAACAAGCCAGCACACACATTCATTAAAGAGCTCTCAACTGGACCTCAAATGTGTATTGACCAGCTGGGGACAAATGGGAACCATTTCCCACTATGAATTGACAGTTTAGGATTGATTCTTTGTCATGGCAACTACCAGAGTATGGTCATGAAATAAGAAATTGCATTATCTCAACCAAAATTGATTCATGTAAGAAAAAAGAAAATGACAGAAAGAATGACCTCATCAAGATCAGGTGGTGACCCAGAATACATGAAGGTGTGTGTCAAAAACTGAGAAAATGTTGACATTATTGCTCAGTGCATTTTAAAGGTTTCATCATCTGTCCTGGACCTGCCCTTCTTTCCCAGTTATTTCCCTTCTTCTACCACATATTGTATTCATCCTAATCAAAAATATGTTCACTATTCCCAAAAGTTGCAAAAGCACAAGTTGCTCAATCAAATGCTACTGTTTTATTTGGCCCTCAGACACACTGCTGGATTAACTTTATTCAGTACCAATAGGCTGTTTTAAACACAACATTTGTGTTGTATTTTATATTACTGGTTGGTTATTCCCCCAAATTGAAATATGATTATTTTGACGCACAAATCTATTGTAGTTGCACAAAAGGATGTGTATAGGGTGTTCAAAACTTCAAAAGATACACATCTTATTAACAATCAATAAAGAAGGGTGACATATAAGTTTAAAAGATATACAGTAAATTATAACAGTCCAAAAGCATACCGTGATATCATCCATATATATAACACTGACACATGGGTCAAAACAAGCTATTTTCTTAGGTGGTTTTCTACCCATGCATACCGAGTATATTAAACCCAGTGCTTGTGCTTCTTCTGATAGTGAAGTCTGAGATTCCTGCAAAAATGCTTAATGAAATGTAAGGAAAAGTATTTCTGTAAAGACAGAATAAACTCAGTAAAATAGTATGGATTGTTTTAAAGACTACAAATCAGCTATTTATTTTCTGCACAGTTGCCAAGTGACAGGAATATTTTTTAATAGCCTATGATAATGATTTAAGAATACGGTATTGTTACCTGGTGTATGTTACAATGCAGTGGATGTTTTTATTTTTAGACAAAGTAAATTAAACCTGATTGCAATCTGCTGAAAATAAGCACTTTGCAATGGGACAGAGACATTGGTGTCGGAATAAAATAGTTCTCATATCACAATAATTCATACATGAATACATGCAGAACCTACTGCAGCTGTAAATACATAAATATGCATAAAGTGTTTGATGTTTTCATGGAAGCTGTAACAAAAAACAGATGTTCCCAGCCCAATTGCCATCTTACTGGAACAGACCAAATACAAGGAGCCTAAATCCATGTTAAATTGTAGTAATAAGGGTGAGTGCTGTTTTTAGAGGGGATGCGTGGGATGTACTGGGTTGTTCCCCAGCATTTCCAAAGACAAAACCTTTCCAAACCATCAAAGAGGATACTGGAGATGAGGTGTTACTGTACTTATAACAAGATGTCACAAACCTAATCCGTGCAAAGTCTAAATATAAACAACACTCCATCTAAATGTATACATTATGTTAATGTGACTGGAATTGAGCATTGCTATATTATTGTCTTGACACATGACACATGAAATAATTATAAGAAAAATTACATTTAAAAAAAAAATAGCTGTTTGACAGAATGAAACCAAAAATTGCAAATTAAATTTGCATGTATGATTTTTTCATACACAATACATTCAACTTCCTTGGTAATACACACATACATGTATTGTATGTTTATCTATTTATTATTGTTATTGTATTATAGTGTATTTGACTCCAGCATATAAGATATTTTCTATTATATTCTATTATATCTATCACTATCCCACTTTACTAATGTACATAAAACAGCAGTTAACATAGGCCTGATTGTATACAATAGATTTTTCAGGTAATTTTTGATCTTGTTGATGATGTGGAGGTCTCAGAAAGTCATGTATCACGTATGAATGGCGTTACAGGGTTTAAGAATCCCTAACATTAAGCAATAGTTAGCATGACTACATTATGGCTATAAATTACTGTATGTATAGTAATGAGTAACATTGTACATGTACAAATTGCTAAAACATGCCCTGATCAATATAGAATTCAGATTCCTGCAGTGTAATGTTTTTTTCTTTAATTATTATTCCAATTCACATAATCTACACCTTACAGTTGCTGGTGTGTTTTAGGGCCCTTGTGGGCCCAGAATGGAGGCAATCTCAGCTGGAGCAACGTGTGCAACAGTCTCCTCCTTCAACACCCCAGACAGAGTTATCAAACAAAGCAACACTGACACGGAATCAGTATTACATTTAACTCTGGTTTGAGAAGCCATTACCTTGGCACAGACTAGACAGCTTTATTTAATCTACAAGCTGCCAGCTCTGCCTCTTTCCCAGACTGGCACAGCAGGTGCTTGTTCATTCAATCTGTAGGGGCTGGCATGAGTCTGGGAATTTGATTATATCTGGATGCCAGAAAAACATGACAAGGGCCAAAGTTCAAAGTGATGCCTATCTGCACCAGTACTGTGTAATCAGTATTGTGGTTCCCCTGATGCACTGAATAAGTTATATTGCATGTGTAGATATTTGTGATAAAAGTTGTAGCGTTTATGCCTGGGCATATTTGAGGTTAATGTTTGTTTCAGGCAAGAGAGAAAGAGAAAGACACACTCACAATTCATTTTTCTTTTTCCTTTTTTCTTTATTCATTCCCATCTGCGCCTCCTCTTCCTCTCAATTCGTGCAGATGCCAGAAATATGTAGGTTAGTTCAGTGTTGACAGGCTTCCACAGCCAATGAATAACATAGATCTTATCCACCGGTCACATCTGACCGTTCACCTTGAGGATACAAGTGGCATTTTATTTTTCAAATTTAAACAAGTGTAAAATGTGAGAGATGTCAGAAAGTGCATGTACAGCGAGTAGGCAGGTCAAAGGTCAGTAAGCTGTGTGTGCAGTCAGGGATTGGAGGCTAAGGGAGCACATCCAGGCTAGAGGGTTTAAATCCCAACAAAGAGAGGTGCCAGAAAGGCTGCGTTGGAGTCAGACAGCGAGCTGCACCACAGATTAGATGGGACTGTGGTAATGCTGGCGTGTACACATACAAAGATTAAATCCAGAGGCTTACATACTGTACAGTAGGTTTTTTTTTCACTGATTTAATAAAATACTCAAAGACACACACAACTATTAAATATTTGAATGACCCCTAATGCTCCTGAAAAAACCTACTGTCCTATTTATTCATTCATATTCTAAGTGCAACAAGGTTAAAGGTTTTACTATTGTATTAACAAGGTCAAGCTGAGGCATCAAGGTCACTAAATAGTTGGCATTTTAAGTGGGAGATTTGGCAATAAGCAGAGAGTTTGCCCATTAGTTAGCGAGTTAGTGTTCCATTTAGAAGGAGAGACACAGACTAATACAATGAATATTTTTAGACACTTTTGGTTTCACACAGCCAGATATTCTGATTCATGTGTCCTCACAGAATTGCCACTGTGGTCCAATTTCTCTGATAGACAGAATATAAATTGAAAATTTATATTGTCTTCTGCTTTAGATCTTGATTTGTGAAAAGAGACACTTTTTGAGACTCTTGGAAAAAAGAAAAAAAGAGGACGTGCTGGTGTCATTTGCCATACGAGTTTTTGAATTTTTCCCCTTGAATAAATATCTTTAGTCCTCACTGCTCAGCATTTGTTCAAGGATTTTAGCAGGTGCAAGGCGGCAAAGTCGGTGCCCAATGAGTTGCCCTGCTTATACCATTACAGGTCACGTCTCTCCTCATTCTGTTCACACTAACAAATTGCACTGGCCTGACACAGTAAATAGACATAATAAGGGCTGTTTGATTTTCAGCGACCTCTTCGAGACAAAGTCATGGCTGCTAAATATTTGTTGTAGCTATAAGGTATTTCTCTGCAGACTATGCCTGAGGTCTGCTTAGTTTGGGCGGTAATTACTCTGTTCTATATTTCATGCTTGTTGGTTCTGCATACAATAAAAGCTGATCACTGAGCCACTGCATATTTCCTGCAGCTGTTATTGAATAGTGGAAGGGAGAAGCAGAGAGCCGGCTGTGACCGCAACGTGCTGCAGATGGCAGTAGTTGAACAGGCATACGCAGGTAAGCTGTGTTCTGATTTTTTGTCTCGAATGTTAACTCCTCCACAGGTGACAGATGATGACATAGAGCTTTTAATCTAGTTCAGATTTATGATGTCAACAGAGGGAAAATTCTCCCTTGCTTCTTGTCTGAGTTGAAATGGAATGTGTGCACAGACATTAAATAAAGAGGGGGGTGTTTTGGTGGGTGATAGAAAAAATAGGGTTTGCCTCATATTTACCGAAGTGTATGCCCTGTGCGATTCATCCAGCAACATTTTACAAGTCTGACTGAAGGAAGGTATGAGGTGAACTGATAACCAAGCACTACATCAGAGAAGAATGAATTGAAAGACAAAGTGTAAATTGCAGCAACTCCATGAGAGATGAAAGGCAGAGCTGAAGAAAGTTCAAATTGGAACTTAAAACAGGGCAAAGATGATGAACAGCCAATACAGATTGACTTTATCTAGTGCCTCATTCAACATGTCCACCCTGCGGCTGGCTTCCTCATTTCCATAAAAGTCTAGGCCTTTATCTGACAAGAGGAAGGAAAAAAAACACTTGCTGCTGTTTCAAGAGAACAGAAAGCATGAAGAAAATTGCATCATGCTCTTATCCTGCAGACACTCTATGTGGTTACACATGACATATCCATTCACGTATTAATGTGCTGTTCCATAAAACATGCACATGACCACGTGCAGTAAATCACTGTGTGACTGCACTGCGAAGCAAAGCCAATTATCTGTGTATTTCTAAGAAAGAAATGAGGAGCCAATCAGCCGAGTCAATGCTGGCCACAAATGAGGGGTCAACCTAAATAAAAAGACACGTTCTCAAAAGCATTGGGGAAGACAGAGCATGAAAGATTTACACGAGGGACTGAGACGAAGATTTACAGTCCTGTCTTGACTCAAAGTTTGTCAATCCTGTCAGATACAGCACAGCTAAATCTGTCACAATGAAACGCAGCCATATCGTACTGCCAAGACCAATTGTTTGTTGCGTCTCGAAAGATCTGAGCATGACCTTAATGATCTGTGCAACATTGAGTGTTGGATTACCAAGTTACTTGAGCCAGCCACTGAAAGGCATGCTGCATGTTATATTTTGATTGTGTGGGCAGGAGCTGATACCCCCTCTGCCCTCCCCTCGTGGAACCTGACGCCAGCAGCAGGGCACTCTGGGGAGGCTTCACCAGGATGAGGCATTCAGCCAAATAGCAGCACACACAGCACTGCAATTTGTCTTCCTCCTCCTCTGGACACACCTCATGAAAACAAATGAACTCTCACCTTTGTTGCTACAGCCAGGAAGCACACAGCATTGTTGTTGAAGCAACAAGGATACCAGGGTTATTATGGGTTCTTAAGCACCGCTCCCTTAGGGGTGGATCCAGACTTCTGTACACTCGTGATTGGATTCCACGAAAATTGGCCGAAAAAAATAAAATTGGTTAAATAAAAAACCGTGAATGATATTTAGTGACCTCTGAAGTCCAGTGGTGTTAGACCTGCAGGGTTTGTGGACTACATAAAAGACAGTAACAGAAAACAAGTGTTGGAAATTCACTTAAGGGTCAGAGGCCAGATGCTGCATAAGCACTCCTGCTGCACAAAGATCATAAAGCACTGGGCGGCCTATTGATTTCAGGGCCTTTATCAGTGTTTCTATGTGGCCGGTGGCCGAAACACTGTGGGATAGACATGTCTGTCATCTTTATGTGTGCATTTACGGTGCCCAAGAGAAAAAATGAGTGTCAGAACCTCATCTATCTATTTCGGTCAACTGAGTAAAAATGTCATTTCTGCTTGTGTTTTCCTCATTTACAACAGTGATTTAGAAAAGCTTTCTCTTCGTGACCACCAGCGGCAGTACAATATAGTGGAATCAATATACTGTGGTTAAATTGCTCTAAATCAATTTCCAGCATACAGTACATGATAACAAAGCATTACTAATGCTACAAAAGCCTTTAAAAGATAATTCCAGTTTATTACAACTTGGGTCTTATTACCGTAACCAGGGTTATCGTTTCTGTCACTCCTGATATTATTGTACTCACCAAAGTGATTGCTGGTAAAACCTATGAAATATAAGATCCAAGTTGTAATAAACCAGAATTTTCCTTCAAGACTGCGGAGCTACATTATGCTTTTGCACTGATCTGTTGTCAGCTTGTAATGCATGACTTTCATATGGTCAACCATTTTGAAGTTAATGAAAGGTAAATGCGGGGCTAAGTTTGTCAATATTTCCATCCAGATTTTAGATTAAATTCCGTGACATATTTCTATCAGCAAGTCAGATCACTAAGAAGCCTGAGCTTGTCTCAGTAATGTCTGAAGCTGAATGAGTTCAATAACCCCACTTCATACACAGGTTAATTATATCTGCGTCTGTAAATAAATGCAGATAGTAGCCTCTGTAACCTGCACCTGCTACACCTACTCACCATGATTGACTCCCTCTGTAGGCTTTGGGGATTAGGTTGACCTGGTAGCTGAGTACACCAGCAGTTTCTGTTTACTTCAGTGGTGTAATTACGGGGGGGGGGGCACATCGCAACTCAATTTATTGAAAACCTCAATGCTGTCATAATTTTATGCAGCGATTTAAAGGCGTGACTTCTTTTCTCTCCAGCAGCCTGACAATCAAATCCTATTTTGTGCTACCACATTACAATGTCATCGCCATTTTCTACCCACCAACCACAACCGTCGTCTTATAATTCCTATTCATTACAAGCCATAAAATGTTGTGTCAATATAATACTATACCCATGTATATGTCATCCATGACAGTGGTTATGTTTAGGTTAAATATTTTGTATAAAACCACTCAGAAGGGTGTATGTATTGCATGTGTTTACAGCAAGCGTATAGTTCTTTACTTAGAAATCTGTCAAAGTAGATGCAGCATAACCTAAACTGGCTTCACAATAAATCAGCATTACTTTGTATTTCACAGTGAATACAGTGAAGGTGAATTTTTGAGTAAAAGAATCATTTTGTGTTTTTTTGTAGATTCATTACATAGATCTTTCTCATAGTTGTCTCCTCAACCCTTTCACAATTCTATATGACTAATGGATATGCTCTCAATCCCATTAAAAGGGTAGATAAGATACTTAAAGGCCACTGAGTGTCGACTGCTATCAGATTTTAATCCTCTTCTCCGCTTTTTGTAAGGTAGCTCCATGGCTTACTAACAGCAGAGAAAAGATTAAAAGAGTCGAACAAGACAGTATTAGTAGTAGTACTTCAGAATACAGAATATCTAATGTATTTTTTTTTTTTACCACAAAATGTTTTTTGTGTTTTGTTTTACCATCCTTAAATGAAGTTTATTTGTTTACATTAAAATACATTTATAACTAAACAAATTCTTGTGTCATGTATCATTATGGGAGTTTAGATTGAGGAATAGATGATTCACAAAGAGACTGTGTTTTGGCCTCAGTGTGTGAGGTCAGAAAAATGCCTTACTGATGATAAAATAAAGAAGAAAAAACACTTTGTTTTGGGAAGGGAAGTTGGAAGCACTGATAAACAACCTTCAACATAGACTCAAAAGGAAAATACACACTGTGATTCACTAACATCCTCAACAATGTTGCTACTTTGTTAAATCTAATACATTTCCATTAGCAGGTCAATTATTCATGT
Organism: Sander lucioperca; assembly: GCF_008315115.2. NCBI lineage: Eukaryota > Metazoa > Chordata > Actinopteri > Perciformes > Percidae > Sander > Sander lucioperca. Next base: position 5,679,066 of record NC_050193.1, on the reverse strand, counting down.
TGCTTTGAGGTTGTTAACTTCTCTTTTGTCATCACTTAAGCTGTATGCCATTACAGTCATGTTTTGGTTTTACCTTATATTTCATAGTATAGTGATGCATTTGCTGATGGAGATGTTGACAAAACAATAATATCAGTTTCATTGACACCAGAATCTTGAGAAAAATCAAAGGCACGCTCCCTTGAGTGTAAAGTCAGTGTGTTGCCTTGATTGTAGGAATAGATATCTTGCATTGTTCGGATGGATCGAGTCCTTAACCCTGCATTTTAATCAGCAGAAGGTGTTGTTCAAGTTTCGGATATTTCCAAGTAAATGTGACTGTGCAGTTAAAGTGCATTTTAAATAGTTCTGAAAAAAACAATGGAACAATTTTGTTTGAGAAAAAAATCTGGTTCTGCACGGCGTGAAAATAGCACCCAGGGTAAACACATTCAAATATTTAGCTTCACTTCGTCTCATTCCCTCGCCTCGGAGTTAGAATGAATGCGGAGGAGTGGAAGGTCAGCTTTAGTGAGTGTGCAGGTGTGCATGTGTCAGAAGTTAATAGAGGCAACGGTGGCTCTGTAACAGATTACAGCAGCTCTGTCAAAGGAAGACGACAGGCAAGGCCTGCAGCCCATTCATCACCAGCCCTGTCTTCTCCTCAGCCCCAGTCTCCTTAAGCCATGTGATAAAGGTGCATGTCAGCTCCTCTCTACTGCTCAACTGTATCCAGTCCCTGCAGAATCCACACAGAGGATCATGTGCCTTTATAGTTTGACACTGTAGCCATAGCAATACCTACATTGCTGTCTGCCTGCTAATGTAATGTATATGTGGAAGGGGACTGCTTCAAATACATGGGATTTTAACTCTAAATACCTTAAAGTTCCTGCAGACTTTATAGTGCTCAGGAATCTTTATTTTATGATAGGAGATTATATATGCCATAGTTTAAAGTATAGAAAATCCCCAATCAGCTTGATTGCTCAGGGGACTCTGGTATTAATCTGGCCTGAAATAGACAGAAATTGTCTCACTCTGTGGTGTTCTTATGGCATTAAAACCAGAACAATAACTTCATTCACGCAGCCACTTGGCAGTAATTTCTATCAGTAATTTCTATTGACCTAGATTATAACATCAGGGGATAATTTCCCCCATTAGTGACACAGACTTGTGTTTGCTCTCGATCGGATGTGTAGGTGGGTGCAAGGTTGAGTCATTTTATGAAGGATGAGCCATTAAATCACACCATGTTTCAGTATAAGAATTGCATTTACACATATTAAGTAAAGGAAAATCACATCATCTTGATTCTTTGAAAGACTGAGTCACCCCTTTTCAACAACACATCAAATGTGTATAATCTTGCAAATACATGCCCTTCAATAAATCAGTAATCTATGTGATAATTCCTTTTTTACCTAGATACATAATTTGATTTACCATGTGCAGCACACACATGATGAATCCCTATCACTTGCAACATAAGAGATACATATCTGCTTGTTGCATTCAAGCAGCATTCATCTTCTTTTTTTTAAGTTTCAAGATAAAACACAAAAGCCAAGTTAAGACAAGTTATGTTTTCCTAACACATAAACTGCCCCGGTGTCCACTACAGTCGTGACTGAGAGGACAACTTTTACAGATGGTGAGTTACTAAACAAACATTAGGTCAGTCAGAGATTGCAGGGTATTCACTGATGTGCAGTACTAATGTCTGTATAAAAGCCCTGTATGAAAACTATGCTTACAGCTGTTTTATAATTCCATGCTTTCTCATTTGTAAAGTTCTTGATATTAATCAGAGAGTTCAGGGTGTTTTGAATGCTTAGCAGTGAGTGATAATAAACATGAAAACCTTGTTCAGTAGTGGAACCTTCATAGGTAGCTGTTTTTTTATTTTTTACTACAAATACTACAACTCACAATGTTACTCAATAGATTCTTTGACATTTTATTCACAATATTCCATGTATTTATGTGTCCAAAATGAAAGATTTGATTTACTTTGGATGTTGTGTTGCATTTCAGGTATTCGTTTGATTGGTAGTTCTGGATAGCTTTTATTTCAACCTTAAACTGTTTAACCTTAACCATAACCTTTCTGATCCGACTGCCATCTTAATTAATTATTAAATCGTATACATGGCTTGATGAAAGGCATTTCATTTTATTTGAGAATAAACTAAGAAAATATATTCATACAACTCCATTATTTACCCTTTTATATGTTACTGTAATATAGCTTCGGTGAGTGCAGACAATATAATATTACAAAAAGATTTATCTACTAATTACAGAAGAGATTTCTTACAATTTGATTTTGTGTGGGATACAAAGGGTCCAAGAATCTGGAATCCCATTCCCTTGTCTACTTCACTTAACCATTTTGTAAGTGTATCCTGGAGCTTATGACTGGAGATTCTTCACTGTGCAAACAAACACACAAACATTTGCAGTAAAAATATATTTGTGACTGACTATAACCAAAAAAACATATTTGGAGCTGAATTAAACCCATAAAAGGGTCATGATCTACTGAAATTCATAACATAAACAGATAGCCACAAGACATAGCTTCCTACTTACTAGACCTCCTTAAAGATGCACATGTGGACAGTGGTGGCCTAAAGGTTAGAGAAGCGAGCTTGTGACCGGGAGGTCATCAGACCGACAGGATAAAATCTGGGTGGGGAAAGTGAAAGAGCAGCGCTTGTCCCTCCCTCATTACCACCAGGTGCCTGAACCCCAACTGCTCCAGTGGAGCTGCTCAGTGGCCAGCAGATCAGACTGTGGTTGTACTGGGCAGCTTCCAGGTATGATTGTGTAACTGTGTTATATATATATATATATATATATATATAGATATACATAAAACTGCTATAAAACAAGTTGCCAGACAGTTTAAATGTCTTTGTGCTTTGATTAAGTACATGGAACAATAATCAATATTGTCACGCTTTGCTGTTTAAAAAATTGAGATCACCCAATCTGACACATAATTTCCTCAATTGTTTATAGATCTTAAATGCCTGGAATTAATGCCTGATGACCAATATGCTGCGGCTCTTATTTGGACTGTTTTATAAATGCACCTATTTGTTTTAATCCTCTATCGCTGCCTTTGTGTAGGCTAATGTTTTTCCATTAGGCCTGAGAAACATGAACATTAAGATTGCAAGAAAAGACATGTCATGCCTACATACGGCAATAAATACATGGTTGGTTCTGAATTGATTAACCTAAAAGAATTAAGCTATCTTTCCAGCAAGCTAAAGAGATTGATTCTCCTACAGAAGCACAGAGACAGGAATGAAAGATTGAATATTTCAAAGGAACAACAGTATCTGGCATAAAGGCGGGCTGCAATATGATACTCACACCTCATAATGAAACTTTACTTTTCATTCCATTTCATTTTCACCCCTCTACTACAGTATGTCCCGGTTCCTTGAGGCGCGTTCAAAGAAATGTTCCCCCAGAGTGAATAAATGTCGTGCAGAAACCTGGTTAGGTCTGCGTTCATTTTGCAGTCAGTTCCCTTCTGTGCCTCCAACATAAGAAGGGTACTTCTATTAACAACCCTGCCAGCTGAAATGTAACCCATCTACTTGAGATCTGCTCTGAAATTATATTCCCTCCTCCACTTAACAACACATGGTCTTAAAAATGCAGCACAAATCAAAGTACAGTAGTGAGCAATAGAGACATTAGAGGAGAGGTGTACTGTCCGCCAGAGACAGCAGTTATTTGATTTATAAAATTATTTAATTTTAGACTGAGGTGGATTAAGCTAGAGAAAACTATTTCTATGATGATGGGGATCAAACAGATCACATGAATTATTAATGATGAGCATTTTGTCCCTGATACCATAAGGAAAATGTGGCTACTGCTGATTTTATGTAAAGTTACTACAGTATATACTTAAAATCAAACTGTTGGTGCAGGGAGGTAAACATAAAAATAATGAATATCATAACCCCGTTATCAGAGAATATGGCATTCAGAAAACAAAGATTAACTGCTAAACTATGGCCAAAATTAAGAAAAAAATATTTGTTTACCTATTTTACTCAGAACTCATTCATACAACTCATTCACAAGTTCACACGATGACATTTGGTCATTTTTTGAAATATACCACAGGCAACAGAGGCAAACATAGAACGCAAACCTCTATGGGAATCTATTGTCACAGATGCCATTATGGAACGCTTAGGGCCCTATCTTGTATGGAGGGTATATTTATTCATAATTGAAATTGAAAGTCCAAAGAGAAAATGAAGAGAGATCAAATTAAAAATATTATTTTACTAGGCTACTAGCAAAAATCATGCCATAATTGAATAAAAAAAAGGAAACTTAAAAAGCAAATTGAAATGGAAAATGATAATTTGAAAATGTTTTCATTGAATTATGAATAAATATATCCTCCATAATCTTGCACCCGGCGCAGCGTGGAGCAAGCCTGACCGTCATTTAAATAGCAAATGCAGTCTTATGGTGGTCTTACAGGGAGGTGTGTTCAGGTGTATTCTTGGCGTATTGCTATCTTGAGGCAGCGGGAAGTGATCGCATCATTGACCAACGAAAACCTGGTTTGAAGTCAATAGCGCAGCATTTCATCGTTATTTTAACAGCACATTAGTAAAATGCGCCTAGGCTTATACACAGCGCGCGCACACTATGCTTGTTACACACATACAGGGAAGCGCAGCAGCACACAAACATGCAAAAGATTACAAATAAAAACGGTGCAAATCCGCCATCATAATAGCAATGCACCAAGGTACAAACGCGTCTGGCTTTTAAAGGGAATGGGAGATGACACTTTGATTGGTTTATTGCATGTTACGCCCAAAACACACCTATGAATTAATGAAGACACTAAGTACAACCCTTTGAACCATGCACCCTGCGCACAGACCCTTTTTTCCGCCGTCAAACTAGCAAAAGTGGATTTGGACACGCCCTAAATGCACCTGCGCCATGCGCTTCACACCGTGTGCTTAGATCGTTAAAATAGGGCCCTACGAGTCTACAGCTCCATGTGTCTGTACTAAGGCACAGCTGTGATTTGAGCTAAATGCTAAAGTCAGCATGCTAAAGTGCTGATGTATAGCAGGTATAATGTTTACCATGTTGACCATCTTCGTTTATGGCGTTAGCATAGGAATGTCATTAGCTCTGTGGGTAATTGGTCATAAACTAAAGTATTGGACAAATTGAAACTGTGACCTGATAATAGCGTTAGATGAAAAGTTAAGTGACCCCAAAGTAAATATAGTTCATTCTGAGGGGGAAATGGATTTTAGAACCAAATTTTAATGCAATCCATGTAAAAGTTGTCAAGACATTTCACTGTGAGCCAAACATCACCTATTGGTGCTAGAGCAAAAGTCAGGGGATCACCAGAGTTATTAGGATTTGAACCAAATTCTGTGCCAGTTCATCCAGTATATGTTGAGATCTTCCACTGGATAATTGACCTGCTGGTAATGCTACATGTAAACCCTGTCTCCATTAAATTAAGTTTATATACCACTAATTTGCAAAAGCAAATGCATTTTGAGAGAAACATGGTGCTGTCATCATTATGTTTATGTTTTTACATGTAATTAGGACATTTTGTTAATGTGATACTGAAGATATCAACACATTTTTCATTAACTGATTGACTTTGCATGATGAAAACTTTTTATGTTTCTTAAAATACATAATCAGCAAAAACAAATTAGTAGTAGCCTATCGAGATATAATTTCTAGACATGATTCCAGATGAAAAGTCAGAGGATCACTAAAGTCTTTAGGAATTCTTCTCTGAAGACCATGAATGTATGTACCAAATAGCCTACATGTCAATCTATATAATGGGTGTTGAGATATTTCACTAAAAGACGAAAACGGTGGCACTAAAGGACATGTGAGGGAACCAAAGATAAAAGGGTTTAATCTCTGGGGACCATGAATGCCTGTACCACATGTAATTGCAATCCATCCTGTATGTGTTGAGATATTTCAGTTTGGACTAAAGTGGTGGACTGACTGACTCACTGACATCTCTGGAGCCCCAAGACTAGCGTAGATTAACAGCGGGCAAATGAAATGAAACTTGAATAGAAACGTGATATAGCAGGTAACCTCATTCTCCTTCACTCAAAGCAACTTCTGCTTCTGATGATACAGGTGCTGAGGAAATCCCTCTTGAGAACTAGTGCTGTTTTCAATAGTTTTTCCACTGTTGCTGTTATTACTGCACTTGATCTAAATACACAACCCAAAGCATGTGAGTAAACCTTAACTGCGTCATAGAGTGCAGCAAAACATATCTGAAAACCATTAAATCAAATTGCTGCCGTCTTGCTGAATTATCATCACCCTGCATTAGCTGTGTAGAACTACATACAGTCTGTGTTTTTCTTCCATATTCATTAATGTAATAGCCTTGAGAGAAATATTAATGTGAAGCAAACATCCAATCATAGTGGCCCAGCTTGCTTGTGTTGATAAAAGCCTGTGCTGCATTACAGTGTGATGTAAACTCTTTGCAATAAAATTTTGTTTTTTTCTATATCAACGCCGTGGGCACTTGGGCCTACATTTTGTGAAGGAAACATCACTACAATTCAAAGCTTTGCACTCCAGAGTATAGAGCTGTTTTCCTGTCAGCCAGAGAGTCCAGTGCTTCCCTAGTGAGGATGCGGATGACGCCTTCAGCACTCGTCTGTGATGGGGAGAACTGATGAAGAAGTACAATGCCATGGCCAGCGGTCAGCGGTGTTTATGAGGAGTGTCATCACGGCTGACAGCCTTCCCGCTCTATGATTTATACACTTCCAATTCACCTGCCGAGAACTAACAACTTGCCAGCGGAGGAGTGTAGAATTGTTTCATGCAAGAGGTGTCCTTGATGCCAGCAGACATAATGATACTGTTTGATGTCTGAAATTCATGCACTGTAATACTGTGCAAACATTTGCCGGGGACTCGTTTCAGACATGTCGATCATCTGATAAAGAAGATGTGCATGCCAGTCACTTTTTATTACAGTTGCAGTGCCATCACTCCCATGAAAACATTTACCTTGACAGCAAACTGAATATTTGTAATAGTTCAGATGGACCTTGATATAGCTATGATGACGTGTAGAATATATGGGCACAATCTTGTAAATTTCCGCTATGGCTAAACTAAAAGAAAATCGGTCAAACTACAAAACCCTCCTCATAAATTCTCCTCTCTAAATTGCTGTGCTGCCCATTAGGAGGTTGATTCATCTCAGCGTTTCACTCATATCACTTTCTCCAGCAGTTTAATGTGCCTCTAAGGATTGAATAACACACATACTGGCTGTGTAACACTGGGTCTATAAGAAAGACCAGGATAATTTTCCCTCTTGAAAGCCATCTTTAATTGGAATCTTCGTTTGTCATATTGGGTACAATTGCCCATAGCACCCCATAAAACAGACACTGACACAAGCAGAGTTTTTAAATTATTTTATAATTAGGTAATAAATTGGTGAAATATTCTGTTCTTGATTCTTTGGACAGTTACATTCACACATTTCTATCACATTTTTCTATTGAATGACACATTTGTGTTCTTGCAAAGCACAGATAAGACTAATTGGACAGTTGAAAGTGATGGTATAGCTTGAGTTGCTTTTCATTCAAAACGTGGCATGAATTGATAAAGGTGCCTGCGCAGCATGTGCAAGTTCCCTGTGACCTTCACTGAGCTGTTTTTTGTTTGCTTCTTTTAGTTCCTTTTAATTTGTGGGCCATTCAGCAATGCTCCATACACTTCACTCACACATACAAGGTTAAATTGTGGTTAGAATGGTTTGAATATTTCATTTTCTACAACAATATTATAAATTAAACAATAACATGAAATCACATCCTGTCACTACTTCAATGTGGTGATTGTGGCTGTTTTTATAGAGAGAAATTCAGTAGTTTTTGGTTAGACTTTACTGAAATGTATAATTCATCATTCTGCTTATAATTTTCAGATAATATATCGAAACACTGTTTCAATATTGGGACCAATATTGATATTATGCCTGAAACAATCATTTTAATGTGGAGATACTGCATTTATCAATTACAGCTGCATAAGAGTGCATTTTTATTTTATTTTCTTTATGATTGAAAACTAACAGATTTCCTAATTATAATCCTAATTCCTAACACCTACAAAAAAATTGTGAAAAATGCATGAGCAAAACATTTTTGAAAATGTTTCTTTACATTTAAACGAAAAAAAAGAATAAAGAAAGAAAAGAATTTGTCATCACCTTCAGTTAGTCAACACGTAACAAAGATTGCATAGTTTAGTAAATAAGTCAATGAATCAATTATCGTACTGTTGTCATCAAAAGGAGACACATTGATATTGCAATGAATGGGATAATTAAATAAAAAAACGTTGCCTAAGGTGACCATGGAAAATAGCACTTATCCAATTTTGGCAACAATTTAAATAGTATGCATCTGCATTTGTTATGCTTCAAAATACTAACTCAATGTGACTCTAGTCTAATAATAACCAAAAAATCACAACCACTCTGTCTTTAGAGTGATGTTCCAACAATCTTAGACTTTCTGTTTTTCCACCATGTCACACTTTAGTGATAAGAACTCAGTCCTGGAAGAAATAGAAAAACCAAACCCAATTTTTTATCTCTCGACATAGTGGATAAACTTAACCTCTGTCTGGGTGTTATCAAACTCTAGTGAGCAGGACCGTATTTCTTGTCCATGTGAACATTTGCCCTCTGGTCTTCTCTGAATGGAAAGGTACTGTATATCCTGAATTTCACATCTGGACAAATGTTTCCTTTGCACCCGGCATGTCTTGCCTATGATAAAATCTTCAAATTACTGCATGCTTGTTCCCAGAGAGAAAACATGGCAGTCTTGCTCACAGTTCTGCCAACAAATAGTAAAGAAATATGACCTATATGGAACAAACTGTGGTGCAAACATACAACCAAAATAGCAATGTGCATTTTCACTCGAAAAGGCTGATCTTCTAATGAGGCGAAAAGAGAAGAAATGTCTACTTTAAAGTCACTATACTATGTGAAAGAAAGGACATTTCAATTGTCTGTATAATGAAGACATAAGGGTTAAAACTCCTGTGGTCAAAAGCTTTAAAAGGTACATCAGGAAAAAAAAAAAAAAGAACATGTCAGCCACAGTGAAAAGCTAATTAATTAGAATAGGGTTTTAGAACAGTTTAACCATTGGCTGATCTGATGCTTTGGGGATGGCTTTCTATTACACAATCTCAGGGCTGCCGCAGTTAACCTTAATGTGTTAGAAAGCTGCACACATGTTATGTGTTAGCGGGTCAAATTTGACCTGTGATTTAACTCAGCCCCAAATATTCATACAACAATGATTATCATCCAATATTGGTTTTCACCTCATAGTTAACTTATTATGTATTAATTTACATGTGAACAGTCTTTTAAATGTTATTTTTTTATCTTAAAATATACCACCCGTTTTTAACCTAACATTTTTTTAAATTTACTCACAATATTTCCAATAATGAAGACAACGGGTAATTATGTTATCTCACTATAATAGACTAATATTAGAACACACCTCCAAACATTTTTTCATGTGGGCTTTTTCAACTTAATATTATTAACTGTAGTGACATCTGTGGTGTTACGGGTCAAAACTGAACCGTATAGATTTTGGTTAGGAGAAGGTAAGTCTTTGAACAAGAATAGACATCTAATGGAGAGGAGTGTCCAAATGACCCAGATCCTTAAAAATAGTTCTTTAAATTAAAAATAACTGACATTTAATGGTCGTCAATCCCTTATCACACCCAAGGCAGAGCACCAGCTGAGAACATCAACCCAACATGGAAGGGTGTTTGCTGGATGGGGATCGAAAAAACACACCTGGATGCTAAGATGGGGCTGTTGCTTCTTGCTGGGGTGTACAGATCCTGGAATGAGGCTACAGCTTATGGGGTGCTTAGTCATGCCAGAGTATATTGCATGCTACCATGTCACTTCAGACTTTTATGTGTCATCCTCTGTGTCAAGAGTTATCTGCTTTCACATTCGGGAGACTAGAGTTGCTTACTGTGTGAATGACAAACTTGCTCCTATTAGGGATATTTGGGACAAATGGGTGGATCATTTTCCATACATATATCCTCATTCGAGGATCTGTAAACCCCATCAAGATGCAACAGCCCCATGTAAGCATCCAGGTGTGTTTTGTTGATTTCCATCTAACAAACACCCTTCCATGTTTGTTGTTGGATCTTCTCAACAGATGGCAGTATGAACAACTCAAATGCTGTCTTGATGTCTTGGACATGTGACACAGCATATCTAGTAGGCCCCGGGGTCATTCTGATGTCTCAGTTGGTGCTCCGCCTTGGGTGTTATAAGGGATCGATGACCATTTTGATTTGTATATCGTTCATGCCACCCCCCTAAAGATGATACTAACTTGTGAGGGGTTTTACAGGTGTGTGTGTGTGTGTGTGTGTGTGTGTGGTGGGGGGGTGTTAACATTCAAGTTCATATTGAGTCAAAATGTATCGATATCCTGCGAGAAAGCCTGTGTTCCCAGGATTTTGGGGTAGGTTGCGTGTAGCCTATGTGTGGGTCTGTGTGTGGTGTGGTTGGGGACCTTTGAGCAAAATTTCATCTACAAAGCAGCCCACAACAGCCAATATTCTCTGCCGGGTCATATTTGACCCATAACACCACATATGTTACTTTTCTTTTAGAGACATTTAAAATGTACTAAAATTTTCATAACAACTTTCCTTGTGTTAGAATAGCCATGTCTGAAGATATCATGAGGCCTTGTTCCAATAAAAAACAGTAAATGGTACACATCTGAACTTGAAAACAATATATTGAACACAATATAAGGGTTAAAACCTCATCACCCATCAGTCTTAACCAGTATGTTGAAAGAAAACAGAGCACAGAGATTTGCACTTTCAACCCTAATTAAGATGTAGTTTCCAGATGTGAACATACAGGAGAGTCACAGAGAAAGTATATTTTAACTTTGTGTCTTTCATTTTCAGTAACACTGCAATACATTGAGGAATTGCTGTGAAAAGAAGGAGGGGGTGTTGAGGAAGAAAAGATTCAGGTTGGGTATGAAGGTACCCAAGGGGAGACTTGAATCTGAATTCTTTCTGATGCCTGCAATAAACACTGACCCTCTTGTTTTTCTGACATCTGATGCAATATGTGAAACTAAATCCCAGCCCAGCAGAGCAGAACAATTGTGGAAACCCGCTCTGCATGTCAGTTATTGGCAAATCAGGTGGAGAATCAGAGACAGCTGCCTCCACTATTCTTTCTTTGCATGAAAATGTGCAGCGCTCCTCTGTGGCGCCATCCTTCAGAAAGCACTGTCATGCCCATTTTTAGACAGATTCAGTCAGGAGATATGTCATTTTTTTCCCCAGAGATTTTTCCATTGATCTATGTAAACAGACATTAAACTGTGGATTATGAGTATATTATTATTACTTATTTATTATGCTTGTTTTTTGTTTACCAACACTTTATCTGAAAAAGTAAAGTAAATGGGACAACTAACCATGGTAACATAAGACAGCGTATCTGCACAGACAACATTTGAGGCACATTTTTCTGTGTCCGTCTCACACGTCTGACGAAACAGGTATACTCCTATTTTAATCATTGCGAATATAACATGTGTAAATCAATCCAAAGCACATTTTTACTCTCCAAGTCTATTTTTTTATTATTGGGTTCTGAGTGCTGGCAAAACATGGCTGACCTACACTCCATATTGTGTCTCAAGGTGTCCTGTGTAGACACAGACAGAGGACTGAGGCTGTTGCTGCTAACCTGCTGATAGCAAGTATAAAGTTCACCATGTTCATCTTATTTAAGCGTGTTAGCATGCTAACATTTGCTAATTACTGTAGCACTTAACACAAAATACAGCTGAGGATGGAAATTAGTCATTAGTTTTGCTGCTTTTCACGGGATGACCAAAGTAATTACAGCTCATCCTGTGGGGAACATAAATTACATTTTTTGTAATTCCATCCAATAATTGGATCCAGTAGTTGGATGGACTGCCAAATGTCAACCTTATGGTGGCGCTAGAGAAGAAGTAGATCACCAAAGTCAATTTGATGCCAATCCATCAAATAGATGTAGAGAAGTAAAAACGTTGACCTTCTGGCGGCGCTAATGGAAAAGTCAAGGGGATCACCATAGTGATGAGGAGTTATCCTCTGGGCACCATGAATATTTGCAGTGAATTTAACTGAAATGGTGGATCAACTAACAGATGGAGAAACCAGCAGACTAAGACCTAGAGCAAGCTCAAACTATCTTTGAGCATTTAGCTTGTTGCATTATAGGTGCCAGCAAAACATGCACACTATGTAAAATCACCTTTTTATATACATAATGTGGATTCTAACCTGCTGGGTGCTAAACTGTGACAGTAGTTTGCTAGGTGGTTAATAAAATGATGTTAAGGTTAAGAGTCCTAATACCAAAGCCATTTTAGGAAATTAATAAAGTAATGCACCATGCTAATATACTGTAGAAGCTATTATAGAAGCATTTGATTGGAAGCCGCTGATTTTTATTAGCACCTTGAAGCCGCTGATTTGATGAGTCAAACTGCACCTGTTCCCAGCAGAAAGCATATTACCATTGTACTTTACAAACTGGCTGTGTGCTGAATACTGGGCTACAGGGTAAATTGTGTGGAGTGAGCAGAATGCACAGTGTCCATCTAAGTTGCCATAAAAAAGGAAAGAGAAAGGAAATAAATAAATAATAATACAAGGATTATAAGTTGAAATTGGTTGAGAGAAACAACAAACAGTATAATTTAATTATTTAACAATTATTGTGCACACAGTAATTTAATCCAAGCTGAATGCATGTTTTATACTGTTAGAAGTTACATTATGAGCAATGCTTTAAGCTTCTATGAAACTACGGCTTGTCTGCTCTGCCTGGGGCTGGCAGCAGTAATACCAACCATTATGAACAAGCCAAGCAGACCTCACTATATAAAGAAATTTAACTTAACTGCATCTTTCAAAAAAATCTTCTTGGCACATTAATAATATTGCAAGGGTTATTGGCCAAGTTGCCTGGCCCTACCTACAAATCATCACTATGTGAAGGGGGAAAAAAATAGATTTACATATGCATGACCAGCAGAATGCAGATGCATTTCTCTGCCAGCACTATTAGGGTGTTCTCCATTCACTGCACATGGTTCGTGAACAGTATGGCATTCCAATTTGGTAATTTAAGAGGTATGGTGCACTCTATGTAGCTCAAGCCCCCGAGTCAGAGTCTACATGTCTCATCTACTGAAGGAGTTCAGGGTGAATGATTTGTTTGTGAAACACATTATGAAGCCAACTGGAGGTAACGGCATGGTGAAATGTTTGACACTGACTCATGTCTTTCAATTCAAAAGAAATGCTAGGAACATATGTTGTCATTCCAAATTGCAGGAATGTCAATCTAAAAATGAAGTGAGGATCAGTTTAGTAAAGAATCACATGAAGTCGTCCAGCAGCCTAAACAACTCTGTGGCCTGTTGCAAGTCTGCAAATGGTGTGCATTAACAAAGAGTCAGCTAAAAGCAGTGACACAGCCATACTGTTGGGGAGGTGTGAAAAGAGGAAAAGGAGATGTGTTCACCAAATCTACCTATTTACCCGGCCAAATCTACCTATTTACCCGGCTTTTGAAATTCTCATTAACTCAACAGAAACGTTGTTTTATTAGAAACGTATATCAGGTTACATTTTTGTACATTGTTTTATTTTTCCCAGAGTGTGAAGCCAACATTTCATATCTACCTACCTACCTAACAATGTGGACAGATTCCACATGGCACTCACCCATGCACCCACACAAACACACACACACACACACACACACACACACACACACACACACACTTTGTATCATATAGAGCACATTCATGTAATTACACATATCTGAGTTACAAAATATGCAAATGCTTCATATTGGAAGATTTCTCAATACTGGAAGACATTTTGATAAAAAGCCAATAGAAAAAAAATCCATGGCCTCTTGTTCCCTTTTATAAAGTCTATATTCATTTGTATGGATCATTCAGATATTTTAAAAGTACAAGCTGCAAAATGTTACGTTTTATAAGTATTCATGCTGTGCCAAGTTTCTGATGTGCTCTGCTACGTATTTGTTTATGTCTTGGAGACAGAATATGTGATTTATAGTTAGACTGGTGGGGGTGGCAGCAAGGGAAGCTGTTATGTTCTTCCTTTGCTGCTTGTCGTGCGCCGCTGCTGTTCTCTCCAGCTTGCTGTATGTTCACCCTGATATGCACCCTCAGGCAGTATGCCTTTCATTATTTCTTTTGAAACTTTCATCTGAAGTCTCTGAGGGATTAGCCCTCTTGATTCCTGACACAGTCAATGAAAAACAAGCCTCATATACAGGGAGGCTTACAGCCAGGAAAGCCGTGCTCAGCCTCCCCTCTCCTCTCGGTGTGAAACTTGGTATACACAACAAGTGGAGGTTCCTCTCGTTTTTGGTCATTTTGAAATTTGCGTTGGATTTTGTATGCCAGTATTGTTTTGCATGCAGAAAATAATAATCAATATTTTTGATGACATCTAGCTGTTGTGCTATAAACGTTGAAGTGTCTTTGAATAAAAGCATCTAGCTAAATAAATAATGCATGTAATGCAATTTAACCCTTCAAACAATATAAACCCAACTCTGCAGCACTATATGGGCTGTAGCTGCTTTTATGTGTTGGTGTCCCAAGCTGCATAAAGATAGTATGATTTAGTCTCCACACTCTCTTTACCCCCCTCAAAATAAAGCCATGGGCAGCTATTTCCAGCAAGCAAGATCAAATCATAGCTAAAAGGCCATTCACACCGCAGTGTGGTCACTCGCCACCTGCAATTATTTCAGTGAGGGTAAGGCTTAATATTATGTAACAAATGTATTAAAATTGAATTTATCAAATGACAATGTATGACAATGTGAAAGGGATAACGCTACATACAGTAGCGTTAGCACTAAAATCTGCAGCTCCCCTCAGCTTAACATAGCTTTATAGGGAGTTTCAGCTCATTGTTTAGCTGTCTGGCCCACAACTGTTTTAGTTCACTTTCAGCACTCTCATAGTATCCTTTTCGACCAATCAGCAGACAGACACAGTTAGCAACTAGCTGGTGAACAATGTGGAACATTTAGCAGCTAAAGAGCCAGATATTTCACTCAGGACTTGGTGGAGACCAAAAAACAGAGCTAAAAGAGAGTAAATATCAGACATTCATCAACTGCTTGCTGTTATCTGTTAGCATTTGATTAGAAAATTGAAATTCTGATGCTGATGCAGTCCGAATGGTCTGTCAGGTAATAAAGTGGCCACAGTGTTTTTGCTTTGCAATCATCAGATTAGTAGATATATTAACACTCTACAAAGAGTACTAACTGTGTGATTAATTAAGTAACACTGATTAGATAACACTCACATGAAACACATTTCAAACTCTGTCTTCTTTAAAGTGGCAGCGCATGATTATCAACAGAATCAATGTTAGCCAAACTGTGCTTGGATGGTGAAATGTTGCAATCTTGACTTCTTACGCTGTAAAAACTGTGACTTATCAAACAGTGACTTATCAAACAGTGTATATTAGTCCCTTTGGGATTTACATGCTGTGTAATGACGCACTCCCCCCTCGTTCTCCTTTTAGCTTACTTTTGTCAGCAGTTTCAGTAGTTTGCACTTTGCTAATAAGCAGGTGGAGCTAATCTATCTAGTTTGCCCTTCAGTTATGGTTTACTGTCCGGGGGACTGGACACAAGTGTCTCCAATAATCCCTTAATTAGGCAATGATGGACTATTCATTTAGTATGCAAAGCTGCAAATCTCCCCATCCACTGAGCGGAGCCCTCTGCAGTCATACGGAGGCCAACGCTAATGATCTCAGCAAGTGGCAGCAATCCATTGGAGCGCTGCAGCAAGTGCACATTAATCTTGCGGGTGATCCAGTTGATGAATGACCCTGGCCCAGAAGCCCTGGCAGATCCCACCTTAATTATGCTGAGGGAGCCACACCTGGGAGGCACCGGGGGACGTCTTGCTAACTCAGGAACAACGACCCAGGAGATGGCCTGCAGTCCACAGGCAGTTTGCTTCACTCTCAACGCCACTGTAACGCCTTGGGAAAAGTAAGCCTTTACAGCAACTCCATGGAGGAAATTATTACTGGGCCTGACTTCCAAAGCACAAGTTATGGAAAGGGCAAATGGATATCATCAATTCAAGACATTTTCCACTAATAGGTCATTAGAGGAAAGGGAGTTTTAGCTCCAAAAGAAACTAATTCAAGACGCTGTTTTTTTCTGTGATGATGCTTCAAACAGAACAATTTCACCACTGTTCTAATTGTACCCCATTACTTGGCTGTGCTCTGACATGTGTAAAGAAAAAAAATCACAGCAGGCAGTGTTGCATCATTCTAACATTAACACCCTAAAGATAGCACACTGGCACAATGGAAGGATGAGTAAAAACAGAACATGGGGTCAAAATGCATGAGTAAACAATATGAGGAAAAAGAAAGCACTAAATCCTCTGCAAACTGTTTGATCAGACGTTACGCAGAGAAACACCATCCTCCAAAACAGTGACAAAAATGCATCATCTTTTAGGGAGCATTCAAAGTCATATCAAAACAGTTGGTATCTTTATATTTAAAAGGCAAAAGCCACTGATAGAGTGCATTACATTTTGGATATTTTTTTGCAAAATACTGTACACTGATAACAAACTTGTTTCACGTTTGCCTTTTTGGCTTGAGAACAAGGTGGTTAAATTGTTGTCACTGAGCAGCTGAGAAAGTGTGGGGAGTAGATGAGAAGAGGAGATTGGGTGAGTCTTGAAATGGGTTTTTGCTCCAAAACAGAGTATTGGTTATTTTGTGCTGTTGGAAACAAATCTTGCTTTTTTCCCCTGAGAGATATTAAGTATTTTGCTTCAAGGCATTCATTTTTAAATCTACTAAATATGCTTAAAATATTCTAAATGTACCGTACCTTGATGGTAAAATAGGCCATATTAAAATAGTCTAGAGTTAATGTGTAAGGGCATGCTACTGTAGTGGCCTCTCACTGATCGTGCTGGGAATAGATGATCCATGTCAACTCCAAGCCACCTTGATTTACGCCTTCTTCATTTTCCCTCCAGTAATGGTCAACTGGTCCTCACGTCCTCATTGGATGCTATTGGACATACTAGACCTGTTCATAGAGGTTATTGGATTACTGGCACAACAATCTGCAGTAGGAATACTTCTCCCTTTTCTTGCAGCAAAGCCACTGTGACTTATCTGGGAGCAAATTTGTGAAATCTCATTATCTTGTGCTTTGAAGTGAGGATCAATAGGTATTTATGCCTTGTTTTATTCATATAGGTGGGATGTGAAAATTGACTCATTGTGCCTTTTTTCAAAATTCTTTATCTATCGATATATATATATAATTATATTATTTTATATATATATTGTTTTTTGTTTAGTGAATCAATGCAACAATTGCTGCATCAGGAACATCCAACAAATGGATATAACTGCATTCATCTACAATAAAGTTGGGATCCAAAAGGTCAGCTGGAAATGGGACAAAGCCCAAAGGAGTTCTCTTAAGGGCCAGCTGAATTTAATACACATTCCATCCATCACTTTTTATCATCTAATTAGTCCTTTGTGTGGCAGCCTGGTCAACATCGGAGGGAAGCAGAATTATTGATCATGTAAAGGATAGTATCTATCATTTCACCTCAGCATCGACACTCCAGCCATTTGAAAACAGATAAGACAATATAGCCGCATCAAAGTGCAATGAAATCATGATTGCCATTCGAAACAGAGGTCATTTGTTTGTTTTCCTCGGTTGGGCCACCGACTAATAGACTTACCTACTGGGATAATAAACACCACAACTGGAGGAATATAAGCAATCTGCATTTAGAATCATAATGTGAAATATAATACTGTAGTTTTTGATAATTACAGGATGTCTAAAAGCTGGAGTACACTGTAAGTACTAGAAATATATCAATTTATGGATGCCTTTATGGGCCAACTCACAATTGACATACAGATCATATAACATTGAAAGGCCTGTTGATATTTGTAATACATTTTTTACACAGTCAGTAAGTGTAACATCTGGAAAAAAACCTTGAAGAAGTTTTTCTAACCTAAAATGCCAGATGGTTTGTTACATAGAACCATCGAAGAAGCTGATATTGAAGCCTGACAAGATGGATTTTCATGTGATATGTGATACCGCGATTTTCGTGTAATTTTGTGATATCGCGAAAATCCAGCTGCCGTGCAATGTAACAATGCTTCCTCCTTAACAATAGACAGAAAATTCCATAACTGCTTTCTCTACAAAGGGCATGACATGCAAAGCTGCCAACCAATTTGAAGGTCCAACAGGTATCCCTTTAGAGGACTTAAGGTTTGTGGCTGAAACTGCATCTCTTCTACAAACAAGATGGTTCAGCATCACAGACACTAACAATATTATACCTAGCATTTGGTAGTTCTCATATGTCGACACAATGGCCACACAAATGCCTGATGAATATGATCTGTCTGTGTGCTATATCCTAACTTGACCTCCTCTATCTAGTAAATAATTGGCGGAGGTGCAAAGGATTGATACATGCCGAGGGGCACAAATGATGCGTCCTCCAAATTCATTCTTAACCACATTCTTAACCACATTTGGAGTAGCCTTTGAAATGGGACAGGCTTTGTAGACCCGTTTTGATGTATTTGGTTTTGCAAATGCGAATGTTGATGGAGGCAGCTCCTAATTGGGACACGGCTACAACCATCTCCACTGAGATCTGTAATGTTAGAACAAACAAATCAATACCGTCAATCCCAGCATCAATTAGTCACCCTGACAGTTGACCACGCTAGCAAGTTCAGGAATTCAAAAACAGCATTCTAGCAATAATAATAGGCTAAAGTGACAGATAAATGATCTAGGTTCAAACAGCCCACTTAGTAATTCAGGAGTTATTGCAGCTATGCAACAATTACAACAAGAGGACAGTGTACAGTGTGACTATTCAGTGTAAGTGTTGGAGTATGTGCATGTTCTGCAAAACTGTGCTCCCAAACAGGTTTATCTATTGCATGATCAGAGCATTCATCAGGGTAAGAGTGTTTGTGAAGAATGACCAATAAAGACCAGTTCGCACATCAGGGACAAACATTCACACACTTTTTTTTCATTTACAAAATGATCTCATCAGTGCAAATGACCATCACTATAAATCACAATAATGTGAAATTGTACATTGCACAGGAACAAGCTTAATCGCTTATTAAATCAATAGCTGTCTGCTCCAACAATTAGCCATAATTTGTTATTACTTTAAATGCCTCTCTTTCTCCCTGTTTGGCTCTCTGTTTCTCTGTAACCGGATTCCATTGCATCTGCATTCAACAGCATATCATAAATGGGTTAGATTTGGATCCTCACAAAAGAGATTTTTTTTACCATATTAATTTGCTCAAATATGTCCCAAATTTGTCAAGGCAAAGTATTTTTGTCAAAAGCTGCAATATTAAATCTGTTAAATCAAGACAATAAAAAAATTAAAATAAATCAGCATTATGTCTGAATCCACTTTCCTACCAAAGTCTGCCATTGTTTAAGAGTACCAAAGCAGGCATTGCATCTTTTTACTTATAAGTTATTTCAGTGCAGGAACAAATGTTACAACTCTAAAGCCAGTTGGTCAAAATGTATTACGGTTACTCATCTCCCTTGATTTTTGTACTAATTTCTTTTTTGGTGACCGCACCAAAAATCAATCAATAGGATTTTTGCACTTGACTCTCTTGATTGAATTAAGGTGCATCCAATTTCCTAATGTCCTATCGGACATGACAGATGAAAAAAAAGATCTCTTCATGTGTCAGAAACCTTTAGATCGGGCTGTCATTTCGGGTTCCAACAGGGTGATGACTTGACTGGGTAAACCTAGCCAAATCTGATTTGATTTCGCCTTGCAGCTCAGGCTGGAAACCTGTACATTTTTCTATCTTGCTTCCGTTACAAATCTGCAGGGACCAATCACAAACTGGCTTATCTACCTGGCGCGCTATTGGTGGGTTTAACACGATGACGACGGCAAGCAGCCTTTTATTTACCTTCAACATGGCGGCCACCGAAGCGCAGCAACCCGTTGATGCCGCTGTCGCTGCTGTTTAAAAGATTTCAAAGGCAACTTTTCTCTGAAAACGGAACAGAAACTTGCCCTGGAACAATTCATACAAAAGAAGGATGTGTTTGCCTTACTACCGACCAGCTTTGGTAAAAGCCTAATTTACCAGCTACCCCAGCTGGTGGCCAAAAGAATGGAGCTCAGCTACGTCACCCGGATCGTTGGTCTGATTGGTTGAAGGACTATCCAATTGCGTACAAAGTCATTTGAACTATGCCCGTTGATCACACCTCTTGTGCAGTAGAAAATACAGAGCAGACTCCCCAGACTAATGTTCAATCTTAAAAGATTGAGCTTGGTCTGGTGATGGCCAGACTAGGTGATGACCCAAGCATAATGCTAAATCCAGGGTTGTAGCCTGGAGTTATGGGCTCAAAACACTGAATGTACAGTAACTCTAGTCTGCCTCCATTTTATTCCCATTCCCTCACTGCCATTACTCATTGCTCACTACATGGTTTGCAACAATAACAATAACAATAATGAAGCCAAACGAGTGACAAAAAGGTCTGGATATACATCTGATTGGCAGACATACTGTAAAATACGGAACTATGTGACTAAAATGAACAAAATGAAGAATAAATTGTATTATGAAAGTAAAATAAATGGAAACAAAACTCTGGAGTACCTTAAATGATATCATGGGCAGAAAGAGTAACTCAACTCCATCTTTCATTGAGTCAGATGGGTTTTTCATTACTTAACCCTTGGAAATTGCTAATCATTTTAATGATCATTTTATTGAAGTGTGTAAACTAAGGCAGGGAATGCCAACAAGTTGTAATCCATCATATTTATGTATAGAAGACCAAACAATGAAAGACAAGAACTGTACTTTTTAATTGTGTAAAGTGAGTATAGAAAAGGTGAAAAAAATATTGTCCATCAATAATGAGAAACCACCTGGTATTGACAGCTCGGATGGAAAGCCACTGCGGATGGTTGCTGACCAAATTGCCACTCCTATTTGCCACATTTTCAATTTAAGCCTTGCAAGTAATGTTTTCTTCAAATTTAGAAAGAAGTTATTCTTCTACCCAAGCAAGCTAGGGCTGCCTTCACCGACACTAACAGCCGACTAATTAGTCTGTCACCTGTTCTTAGCAAACTCTTGGAAAAAATTGTATTTGACTAGATACAGTGCTACTTCTCTGTTAACAATTTAACAAGGGAGTATCAGCACGCTGATAGGGTAGGTCACTCAACATGCACTGCACTTACATAAATGACAGATGATTGGTTGAAAGAAATTGATCAGAGGAATATTGTGGGAGCAGTACTGCTAGACTTCAGTGCTGCCTTTCATGTCATTGATCACAAATTATTATTGAAAAAACTTGTATGTTATGGTCCATCTGCTTTATCATGGATAGACAATTATCTATCCTATAGAACACAAGGAGTTTTCTTTAATGGAAGCTTTTCTGATACAAAACATTTAGTGTGTGGAATTCTACAAGGAAGTTCGCTTGGCCCTTTACTATTTTCTATTTTTATTAAAGGGATACTTCACCGATTTAGCATTAAGCTTTGTACGGTAGTATTTTCAAATGACCGTGCTTCCCTCCCTCATGTCCCCCTGAGATGAGAGATCTCCGTATTGTGGGTCTGGAAAAAATCTTCTGATGACGGAAAACGACGATTTTTGCATCATCGGAAGATGTTTTGCCCAGATGCAATAGACTACAGCCTGTATTAGGAGGTACTTCCGCATGTTTTCAACCCGCCCATAGGGGGTTGTGTCAGCCATCTTGAAGCTTCGCTAACAGGGAGCTCCGTCTTTTCAGCAGAAAACTTTTACAACAATTATGTGCATTCAAACTATTGCACATGTGTACCACCGGGATACATTGGTACAGATCGGAGAATATGCAGGACACTTTATTACAGATGGAATACTCAACACACTACGCGAGCTTCGCCTGCTACGGAGACCAGCACCTCAGCCTGCGGTGTCGCCCGATGCCGCTAGCCGGGGAAAAGGACCTCGACAGCGGTGTGCAGGAGTGGAAAGCAGCTAGGTGGAAAGCTAACGCTAGCCGGCCACCTGTTCCATCAATCCTGCTTGCAAGTGTCCGCTCATTAGACAACAAATTGGACTACATCCAACTTCAACGAAACTCCCAAGGCGAGTTCAGAGACTGCTGTGTTTTTGTTGTTGTGGAAACATGGCTGAACAACAGTGTACCGACTATCCAGCTACCAGGCCTGCTGCTCTGTCGCCGGGTAACACTAGTGGAGGTGGGGTGTGTTAACACGGACTGGTGCAGAAATGGGTGTGCTTGTATCCAACTAACTGCTAACTGCTGGTGGAGTTTGTGACTTTTAAATGCCGACCATTCTCCATTCCACGCAAATTTACGGTTGTGTTTATACTCTGTGTTTACAGCCCACCAAGCGCTAATGCTAGTATGCGTTAGCTGAATTTTACGGAGCCTATAATGTGTGTGCACTAAATCTAGCCTGTTCCGTATGTCGTTTTTATATAATGTCGTTTTTATATATTTTAAATGTGTAACACCACTTGAGCCATGGTGAACCATTGTTTCGTGTATATGGTTGAAATGACAATAAAACACACTTGAGTTGAGTTGACTGTCTCACTGTCTGTCTGTCTGTAAACGGTAGGCGTGGCTTGGGAGTGGACTCTAAAGCAGTGAAGCAAGTGCATTCTGGGATTTGGTGTCTTTTATCCACATGAGCCAAAAACACATTTTCTGGCTTTTCTCACCCTAGAAGCCACCAATTTCTAAAAAAGATTCACATTTCTACTACATAAGTGACCCAATTTAAAGATATATTCATCTTTCCAACGGTGAAATATCCCTTTAATGATCTTCCACTTGCTTTTACAAAAGCCCATGTCCATGTATGCAGATGATACAACAATATACATGTATGCACCTACTATTAATTAAATAACTGCAACCCTCAACAAAGAGTTGCAGATAGCACTAGAATGGGTTACTAGCAATAACTTATTCTTAAACATGTCAAAGACTAAAAGCATTGTATTTGGTACAAATCATTCATTGAGCTCTAGACCTCAGCTGAATCTGATGCTGAATAATGTAGCTGTTGAACAAGTAGAGGAAACAAAACTTCTTGGTGTTATTTTAGATTGTAAACTGTTGTGGACAAGGCATGTAGATTATCTTGTTGTAAAGATGGGGAGGGATATATCTGTTATAAAAATATGCTCTGCTTTTCTAACACCACACAAACAAGTCCTGCAGACTCTAGTTTTATCACATCTAGACTATTGCCCAATGATATGGTCAGGTGCTGCAACGAAAGAGAAAACTGCAACTGGTTCAGAACAGAGCAGCTCGTCTTGCCCTTCAATGTCCACTTAGGTTGAATGTACACAACATGCATGTCAATCTCTCCTGGTTGAAAGTTGAGGAGAGACTATCAGCATCACTCCTGGCTTTTGTTAGAAACATTAATGAATTGAAAATTCCTAATTGTTTGTATAGTCAACTTAAATTTAGCTCTAACACACATAAATACCCCCCCAGACATGCCACCAGAGGTCTTTTCAAAGTTCCTAGAGCCCGAACACAATCAATGCAACATACAGTATTGGATCGAGCTATGGTTGCATGGAACTCACTTCCTGCTGAGATTGCCAAAGCGGACAATAAATCAAGCTTTAAAAAACTAGTAAAGCAACATCTAAGGGCCCTAAGACTGTAACCATATTTTGTAACTACTTTTGTACTTTTTATGTATAGGAATATTTATATGTATACATGTTAAGATGTATGATTGTAAGATTTAACTTTTCTATATTAAGTGCTTATGTATTTAGTGTAATATTTATAAGAGTACATGAAGAGGAATATGTATATTTATATTTGCAAGAAAGAATAATACTAGTTATACTGCTCTTATTTTTATATCATATGGCTGTTTTGTGTGAAAATGTCTTATTTTTATATCATATGGCTGTTTTGGCTGTTTTGTCTGAAAATGTCTTATCTGTTGTAATGTTTTATGTTTTGTGTGGACCCCAGGAAGAGTAGCTGATGTTCTGCATTAGCTAATGGGGATCCTAATAAAATAAAATCAAAACTGACTTGACCATCATAGTGAAACCTTTACTAGACATCTGTTAAAAATCTATCAAGAGAAGACACACCTGTAGGAGTCTGAAAAGTTACATGAATTGTATTATCTTTTGCTCTAGATAATTTGTCCACACAATGTATACAAGCATACAGTATTGTATTGTATACACTGTTGTTCTACATTAAAACATGTAACTAAAACAACAACATATCTTAACAATCCTACTAATGGCCCAATACTGTATAAGAAATCTTTGTTTATCCAATCTTCCTGCTGAGAAATTCTTCAAAGACATTCATGAGGAAAATGCCTTCAAGTATCACTCGAGGCATTTTCCTAATGAATTTTGTTATCTTCAGTAAATGCAGACAACAAGACTGTAGGCTTTAACTGAACCTTATACAGCACATAACAGTGTTGAGAGCCCAGGCTCATGCATGCTTCTTTACTTTATATAATTCTTCATAAGAATGTAAAATTATTGTAACTTTATAGTACATGACTCTTTCAGAGGTTGACATTTGTGCAATAAATTATCAGGTCATGTAAATATTAATTTAGTATTACTTAGTGTTTAGATTTAACTATATTTCAAGAGAAATTTGCTCCTTTCGAGTTTTTCTATTGTCCCTTTCGTCATTGTTTGGGGTCCCTCAGTAGTGGAATATACCTGATAGAGGGACAGTCACATCCTCTGTCTAATTGTAGTCTGGTAAACCATCTCTGCTGTCAGACCCAGGGGAACGACAGGGAAGTGCTCTGACTTAAATTACTCTGAGCACTGTTAACAGTCCAGACGGCTGTACCTGCCAAAATCTCCCCACATTGGCCCGTTCATCTCAGCTCCACCAGAAAGGCTCAGAATGTGGCAGAGTTCACAATCAGGACAATATTAGACAACCCTAATCTCAAGGTGGTGCAGCAGCTCCTGAGCTGTAACTATATTGAGAAAGTTCCAGGGGCCTGATGTATTTTGCATTGACAGTACAGGAACTTCATGTGTGGTGTCTTTAGGTTGTTTTTTTTTTTAAGCGTAAAACAGTCCTCTAGGGTGTGTTAAACATTGTGATGTCACTGCATTAGTTTACCACAGAAGCAATTGCAGGTGTTGCATGAGATGCAGTTTAGCCATTAGCCTCGTCTGTGCTAACTGCGTCCAGGCTGCATCCCTACCACAGCCCCCCAAAAGGAGTGCAAGTTATGTAAGATACCTATGATTTTTATTTTAAAAACAATTAGTTTTATTATTACACATGTCAATGGTTAATAATTGTTTTGTAAACTATTCATAAACATTATTTGGATGACTATTATAAAGTTGCAACTAATGTTTATAATAATTAGTTAATAATTATTTGTTTATAAAGCATCATGGGACATTAAATGGCACACATTAAATCTTTAATTTGTGAAATATAAAAGAGATGATTATTTGATTATTTGTCCACTGATAATAGATATCTAAATAATGGTTATAGATGCTTTTCAAAATATGCATTAACCATTAACAAGGTATTATAATTTATTTATTATTACTATTTCTTAAAGGTTTACAAATCAGTTGGTAATCATTAACAGATACTAATATAAATGATAGCATTGCTAATAATAAGTCAACAATGTAATATTTACTTATATAATAATTACAATTGTATTGTTTGTTAACAGTAAATAAACTATTACGTTTAATTAACTATCAATTTACCATTCATTAGTGACGGTAATTATAAGTTACCAAGATAAAGTAGACTCAGTGCTGCAGTCTACTCTAAAGCTTGTGAGATGATATTTTTTACAAATTAGATGAATAATTCTGCCTTAACTGTGAGTTAAGATTGAAAATCATAATTGAAGTGGAACTGCAGATAATGTTGTGTAGCTGAGACACATTTTTAATTCTGGGTATAAATGTAATATGGATAATTCATACCTGAATACAATCTAGACACAAGGCGAATGTTAATGCGAGATTCAAAGAGGCCCCTATGCTTCGTCCTGAACACGGAGTGTGTGCTGGTAGATTGTGACTGCAGTGGTTAGCTTGTGTCACGTTTACTGAAACAATGACATAGGAGAGTCATTTCTAACTTCCTTTATCTTAAATTCTGTTAAAACTTTTAAACCTGTTGTTCAATTTGCTATGGGCCTTTTCACACAACCAGTACATTATTTTCTTCACAAAGCAGCTGCCATGACTTAAACTAAACTTTAATTAACTCAATTCTTCCTGAGTGACTTCTTGTTTGTAAATGTAAATAGACACAATCTGAGCACTTAGTTTCTGCGGGACCAGACAATGTCTGAGCGATTTATGAATGGGCCAGATAACAAACACAACAAAGGGAAGATAAAATGGGTCAATGTATTTCCTCTTGTGCTCTGATAATAACTTATTATCAGCACTAAGTAGCGCCAGCCATCTTAATGCCACTTCACTTTTGTGTGTTGTTAACACTGACACGTTCTTCTGCAACTGCTCCACAGCCAGTGTCTGAGCATGCTCAGAAATCACTGACAGGGTGACTCTTAGACAGGTAGGAAGGCTGATAACAGTGAGCATTTACAAACGGGGCAATTCACTGTTAGAGAGCTCTCCACTTCTCTGAGTGGCATTTTACGAATACAACAATTTCAACAAACCCATTGAGCTCTCCTACGCTCTCTTGAATGCCAAACACCCAGTAAGCATTGTGCTCCAAACACTTGTCCATGCTTTCCTCCCCCTCACCCAATCACCTGCATTGCTTGTATACAAGTTGAGTTTGCCAATAACATTATATTACATATTGGTTGGGACATAACATTGGAAATACTATCAGAATTGACAAATCCTTACAAAATATTATTAATTAAATCATGCAGTAGTGTTCTGGATCAGGTTTTCACAAAAAACTAGTGTTTATAAGTAGGGCTGTCAAAGGATACATTTTTTCTTAATTGCGATTAATCGCTGAATTTCTATAATTAATCGCGATTAATCGCATGTTTTATCACATGATTAAAATTCTATTATTTTGCATTTCAGAACTATTTTTAAGTACATATTAACAATGTAAAGCAATTCTTACCAGTGTATCTTGATTGGGAATCAAATGAATGCAAAGAAAGTTACTTTATGAACTTGACTTTAATATTTGTATTTGTTTATTATTTATTTACTGTAAACAAAAGAAAAATTTGTGAATCTGTCATTATTGCACAATTCAGAACATGCCAACCGTAGTACGTCTTTAAGACCCGAGTCTTCTACAATGCTGACAGGTCGGCAGTTAGTTGCCACCCATTTTGCGAGAGCTGTAGTAATTTATTTGGATGTGGTTTCATCCACAGGTCGGCAAGTAACACTCTCCAAAATAGTGCTTTGTCTGAGCCTGCTAGCATCAACCTGAGTCACGTTAACTGTACTACTATGCTTAGCTCGTAGGTGGTAGCTCAAGCTTGATGTGCTTTGGTGATATTTTAATTCAGCTTTACACAATGTGCATATGGCTTTCGACTTGTCTACTGAGCCGTCCGGGAGTTTGGGAAAATAAAAAAGCACCGTTCAGAATTGTGTTGCTGCTGTCTTTCTCCATCATGCCTGCAGCCTGCAGCAGCAGGATGTGTTACGAGGAAGTATGGCAGCTTGATGATAAGTAAAGGTGCGGCAAAGGGTCAAAATAGTTGCCTAGCTAGATTCTAATGATATTAGAACAGCTAAGGGGCGTTGTTAGGCACGACGCAAAGCCGAGTGAAGTGTAAAATAAATTAATAAATGGCGGCATGCGATTAATGCGATTAAAAAAAATGAACGCGTTATGCTCGGCCCTTAATCGCATCACGATTAACACATTAATGCTGACAGGCCTATTTATAAGACATCTGCATCTCACACTAATAATAATTATATTTGGCCATAAAAATCAAAATTACTGACTTGTGTTTGTTAATTTAGTGACTATAAAAGATTACACCTTTTTAAATAAAAGTAACTGTCTACAAATAACCATAACTGTCTACAAGTGTCTTCATGTTAGGGGCAGCAGTAGCTCAGTCCATGGGGAATTGGCTTGGGAACGCCACTTCAAGTCCCCGTACGGACTGGCATGAGAGGTGCCAGTTCACCTTCTTGGCACTGCCAAGGTGCCCTTGAGCAAAGCACCGAACCCCCAATTCCATGGGCAGCTCCCTTGCTCTGACATCTCACATATAATGCACGTGTAGGTCCTGTTTGCATGTGTGTATTTTGTGTAATGTATATATAGTGAAAAAACTGAATTTCCCCTCGGGATTAATAAAGTATGTCAGGTTCTTCTTCTGCTACAAGTCATGAGAGTATCATGCAGGGTTATTTGACAAACATGTCAGTATTTCTTTTAACCTGCAATATGTGAATGTGACAGCAAAACCAGTTATAAACACACCGTTGACATATCAACACCTTCTAAGTTGAAATGGCAAACTTGTTAGTTGTTTATTTACACATCCAGCAGTTATGGAGCAACATTATCATCCATTTGGAGTCGTGTTTCTGGCCCCCTGATGAATGCAAGTGACTGATATTCACTCTATTTTATCTCTGTTTTGGTCTCTATCAACTCCTGAGGGAAATATGTGGATCTTTAGCTGCAAAATGCTCCACTGTATTCACCAGTTGGTTTTTAGAGTTTTTTCGCTAAAAACAGCTGCCTGCTGCAGCTGTAAACGACACTATGAGAGCAGTCAGAAAACAGTTAAGTTGCTGGCCAGAAAGCTACACAATGAGTTGAAATTTGTCATAGAGCTCTGTAATGCCGAGGGGAGATTCAGTTTAAGTGACCCCTTTCACATTGTCACCACATTGTTTTCAAATAATAAAATATAAATAGCCGCTTTAAGTTTGGACAACACCTGCAAAAAATGTTGACTGTACTTTATGTTAGCTAAGTCAGCAATGAGAATATATATTTTCTCTCTGCACTGGTAGCTCTCATTGGATGACATAGATTTTCTGATTCGGTGGAAAGGCACTGGCTGAATGCAAAAGAGTTGTCCTTTAGTAAGACTGCAACACTCACATAATCAAATGACTTTGTGTCACCCCTGGTTTGCATGTCGAACCGACTGCAGACATTTAGAATAGACAAATTTGGTCAAGCAACATATACATCTAATTATGTTCTACATTCCTAACACTGAACTTAAAATATAAGTGTGCCGTTCTGAGATGCAGGGATTGCAAATTATTTGAGACCCAGTTCTTAGTGTGGCGTTGGTTCTCCTGGTGTGTTGGAGGTGTGTGATGAATGAGATTCTCTAATACAGGGAGACAGTGGCATGCAATTTTAAATCCTCATATTGTAGCAACAAAGTGTACGAGTTAAGGTCTAGTGAATATTCTCATCAGTAATTATAGTCTGCACCCATGTATAATAAATTCAGTGTATAATACGCCTAAGCAGCATACCCGTTCTCAGCATAATGTTTTCTGCATGTGCTCTCTTGCATTTAGAAATATGTAGAGAACTACGCCCCCCATGACTCATTGTTTTAATTTAAAATGCAGTGTTGTTTATTATCCATCTTGATTAATGAAATGCTTTTATATTTATCTGAATAAACTTCTTTTTCTGTATTTTTTGGCAAATTACCTTATGCATTGCTCCACAGAAAACCAGCAGGGTGCAGACATGAGCTTTCTGTAAAATGTAATAGCTATTACAATAATCTTTCTGAGATTGAGTTTTATAGTGAACTTTATACAGTATGAAACAATTCACAATGTAATAAGATCTCGCATATCTCAACACTGTGATTCCCATCTCTGCAAGCAGTCACATGAATGAGGAGAAGCCGCTTTCCACGCAACTATTTCAGATGAAGAAATCTGACGTTTACAGCCCTACTTGTTCACGGATAGAGGAAAAAGTGGGTGTACACACTAGTTGTGCTGTGTGGCTCCACGGTGCTTTAGTTCAGATGAGCTCACTCAGCCGATGCGCGCACATCGTAGGATTCTACCAATCTGAGAAGACGCAAGGACCGCGAGCAGCAGCCTGGTAGTCAGTGGAAAGAGTGGATGCTTTTGTGCAAAGGCTGCGGACTTTCTGCTACACAAAGTAAGAGAACAGAGAAAGCATTCGTATCTTCTTGGAAAGATACAACGGATTGTAGGTTGCCTGGATGGTTGTGAACCACTCTTGTATCGCAGACTAGACGGGACTTCGGACTGAGCGGCTGAGGAGAAGAAGCCCACTTAAACACTCTGCTGTTCATTTTCTTTTTTTCTTTCCCCCCTTGTATACAATGTCAGGATTCCGTCCATCATACTCTGTCCAGTTCAAGCCAGGCTGCTCATTTGGAAGGACGCCAGACCTCCAGCCTCTCAAATCTGCAAGTTCAGTCCAATAAATTGTGACATTGTCTTTCAGCCTTGGATTTATAAAACCAATACTCAAGAAAAGCGGCTCGATATTCTTCCGGAATTTTAACGACCCATTTCCCCGCTATCCTTATAAATATGCGATTTGGTTGGATTAGGTTGGTTTGGTCCAGCTTCACGCTTTTTTGGCTGGAGCAGCGCTGATAGTGACTGATTATTGCTATTGATTTTGTCCATGCAAGACTCGGGGTGGAAACATGTCTGGCCACTTCTTTGAGAGGATCACTGCTATCAGAGATGGCATTTTGGTCCAGCACTTCGATTTTCACCTCTAAAGTGCCCCGGAAAATCTTATTCATGTTCACCCTCTCCCTATCTGTCACATACTTGTTCTATAGCTTGATGAGCTGCTACAACTCGCTGCAGTTCCCCCTACAAGAGAACTACGCGTATCAAGGGAGGCTGGTGACGGAGGAGACAACTTTTGTGACATTGAGGGAAAAACTTTACTCCGCTTCCCAGGGCTTAACCGAGTTCACCGAGGCCGAGAGAACCACCGCGGTTTCCACCGTAAAGGATCATGCTGAGGCCGAACAAAGGACAGTGGAATGGATTAGGACTCAGGCGTCTCCAACTAAATCGGCGACGGGGTATCACAACACCGCGGTGGAGAAGGAGCATCAGGAATTCAGCACCACGGACAGCGAACTCAGGGTGAACTGCACCATGGATTACGGAGAGAAGAAACTTCCCCAAGCCATCATCATCGGGGTGAAGAAAGGGGGGACTAGAGCCCTGCTGGAGGCTCTCAGGGTGCACCCGGACGTCAGAGCCGTTGGAAATGAGCCACATTTCTTTGACAGGAACTACGAGAAGGGGCTGGACTGGTACCGGTGAGTTACTATTTCAGTCTTATCTAGCGCCAGTGTTTTGTTTATGCCCGATTTATTACAAATGAATGCCTACTTAAAGCTGGTGTTTACCATTTTCCAAAGAATGCCTGTGCGTTTATATCTAAATGCTTTTTTTAATGCTTTGCACATAGACACAGGTCTGCATTTTCTTAGAGGTAAGGAAATCAATTTGATAGGTAATCAATCACAATGTTCGTCAAACTTAACATTGTTGCGTGGTGATGCAAACTTTTTACTATCTGTACTTTTAGCCGCTTTACATTATTGTAAGCTAATTTTTGGTTCGGAAGAAAAATAAACTCAACTCTTTTTTGTTAACTGTGAACTGGAGTATGTATGGTGGCTTAACTCAGTCCAGGAAGTTTCAACTATTTTCAAGTTCATTTGTATTTAGCATATAGTGACATGCATGATGGCTGCCTGGAATTGTAGGAGAATCCATTCAAAATATTGAACAGCAGTTTTGGAAAGTGGCTAGTAATTCACATATCGTTTGTAGAAATTAGTCCTTTAAGACACTGTCACAGTAACTGAAGTGAGTTCTATATTATTGTGTGAGTCTGAGAGAATACATGTGCATATGAACCTAGTAGTTCAATTTTTACCTCGTTCATGAATCATAAGGTGTATTATTATATACCAAACTGAATATGCTGAACAGGTCTGTCCATCACATATCAAGTTAGCTGAAGTTTAGAGTGTTTCACAATAATGTCACACACGTAGTAACACAAATACACACACAGGAGTGTCAATATATTGTTTTATGGTTTGTTTTAAGCTTTTTTAAAATGTCTGATTCTAAGTTGTTTAGTCTGTAAACCAAAATCACATTTTGTTTTACATGGTACATGAGTATTTTGAACCGAGCCATTGTGTGCCTCAGGTTGGTTCCTGTGTCCACTGGTAAAAGTAAAATACACAATACAAATCGCAGAGAATAATCTTATGATGTCATTAATATAAAATGTTATATCCATATTAAATAATGGATATAATGTTGGTCCTTTCTAGATGCCATTTATCTGAGAAATTGTCTTATGTTTTAGTTAATTATTCCTTGGTTTTAGTTTCCCTTAGAACTCTCCTTCTATATATATTTTTTATATACAGTATATATATATATATATATATATACATACACAGTAGATTTTGTAATATGCATTGGACTGCATATCACATATATTATGTTTTAGAGAACTAAAGTCTTTTTTCTGGCGTTTACTCTGTTTTGTTCTTACAAGTCAGCCAGTATTCTCTACTTCTCATCTGAACAGAACATTTCACACATCAATTATTAGGCCAAATTGCATATAAACTAACATGTTATAAGTGCTGTATTTTCTGAAAGACCTTTTAACTTTGCTGTGCAGCGGGTTCTCAAATAAGCGTGAATTTGTTTACACTACCGTTTAGTGATAGTTGACATTCATTTTTAGTCCAGGTTTATATGCCAGAAAAGAACTTGTTTATCATTGCTGTGTTTATGGGAGGGGAAAAAAAATCAATTTGAGGGTTTATTCATGGTCAGTTGGTCATGGCTCAGTTAGACGTTCTTACATAATGATGTTTGACCAAGGGGAATTCAAGATTTTTTTAATGAAGTCAATGAGCTGATGAGAATGACGCTGACTCAAAGTCCCCTCTGTTTCACCGTGGGTCTGTTACGCTGGTGTTTGGGTTGCAGAGCATCTGCTTTCATCTTGCTGCATAGACATGGGAGCTCTCGGCTGTTCATTTAGCCTGTGTTATTGCAAGCTGTTTCATTACACTCACGGTGAAAGGCTCATTAGACAGGAGGATGACATGCTTACATAAATAATAATAAGCGTGCTTGTGTGTTTTAAGGCCCCTGGGCAAAACAAACCCCTAATGGAGCTTTCATTTTTATATCTGCCATTGTCCTGTGTAGACCGCTTACCTCCGAATGATACGCTCAGGAGAAAGAAACATACATGTTGTCAAATTTGATGGTGAAATGGTTAAAACTAATCACGGGTTGAGACACTTTTTCAGATACCAGACACTGATATTAAAATCCATTCAGACCACGTTTGTTTGTTTGCTTCTAAATGATGCATTATACTGCATATATCTCCTCTGTGAGGCTCTGGCTAATGTAAACTTAATGGAAGTGAAATTATGATCAGTTACAGATGTTTGAAACCATTTGACATTGGTGTAGTTGAATGAGACCAGCAATCTCATAAAATGTGATTCATAAATTTGGGCCTGTCGCAATAACACCTGCTCCACATTTTGATGGATATGATAGACTATGGTGAATGTAACCCAAAGGCAACTTGTAAGCGCATACGTACTCAAATACGTTCAGTCTGTTCTCAACACAGTGAATACAATGATGTCTCTGTGTTTCACACTCAAAGCTTGTGTTGACTGATGATATTTGTCCATTCACATATTCAAGTTTAGTGAACTTATAATTATAATTATAATATAATTAATAATAAATAATTGAGATTGTGTGTTTGTGTTGTTGTTATTACTTATTCATTTTCTGTTACTATCTTACTTTGTGTTATGCTCCGGAGGACAGAAAGCAACATGAAGAAAAGTTCCATTGAGTTTTGTGCTTTGAATTAAAGAACCTTGAAGCCATTAATTGAAAATATACAGCGTGGATTCATTCAGGCTTGCCTGGATCCTTTGCCGCTGAAGGTACTGTATGTAGTACAGTGGAGGTTGTATGGGTAGTAGTGTTTGTCTGAACAAGACCCAGTAGGGTCGAAACGTTGCACTTATATTAAATACGGGAGTTTAAAGCAGTGTTGCGGACATTACACATTTTTTCTTTTTTAGTAGTGTTAGTGCACTTGAATAATACTCTAAAACAGATTGTATACATGTGTACATGCTACTTTTCAGCTGAATCTTGAAGATTTAGTTGCCAACCCTCTGTCCAGGAGTAGTATAGTAAATGCTTTTCTATAGGTTAGACAAAGACCCATCCAAAGATGTTGTGATTATCCTGGCAAATGTCTGAAGGGATCAAACTGTAGGAAAAAAGGGAATATGTGCTCTTTTATGTAGGTAGCAGCACACGCCCCCTCTAATTCCACAGCCGCTGTGTTGGGAGTAAAGAAAACGCTAGGCTCTCACTGAAGTAAATACAGGCAATTTATACGCTTTATATATAGTAGTAATCTTAATAACTGCACTTATATAAAGTTTCAATTATTCGAGAACAAAAAAAAAAGAAAGGTAATTGCTCTTCGATTTTGACAAAACTGCACCTGAAACATTTTCCGGGAGGTTAGAATCTCTGTGTTGTTGTTATTTTATGAGACAATGCACAGTGAATTGCAGACTAAATCA
This sequence comes from Sander lucioperca, assembly GCF_008315115.2. NCBI lineage: Eukaryota > Metazoa > Chordata > Actinopteri > Perciformes > Percidae > Sander > Sander lucioperca. Next base: position 5,644,066 of record NC_050193.1, on the reverse strand, counting down.
CAATTGTATCACTTTAAAAGAAATGAACATATATACTTTTGCATGACTTCATTTGCATATGATTGTGCTTAAAGAATAGCACAAGTTTGTTTTTACAGTTGTGTTGTTGTGTTGTATTCCATACTGGAAAACTGGCCCATTACTGACTCTGTCAGCAGCTGGGGGGGATTTAGCAAAATTAGTAAAAGTAACTCAAACTATTCAGCATAAAATGCAAAGTAGGTAATCTATAATATATATCAGAGTACACTTTTAAAGTTACCCCATTCCTGAAGAGAATGCGGAAAACAATCCTTTCAGAACTTTTGTATTTTTTTGGAGAGTTTGCTTTGAAATTTAAATTTAGTCTGTAAAGTATTTCTTACAGTGATGATTTTAGCCTTCTGTGAAAACACAGACTTCCATGTCCATAAAAATCTCTGCACAAATACAGCACACATCTATATTCACATCAGGATTCCAACTTTATTGTGGGTCTGGTACGAGGCAAGCCCAGATTGGTGATTGGTGCTGCTTTCCTGTTTTTAGAACTCTTGGACAGTTTCTCCAGAGTGTTTAGGGCATACTTGAACAAGCAATTAGCAATGTAGTGCCATCATCACCATACACAGAGGACTTTCATCAGCCAATTGGCGTTTATAATGTTGCCTCTATTTCTGAATAACAAGTATCGGCCACCACCGCAAAGATTTAACTTATCTGTTCTCCTGAGCATGGCTCAACCTGGTGCAAACGCCCATCCTGGAATAGGAAAAGTTTAATGCGTGATGATCAATACAACAAATGTTACTCCAGCTCTTTGCCAGCATTTAAATACTTTACTTGAAAGATAATGTGTCTCATAAATTGTGTTAAAGAATGTCATTGATTATCGATCATACATGAAGATTTATACCTGCTGTGGGTAAGCATTCTCACCAGGATTTCACAATAGTTAGGGACCGGCCTAAAGCCTGAATTATACTCCCAAACAGACACGTACAGTACACGTACAGCTGTGGACAGCTGTGGACACCACAGATGCAATTAGTTCTGTGTCTAGAGTCCACTTGGAGGATGCGTTCCACACATGTGCAGTATTTCGCCATCTACAGGAAGATGTTTTCCGCGCATGCAAATCAAATCAGTGGCTACATCCTTGCAAGAAGATGAAGAGCTGCTTTGTCTGTTGTACTAAGCACAATTACATAAAAAAGAAAAGCGTACAAAGCAAGAAAGTGGTGTGTGTTGCAGCTCAATGACAACAGGATCAAAGACGGGGAGTTGAGCACGTTGCTGCAGGAAATGCGTGCAATGGACGAGGGCTTGTTAGTTAGGTTGACTGCTTGGTATTTTTGGCATTTTTGAAAAATTACAAAAAATTGTGTTTACATTAGTGCTAACAAATAGGGTTTGATTGGGGCAACTGCCAGAGCAAGAAGCTATAAAGAACAAAAGATAATCACAAAAATGTTGAACTGCTGTCTGTAAACCTTTGCCATAATTATTTAAGACAGGTAGGAAAACATGGCCAATAACAAAACTTTTTTAATTACATTACCAAATTAGAAAGTACATATTTTAAAGCACTTTAACATTTGATTTAACTGGCAGATTAACTGGCAGTATCACTATACCACATTGTTAAAAATAACACCATTTTGAAAAGTGTCAGATTTAGATTAATTCCAGTTGAAAAGTCTGTGAGACCAGATTAAATAATTCATCAGAGAGAATGAGGTTTCCCATCTATTGAGGCTCAATGGAATTCTGCTCTGCATTGATGGGTGAACTGGACAGTCAGCAAAGTAGGAGCAGTTATATCAGTCTTTTCACAAGGAGCAAGAATGGCTTTCTTCACACTCAAAGAACCTGGTATGGAGCAATTGTGTAATAGTACGCTGTGTAATAATGGAATTATTGAAATAAATATGTAATTAAGTAATATTGAATGTTGAAGTATGAATGTGTCATCAAACATCTCAATGATTAATGAGCAAAAGCTAAGATTCAAAAGTGCATTTCACACTCTGGGCCCTATCTTGCACCCGGCGCAGCGCAGCGCAAAGCCAGACGCAAGTGTCTTTGCTAGTTTAAGACTGATGCAGTTGTCAATTTCCCGTCCAGCGCCCACCTCGTTTAAATGCACCTGGGACCATCTTTGCGGCCATGGGCGTGCTGGTCTTACAGGGAGGTGTGTTCAGGTGCATTCTTGGCTTATTGCTATCTTGAGGCAGCGGGACGTGATTGCGCCAGTGACCAACAAAAACCTGGTCTAAAGTCAATAGCGCAGCATTTCATTGTTATTTTAACAGCTAATTAGTAAAATCCGCCTAGACTTATCCACAGCGCGTGCACACTATGCTTGTTACACACACACAGGGAAGCGCAGTAGCACACAAACATGCAAAGGATTACAAATAAAAATATGACGGAGAAAATTCGCCATCATAATAGCAATGCACCAAGGTACAAACGCGCCTGGCTTTTAAAGGGAATGGGAGATGACACTCTGATTGGTTTATTGCATGTTACGCCCAAAACACACCTATGAATTATTGAAGACACTAAGTACAACCCTTTTGAACCATGCCCCCAGCGCACGGACCCTTTTTTCCGCCGTCAAACTAGCAAAAGTGGATTTGGACACGCCCTAAAGGCACCTGCGCCATGCGCTTCACGCCGTGCGCTTAGATTGTTAAAATAGGGCCCTCTATGTGTTAGTACTCTTACTTTAGGCTTTATCAATATCTATATATTCCAGAGGTGCAAAAGTTGGACTGATACCTATCAAAAAAATCAATACAAGAGTCTGAGACACCACTACATTGACAAAGAGCCACAGATCCAAACCAAATTCTGCGTGAAGTTCATCAAAAATCGATATGTTAAAATTTCAAGTAACTCTGTCTGTGTGTCCTTGTGCTTCTGGTGTGTGTGTGTGTGTGTGTGTGTTTGTGTGTGTGTGTGTGTGTGTGTGTGTGTGTGCTACAGTACGATCCCATGTGACACACAGTACCCACTATAAAACATCCACTTCCTCAAAACAGTCCTACTGTACATGGAAGAAAGTCAAACTCGCTGAAATCTCAACTAAACAACTGTGTTGGGCAAAATGTGCAACAATAATGTAAAATATACTAGTGGAATTTACTTTGTCACTAATTTAAAAGGTGTCAAAATATAGAATAATATGGTGCTGATGGAGAATTACCTGATATGATCCTTTTGAATCACAATGAAATGAGTTGTCCATTTAATCTGAACAAGCCTGTTTATAGTTTTACACTCACTTCATGTACCGCAATAATTGTCCAAAAGCTATAAATTATACTTCTCTCATAAAATTCTGCAGTATAAGACTTAACAGGACATAAACTTGATTTACAACCTGTTCTTCATCAAATAACTGTCACTAAGATCATAACAGCAGCCAGAAGAAAGACAACACAGAATGTATGAAGTAACATTTGTTCCTTTCTGTAACAGGAGTGTAGATCCTGCATATCAGACCACAAATAGCTTATCCTTCTGTCAACCTGACTGACCTTCTGATTTATTGCAAAGCTCACCTGTTTATGGGGTGAACACATGATTTATCAAAATCATAGCCCCACAATTGGGGCTGGCAGCACTAAATTAAGAGCATATTTTAGGGAGAAAAAGACGAAGGAGCAGCAGGTCATAATCTAAACAACTTTAGTTTGAGGTAGTTTCATGACTTTCATCGCACTGCACAAAGTCCTGAACCTGATTTACCAGCATTAATACATAATATTATACAGTAGCTACTTGAAATTTATATTTCTGGTCAACATGTGAGAAAATCACCGCACAGGTCTGCATTAGGCCTGGCAAACTCGATTCCTTTTAAGGATTCCGGTTATTCAGAGTCACTCACTAAACTGATCCGGGTTGTGCGAATCACTTGAGTCACTTGAGTCAGTATTGATCTATAGGCGAGCCGAGGCAAGCTTGCAATGTTTCGGACTGTCTGCTCGACCTAATTGCATTTTAACATACTACAAACCTACAGTAGGCCTAGCTAGGCTATGTGCAGGACATTGTATGTTATTTCAGAAGTGAAAGAATGGCTTTTGTTGTTGATTTGCTTTACCCTGAGCTCGAGGAGAGACTTCACTCGCTCATCTGCTACAGAATGATCCACTCATGACAACGTAGCCGGCTGATTCGCGCGACTGACTGACTCGCGTGGGAGCTCGCGGGTCATCGAGGACTCGTGAGTCATCGAGAACTCGTGGGTCGTCGAGGGCTCGTGAGTTCTCGAGTGGTCTGCGAGCTTGCAATGTTTCTGGCTCTGAGTCTGCGGGTTGGGAAGTTCCTATAACCTGTCTCGGACTGTCTCTCTCACTCAGTCGCTTGAGTTGACTTGTGGAGTTGTTGTTGCCTACGAAATTGTAAGTTATAGGCCTAAAGCTTTTGGCAGCTAAGATGGCTAGGACTAGTAGTAGCTAATGTTGCAAGAGGTTTGTGTGTGGTGCTGTTATCATTTTAGATTGAATTGTAGTAGGACTCAACTGATCCGAGTTAATGATACTACAGACTCGCGCCTCGTGAGTTAATTTAAAGAGCCGGTTTAAGGATCCGAGTGAGTCACTAACAGGTTTAGTCTGCATAACATTTCCTGTGTATCCTTTGTCTTCTCTGCAAAGTATTTATACATAAGTTAAATCAGCTAACTGTGAACAAGAACTATGTTGGAACCAAACAGTATGGGTAGACACTATCTTGTGGACAAAGGCCTCAGATTAAACTGACCTCTGAGAGACAAAGGAACACGTGGCCACAGACAAAGAGATCGGGGCCTACACATAATCTTGACAGCCTGTGCGTCAAACTACTAGAAGAGAAAAGCTCACAAAATGTCCGGGGACCAGGAAGTCCTGAAGTCCCATTGGTCAGCGGACTTTGAACGCCACATGAGTCCATGTCCGGTGCTCTGCGGAATATATACGCTGAACCCTCGCTCCTCCCAGTCTTCCCCCGCAACGTGAGTTGCTAAAAGGTTGACACACATGCAAACGTTTGCTTTAAATAGCTCAATTTTTCGGACAAAGTGGACTATTGGATCCTGTGAAACATGCGGCAGTGTTTCAAATCTGCAGAAGAGAAATAAATGTTTCTCTACAAGGAAATCGGACAACACGGACGCCGCTTTTTCCTTCATCGAGTCGACCTATCTTGTTTTTCACTGACTGCACACAGTAAGAAGGCTTGAGGTTTCTAGGCAGAGAATATATGTGTGTTTATTAATAGGTGAAGGCTATTGCTGCCAATTGTTTTGCCATTAATGTGATCGGACCGCTGTGTCCCAGTTATTGCTGGGAAAGCACCACTGATCACGGTGCATTGTTGAGATGTTGTGTTGAATAATGTAGCTGAGTTAAACTGTAAATGCTACAATTGCTATCTCCTGCCGTGGAAAAGTTAGTTACTGTACTGAACGAGACAAGTGATTATTGTCTGAACCTCGAAGAGCAAGACTCCAAGTGCTTTGTTTCTCTCTCTAAGTGTGCTTTCTTTCTTCTTACACACTAACCAAACACAGGCATACACGTGCGTTGAACAGCTAAACGGCTAGCCATAGCCATATGGGGCTGCAACCAGCTCCACGACCCGCCATCTGGGGTTTAAGTAGTCTGTTTTGTGTATCTCTTTTTGTCTGTAACACGTTAGCTAACCGTACACATGAGCTAACGGCTAACCCCTAGTCACGTGGTGTGTAACAAAGCTTCATACATGCGCCATTTTGAACAGCTGGCTCAAGCGAGCAGCCATTTTTGATGTTTTGTACTGAACTACAAAGTGTCTCACACCCAGCGGTGCTTCATCCGCCCTCTTGATCACGTGGTTTAGCTACCCCCGTGGTCTCGTCACCTCCCCCCTCCTCCTCACACACACACACACACACACACACACACACACACACACACACACACACACACACATGTCTGCTACATGTCTGTTTGTTTTGCTTTGTTGTAGTTTGTAGCAAGTATATAGGTTTATTGATTGAAGTACTATTGATTGACAATTAATAATTTGGAAGTTAAATGAATTCTATTATACTGTAAATAGCAGTTGTTTGTGATTATTTGTGTATTTGTGGTAATAACAGCTGGTGGAACAGGTCTGTGCTCGAATTTCACCCTTCTTTTGTTTCTTTAAAAGATATCATATATATAATGTTTACTCTGTACGTGTGCTGTGTGTCTGAAATTTTGCTGCTGCAACAATGTTATTTCCCATTTTTTTGGGATCAATAAAAAATCTATCTATCTATCTATCTATCTATCTATCTATCTATCTATCTATCTATCTATCTATATCAGATAAATTAATCAAATTAATTAAGATCTGTATTTTAAAGGGAACACCACCTATGAGACTGTTTCACAGTTCAGTTATTGGTCCCTAATTCCAGGGTGGTGCTCCATTTTGATTGTTTGTCAATTTGGTAAAGTTATTAATACTCAAATTCATAACTTTATTAATATTGATAAAACATCTTTGATAAATAATTGAATCTGTACACCTACCAATTCCCAACAACTAACACTTTACTGAGGTTTGCAAGCTCTAATATTTCTGTGTTCTTAAAATGACACTTTAACCCCCTATGCAATAAAAGCTGAGGGGATGGGCTTATAAATCTTTAGAGCAGTGTTCTTTTCCTTTCAGGACTGCGTCCCTGTGCTGAGAAACAAGTCAGCAGTAGTTTCCAGCTCCGTGGTGATTAGTACCAGTAGATTATGTTTTTATTCCAGCATATTCAACTATTTTACTTCTGTTGCTGACTTTTTTTAATAATCTTTTTCTTGATGCTTCGTAAGACGTTTGTTTTTTTGTTTTTTTTAATGCATGTCACAGAATTAGCCTTGTCACTTCCATGGACTTTTCTCATTGTGCAAGTTGTAATGTGCTCTCACCAATAGATCCTACACAGCTCAAGGTCATAAAATAGAGTGCATTCCCTCCTCACCTCAGCAAAGAAACTGATCCTTTCTTTGTCTTGTGAAAAATTCACCTATTTTTTTAATATTATAGTCTATTCATGGAGACATTGTCAGTGTATCATGTGTGATTCAGCTGCTGTGGGACTTTGAAGGAACAATTTGTACTGCAGGCTTTAGTGTACCTGCAACCTCCGGTCGTAAGAAAGGACCCGGTGATAGGAGTTGTGTAATGGAGACATGTACTCACTGCCGAGCCAGCAGCAGAAAGTCTAAATCCAGTGTTTATCCCTTGTTTAGCCCTTCTTTCCCTCTCTCAGCTGCTCCATGTGCAGCTTAGCCCTTGACTCTTGCCACCTGACTGGGAACCTGTGACTCCGTTCAGTGGGGAGATGGGAAAGAGCAAGGTGGGCCAGATCCCCGAGTAGGCAGGATGCCATCCCGTCCAGCTGGGCCCGCGTGCTGCTGCAGTGCCTCCCTGTCCTGCACCTTCCCAACATGGCAGAATCTGCCTACGCCTGATAAGACGTCGCCAAGACTCACAAGGACGCACCTCTGAGTGCTCTGATGCCAGTGCTGCAGTTGTGGAATTAAACTTTTTAATTAGCAGCATACCCCAGCACTGTCAAGAGAGTGGACTGCTTCAGTACAGTCTTTCTCATTGGCTTCTCTCTTTCCACTTGATTAAACTCCCAAGCATCATGGAGCTTTGAGGTTCCAGTTACCACAGGAGCAATCATGTTTATTTCTTGTTTCTCTGTTTGAGGATCCCTTTAGATGCAGCATAGCAGAAGAAAATTACTCATAATATCCTACTCTTTCAGTCTGAAAGAGCAGCCTGTTTTACCTCACACACAGTAGGCCACCATATAAATCACAACCAAACACACCATACCAGTGGAATAATCAGCCTCTCGTTGTATTAAGCTTATACGTTTATGTTATTACTGTCCACCCTGTTGAATAAACAATATGATGAAGTCATCTTCTCCATGAGCAAATATGTGACTTCTTATTGTAAAGAGGCACTCCTCAGTGATTATCAAACATGCAGCTGATTGTTAAGGGTAATGGTGGAGTACCAGCAGTGAGTGCCTGTTCAGTCTCAAAGGTAAAACTGCATATCCACAGATTTTACTCTTGATGTAATTCTAGTTATAATGTTAATGGTCTTTTGTATATAAAAAAGTGTATATGATTGTATCGGGTTACGTGAATCATTATTGGTATGCACTGCATGTATGGTGTATGTATTTATGTGTTCATGTATTCAGTGGAAATCGGTTCAATATTGTTTATGTGCAGCGCAGTGTCTGGCCATGTTGGTGCCCTAGGCCAGACATCCACTGAAAACCCTGAGACTTGGTAAAATACATATATATATATATATATATATATATATATATATATATATATTTTTTTTTTTTTTTTTTAAATGATGGTCATTTTAGAATATTTTATTTTAAATGTCAGTGCAATGCCATTAACCAATAGTCTGTCAAAAAGTATATTTACATGCACACACAAGTCTATCCTGGTTTCAATGTAACATGTAAGAAACCTGGTTATTAGTAATACCCCTGTGTGGTTCAATATGATAAACATTAACCTGACTTCTCAAGGTCTGTGCAGGAGTGTCTTTGACTGCTCAACATCCCTGACAGTCTCTGTCATTCCTGTACAGACTGTCTTATGGCTGTCTTATGTCACCACATTTAATGATCCAAAAATTATACACAATTTTATTTTTGACAGTGTGCTACACTTTAGGCCTGCATTAAAGGAATAGGTCAACATTTAAGGAAATAAGCTTATTCGCTTTTCTGCCAAGAGTTAGATGACAATATCAGGTCTGTGAGGTCATTTTAAAGCTACAGCCAGCAGCTGGTTAGTTTAGCTTAGCACAAAGACTGGAAACAGAGGGAAATAGCTAGCCTGTCTGCGTCCAAGGGCTATATAAGGGGTGTCTTGTTTTAATCCATACAAAAACAAGTGAAATCACAGCAACAACAATTTCAGCACAGCTAATTAGTACAGCCCTAGTACAACAAGATTATTCTCCAGGTTTCACATGTTCTGCAGCAAATATCCTAATACGGTGGATCAGCACAGAGCACAGTGCTGAATTACCTTTCAGGAGGTTTTTCCTTTCAGTGGTTTTGTTTTGGCTGAATAGACACTCCTTTTTTTCATTCCATTCCAGAATTACAGATTGGTCTGATCTTATTGTAGCGATCTGTATTGTAACATGGGAATTATGGAAGAAGTAATACCGCTCCGTCCTTTTTGCATATGGAGAGAAAAAAACCTCTTGAGAAGTTAATGGGTATAGCCAATTTCATCCTGCCTTTGGTCCTGTTCAGAATTCATGTGCATTCTTCCACACACACACACACACACACACACACACACACACACACACACACACACATCTCTTTCTCCTGCCCTGCTGTAGCTACACTCCGATGCTTTCAAGTGGAAGTCTATTTTACTTATGGTTAGAATTTTAATTCACAGTTTTTTCCCCTTCCATTGCTATGAAGTGGCCGTGGGTTATGGTTCACCATCAAGCCTCATATCCACTTTATTTTTGTGTCTATCAAATGAGCCGGATAGATTCAGAGCAGCCTTCTCCTCCATTGTCGCAGGGCATAGAAGGAGGACTTAAGCTTGTGTTTTTGCTCCATGACATGGACAGATTGTCTGAAAATGAAAGACATAGCTTCATCTGTTAAATTATTTATTTTGGACCCAAAATAAAGTATAAGCTAAAGTAATGTTATGCTCAAAGGGATTCAGCTCTCCCAAAAGAATATTTGCATGCAACAGAATTGCTGTGATGTGCTTTCTAGTCTGGAGGAACAATGATTCTGTTCGGCAGAATTCTGGTTTACAGACGTCTTTAAATCTCTGCAAATAAGACTACCTTGGGACAAATACGCATGTCAATCACACTTGTCAAGATTCCAATTTTCCTTCCACATCTCCTGGAGCACTTGCGCTGCTCCTGCTTCTTATTGGATGCGAGGGATGTGGTCTCATGACACAAACTGATGCATTTGTTCAGTCAAAGAGAAAACCCTGACAGGAATGGTCATGGAGCCAAGATACAGAGACTGCTGGGAGTGTGTTTCAAATGTGTGTCCACGAGCTGATAGGTGCCTCTGTAGTGTGTTATGCTGAGAGATGATGGGGAATGGAAATGTTGGCTTTTCCCACTAGTATGAATAGGCAGCATTATCATATGACCATTATGCAGTCAAGATATGCAGCAATATATGCAGCATATGGCTTTTTTCCATCAATAAAGCCTTGGCCATTTTGAGAAAGCACAGAAATTAGCATCTAACGCTGGCCGCTAAACATCGGTGCCATTTCAGCCCATTTTTCAGACAATTGCCATTTATTTCAAGGATTTCGATGAAATGAAAAGTTAGGAGCATTAATAGAGGTGATCTTTGGGGCCAAATGCATCTTGTGCTCTTCATCGCATCTACAGTTCAGCAACAACCTGACAGACTTAATTCAATTATGGCTGTGTGATGTGTTGAGACTCTGGAGGTGTGAGCTAATTCCTCTGTTTACACCCCTGAGTCACTGTCACAAACAAAGACAAACACATTCATTGGCTTCCAGGATCTTGTTTGCTGTGATTGTCCCATCGCCTTTGAAGCTTCTCATCGCTTTATGTTGTTTACTTATTCATGCTCTTTCTTTCCCTCAAATCACCATGGGGTATTCCGTTTGAATAATTTTAGCACAGTGTGAAACAATGTATGAGCTAAGTATTAGATTTGTAAACTGCACTCAACACACTTTTGTACATACAGATGCATTGACAGACACTTCGATCAGTAAAATCCTGATGCCATAACTTTGTGATGAAACACATTGCCAACATCTTCGCCACCAGGACTCTCGGAGTGTTGGGTATGTTGGAAGTCATTAACACAGGCTGTGGCATTTGCCAAACTCCCCTGAGACTTGGATTAAGACAATGAATTGCAAAAGGATGCTTTTAGGGATTATGGTAATTAATAATGGCTGTATGAGGAAGTGATTGTTTTTCCTGGACAAATTGGAATATAATATATTGGCATTACAGATTAAGGAGAGAGTTGATGTGCTCTGCCTTTCCAATAAGATTGTTACCTGCTCTCGACCATGAATATGTACATGAATGTATATATATTTATACTCATATTGTTTATATTCTAATACAATTTTCTTAACCTCCTTATATTTAGAGATTGTGTGACATGCACCTACAAAACCAAAACAAATTCCTTTTATGTGTAAAAAACTTACTTGGCAATAAAGCTATTCTGATTCTGGTTCTGAAGCCAACTCTTCCCTTGTGAGGCCTTTGATATGTGTGATGTCTCCTATACGCATAATGCACTACACAAACACACAATAAAATCAGCAATGAATTGTAATTCAAATAGAGAAAATATTAACACTTTTAGTTGAAATTCAATTCAATTTAATTTTCAAAATAGAGCTCATAATACCTTGTTAGTGCTGCTCAAGGGCTAATGAAGAGTGTTTAGTTTGCCTCCACATCCTTTCATTCTGTTGTTGTAATACCAACATTCACAAACCTTGTTGGCCAAAGTAACAGTCGCTAATATATATGACCTACACCACTGCAGTATTCTTTGTAGTAACTGTGAAATGTGAAGAAATGTTTTACAAAGAAATCACAAATTTAATCTTCTTATATTAAACATTGATGGTATTTTTTTTATGCTAGCATCTTTATTTGTGCATGCAACCAATAGACACTGCTATATATATAATATAATATACAATATACTGCTATATTCCCTCTTTCCATTAATACCTGTTATTCAATATTCATGTAGGATATATGTCTAGAAATCTGTTTAAAACCCATATAATATCAAATTCCGTCTTTTTTTCTGAATCAGAATGTGACTGGTACTTGACTGTTAGAGACTGAAGATTCACCAAAATGTAAACAAGTTTAGGAGGCAAAAAAAAAAAAAAAAAAAAAAAAGGGCTCAGGTGAAGCCCACAGCTTACTGGCTGACTATGCGGCATTAGGCATAGTGGCATTTCTCATTTCTTATTCTGAAGATAGCAGTAGCCAGAAGCCCAAAATGAAGAAAAACGGAACAACAAAGAGTCAAGGGACCAAACCCCATGACTCACCAGAGAAACATTGTTTGCTCAAATGCTTTAAATGTTCACATTTTGCAGACAAGGGACCAAGGTCAGTGTGGATCACACCTGTAACTCTAACCCCAACCTTAAGGGTGATCTTTTCCGAATCTTAACCAAGTTTAAACTTCCCCACACCTTAAAAAAGGGTACTGCACCAATATAGCATTCTACTTCCATATCAAGCAACAAAGATCCTAGCCTACTTCTACTAGAAAGTGCCATATGTACAATTGTTTTTGCATATTTCTAATTATGCTGATTGTCAAAGTGTTTGTTGATATGTGAAAAGTTTAGTCCACGTGTTGCTTTCAGCCCATTCAGTCTTTTGGTGCTACCACTAGAAGTCGCAGAAGTTGGAAATCCTATACACAGAGGGCTTTATTGATATGTTCCTTTATTTATTTTATATTATTCTGTTGGAAGTTAAGGGATACCAACAGACATTTCACCTGATGTATTTGACCTGTTTGAAAATAGTATGCCAACACCACATCTGTAGCTAGCACCTATGAAGTAACATTACCAAAATCACCAAGATTGTATTAATTTCTGTCTATAACTGCCTCCCAACTCAACTAGCCAGTCAGAAGAGCATTTTTATATTATTATTTACTTTAAAGACACATCTCTATATACATAAAAACATAGGCAAAATGTCAGTATATGTTTTATTTGATGTGTCTGTCAGGGACAAAACTGTAAAAAATAAATAAATTAAAAAAAAAAAAAACATACCTGTCTGTTTTCAGGCTGTTGCAGGATTAGGATCCTTGACTTCTTTGGGTATTTTTTCATTAGGTATGTGAACTGCACTTGGTTATTCATTCCATGCATTTTAAGTACGTCCATGGCAAATCTCCCAATAGTCGCTCTCTGTTATAATCGACCTCTAGTTTGTTTCAAGTCTACAAGACAGGGGGAGGCAGAATCCTAAGTATGAATTGATTTTTGAATGAGCATACATTTACTTTTAAACACCTGCAGAACAAACTGGGGCTGTGCTGTGCCGCAAACAGGCTATCTTAATTGATTTGAGTAATGAACAAGGACATGCTTTCTGTCTTTTGACTCAAGGTCACTTTGCCATCACAGTGTTAAGCTGTGTGCTCTGGTCTTTATAAAGGACCAACTCACCATGAAAATGTATTTGGGCCAAGGTGAGAAGGTAGCTGCTGTAACTAATGGGTTTATTTAATTCAATTTATTGCTTCAGCCGCTGCATCATATGAGACATGCTGGTCACTGTAAGATTGAGGTTTCTTCATGAAAGAAAGAGAGATTAACCCTCTTTTCAAAAGGCCAGAATACACTCTCATGTCATGCTGGATTTTCGTGCCTAGATAGTTGGATGTATAAATCTGCAGAACTAAATGAATATAGGTTTGTTGTAAAATGGTGCTCTCAAGCTTATTACGTACAAGCCTTCTAATCAGCGTCACGCTGTGGCTGTGAGCTCGCCGGGCTGGGAATCTGTAATAAATGAGGGCTTTGTCAACATGTCCACTGTTGGGTGGGGGGAACCGGTGTCTTGATTTCAATGTGTCAGCCGAAAGGCATATTTTTCCAAGCAAATGTTTAGCATTCACTGCTATCTTTACCATCTATTATGTACTTCTGTGGATTGAGGATGGCATTCTCTTTTCCCCCTCAGCATATTGTAATAATTAATTCATCCTTAATACTATTATGTTGGCTACACGTCAGACCATATCTGCCTCTTCACACATTGTCTCCAATTAACATTTTCCAAATTTCTGATGCAATCTGTAGAATACAAAAGAAGGCATCCCAGCAGCTGCTAGCTCTGTTGTCTCAGCTCAGAGCAAATTTCTTTCTCTTAAATTTGTTTTGTAATACACCTCATTTTTACAGGAATAAACAAGTATGCTCTGCACATTGGGTAAACTCAACAAAGGCCTCAGGGTTTAGAAAATGAATATTGCCATGACAATTAGTTAAGCAACGGAGCAATGCTAGAGGAGGGAATTTCACACCTTGATTTTAATAATATATACAGTGTAATTTGCCTCGGTTGTAATGTGCATATGTTTCTTGGTCCTGGTGCTGTATTGTCACATCTGAACAGATGGATCATCACATATTGGCACAATGGCAGCTACTTATTTCAAAACATCTTTAGGATATGGTCAACCTGTAACATGTTTGTATGAATTTCTCATGTATAGTATGGCCATGTTTTATAGGATGTTTGCACTGATTGTACTTTAATACTTTAATTGTATGTGGTTTGAAGACTGTAGTATTCTTTTGTCACTCAATGCAAAAATGCCTTGGTTTACACATTTTCAAAAAAACATCAGTAAACCAGAGAGCATTAATGCTTTCTGCAAATTCCTCAAAAACAACTTAAAATATGAAGATACAGTATTGCTTTCTCAACCACCTTAACAGCAAACATCTTGTAACAAGATGTTCAATGCACCATTATTTTAATTTCAAACCTATTTGCTACTCTGGTCTTGAGGATACAGAGCACCTGCCAGGTAGTTGATTGCAGGTAATTGCCTTCACCTGGCGTCCCAGGTGTAAACCACTTCCTGATTACATGCTCAGAGTGAAAACCAGCAGGCCTTTAGGTCCAGAAGGGCTTGGATTGAGAACTAGTGCCTTAAACACTAGTCTACTTCCAAATCCATCTACTCTAATTGCTCTCCAGCAATTCAGAAGATGTTTTCTTTAAAAAAAAAACTTATTTAGGATTACATTTCTTCATAAATGCAGCCAGAACAATGTCAACAAAAAAATATACTCTAGTTTCAGAGGAATATCTGCAGAGGTGTGCTGGGAAATTATTCTGACATATAATGAGACAGTGGGTTGCACACTTTGAGAGGCAATGTCCCCTGCCCTGTGTAAGTGCTAACCCACAGAGTCAGCTATAGCTATTTTTCTCCATGACTTCATTGCTTTTTGTTTCCCAAGTTGACTGTGACTTGTGAAAGCTCAAAATGTGAAAAGCACAACAATGTCCACCGCATGTTCTGTCAATTTTTGAAAGTTGGCAGAGAAATCTTACTAAGGAAATTAATGTAATCGTGCAGCTTCCTGTTGTTTTGACGCAATTACAAAAAAAGAAAAAGTGTCAGGTCTTGGAGCAGGTATGAGCATATAAAACAGAAAAATATCCCTCACCACCAACTACTGTATGTGGTAGAATATCTGTGACTGGATGGAGTTTGAGGAATAATTGATTTAAAAGGAGTGAGAGTTTGCTATTTTCTTATCTTTATGAACAAAGTGTGGAATGTGGAATATGTGGAAACGTGCTAAAAAATAAATAATTGTATCTAGCATCTATACAATATATACAATAATATATTAGTTTCTCTTAATTTTTTGAGCAAAATAATGGAATCTCTATGAAATTTTGAACACAGCGCACCTTTCTAAAGTCGACCATCATTAACTACAAATGTAGTACAAAGTACTTAAGACCACATTTTGTCATGTTCCGCAGCTCCTCCCTCAAGCCAATACAGTTGCATTTAATTATTCTAGAACTGTATCTTCACTGAAGTTTACAATATATCTGAATTTCCTATAACATGCCTTACACACAGTTTTGATTTGTACATTTTTGGCCATGATGAAGTTTGAAGATTGTTGACAGGCAAACCATAGAGCAGCACAATTTCCCCGTTTACCCAAGGAAATTCAAAAAGCCAATTGGGTGTCACTGTGGCAATGAACTTTGCATATTAGACAATGACTGTTGGATGTAAACTCAAATATACCGAGTATATATACATGAGCTTTATAGAGTATTGGCAGAGTGTGTGAGTCAATCAAAGTGTATAGGCTTGTGCAATCATTGTGAGTTTACAGACAGATTGAATAGATATGAGTAGGAGTCAAGAAGCTGTTTGGCTATGTTGAGGCTCCATCTAAACGCTGCTGTTTGTGTATAGCGACAGCCCTGGGGAACTAAGTGAGGTGACGCATGGTCTTGGCGATAATGACTATTAAGTCTATGAGAGGAAGAAGTTGTGGAGCAGATGGTTGCCGGGTGTGTGCGCACTACTGCTGGCATTTGACCAAGTTATCACAACGTCACTGTGAAGTGTTAACAACTGAAAAATTAATTTTGGGGCATTTGTGTGATCTTTGGGGAAATTTGATGAGAATGACAATATGTTAACTCAATAGATTTGCCAGTTTTTGACAAATGTGTGGATCTCTGTTATCATGATGTTTTCAATAAAATGCTGGGATACTCTGAAGAGTTTTCTTCCTTGTTAGTTAACGCCGATTTGACCTCTGAGAAATTGCCAGTTAAAACTTGCTCAACAGGCCTAACGAGCACAATATTTCAGACTGAGATCCTCTACACAATGGCTCAGTTCCATATTCAGAGCAAAAAATAAGTCTCTTATTTGATAACTCCTCACTTGAACAGGAAGGTGTTTTGGCCCTCCTTTGTGAAGGCCATCTCAATGCTCTTATTCCTGCCCAGAAGATCGGGGCGGGATCTCTAAGGAGCTATGAGCGAGGATACGCGAGAGAAGCCTTCCAGGAAGCCGTGCAGCTGAAAGCTGTTGCTAATTCCGCCCATGCAGCTGACGAATTCACGAAACGCTTCAGAGGAAAGGACGTTATTGTGTTCTATCTTTATATGTCTGCTGCAGTCTACCACTAGGCGGCACTGTTGTAAAGCAGGTATTAGTTGACACCCTGAGTACAGAGAGAAAGAGAGAAAAGATGGCGACTACTGAATGTAGAGTGCTTTGCTACCATGCTTGCTATTAAGAACTGTTGTAATAATGTAAATGCTTCCTGTTGAAGTAAACGGCACTTGTTGAACATTCCGACGTTCTTCTATTAACCAGCCTACACTACAGACGTCTCATCCGTAATTTGCCTTAATCTAGTGCTGAAATCATCTCAAAATGTTCACCTTTTCAATGAAATATCACAACATATATGCACTGGCTGGCACAGAATTATATCAACATGCCCTCATACCTAAACAACAGACTAGGTTGTTTGCCAGTGACTCCCAAAACTATATATTATCGTTCTACTTAACATTGTGAAGCATGCGCGGTTTTAAACACATGGTTAATGTTTTGAAATGGAACTGCTTGGTTAGATTTAGGCAAGAAAACCACTTGCTTAATTTACGGGATTGCTCCGGTGCCGCTGGAAGATCCGCAGGATGTCCCTCACCTTCCGCTTTCTTCGTGTTGGCATTCTAAACTCCAGGGGATTTATGAGGACTATGGTTAACTGCTCCTCAGATCTCTGCAGGCTAAATCCACACAGCTAGCTATACTATCTGTCCAATCTGAGTTTTCTGAGTTTCACACAGGACACAAACACCAGTCTCCTGGGTGAAAGTTCTATGTTCGTTTGACTCATATTCCACCCTGAACTTCCTCCTACTGCGGACGCTGGTCCTCTTATACTACGCAAGGGGGTAAGCGAGCCTCTGCAAAGCATACCTTCTATGGAGCCATTTTGTTGCTAATAAGCCATCACCTGCCGTTAGCATTCCATTGACTGACATTCATTTTGGCGTCACTTTGACAGCGAATAACTTTACATCTGGAACGTTTAAAGACTCTATTTGTCCATTGTTTATTTCTAAAGAAACACGACAATGTATACAAGGCTCCATTACCTTGTATCTCACGTTATGGCTCCGTAGCAGACGTTTTTGTAAAAATCGGCTAACGATTGTGTCATAATCACGCGACTTTCTGTCGCATAGTAGACAAATTACCGTATAGTCAGGAGAAGCTCGCAGGCAGTTTCGACTTACATTAGCTGTTTAAGTTTAATTACTAATGTTAACTAGCATTTTAGTTAGCAATAATTAGCCTGTGACTATGTTATCTCCTTACATATACCTACACTCTCCGTCTCTGCAAGATTCGGAATGATTGAGATTTCTTTTGGCACAGCTACCAGAAGACTTCCAACTTTCAGACAGGTTGCTCACGTCACATCTATGTCGTCAAGCTCAGTTTGAGGCTGCGCAGTAACGCTCAGCCATCACCGGAAAAGTGCTTCTAATAGATTTCACTGGTCTCCGTGGAAATCTACGGCGTAGCTTTGTCCATTAATTTCATTGTCTATGATACTACGTCACACGACTTCCTGCTTTGCTCCTGTTATAATTACTATGGCCACTAGAGGTCGCTGCCTAACAAGAAACGTAAATATGGGGCATAATAAGCTGCTTGCACAATCGACACAAAAGCCGTTAGCAGGGCTATTGATTGTTAGTCTCGTTAAAACAAATACTACCGACATACAGTATACCAAGAACAGTTTGACAAAAGAAGGCAAAATGCAATTCTACTGCTACAATAAGGGGAACAGGTTTTGTTATTAAGGCAGTTTTAATTTATCTTAGCACTCAGAAGGGAAAAAAAGATTTTTTGTGTTAAATGATGCCTAAACTTTAATATTCGAGAATGCACAGGTAGCATCTGTTGCTGTTGTACTGAAACATCATGATGGGCTTCTGTGTTGGCTTCCTCTGTATGAGAGAAGCTTCTGGGTGTGATTTCATCCTCCTCTCCGCTAGTGTTGTGGTTTGTATGTTTTAGAGCAGGTTCAGTGCCTTAGCTGGCCTCTTTATTACTGCATTCCCTAATGCCTTGATTTAATGCATTCTCAGAGGTCAGATATTGTGCTGGCAGCCACAGCACACTTCCTTCAACACCGCCCCATTAATAACAGCAAATAAATCAGGGCACATTGTGAATTTCCTCACTTGCATATTGAAGCTATTTGTAAGTGCTATGGGGACATCTTTATTGCATCAAGGAGGTAAATTGCAGAACACTGATCTGTTTACACCTCAATCAGAAGTCCAAAACGTGTGGTCCATGTCCAAATTAATTAAAGGTACTACTCCCTGTGGGATGCTTACATTTGCATTCCATTAGAAACTCTCAGGGGGCCTCAAATGTATTTATGGAAGATTCATAAGACCATATATTGTTCACTCACTGTAAAATCTACAACAAATTATTCTCACCTTTTCTTTTCTTTGTTTTAGGTGACTTCATAAAAAAATACAGACGAACATACACATCATATCAAGGCTTTGATGTATAGTTTGTAGCATAAACAAACGTGATGAAGTTAATTTGCACATTTGGAGCCCAGTATTTGTAACTAACCTGCTTAAAATGAAACAAAGGGTTAAATGAGTCTATGTCTTCTCAGCGAGCAGTACGTTGCCAGAGATTGATCTTTGCAGCAACCTGTTTTCTGCACGTGTACATATCAGATTTTGTTTCATCATTCAATGATACGGATGTGGACAGAGAGAAGAAGTATTATTGTTGTCAGCATGTGTTTATCTCAAATAGGCCCTGCATAATCAACGTTACCCAGCAAGCAACTTTTCGTTTTATTCAAACGCAAATGTGCTATAAAAACCATCATGTTTTTTTTTAGATTAGACTTTGAATAACGCCAAACATCTTGTCTTGTTGCCCTTAACAAACTGATTGTTTGTAGCACAGATGTGTGTCCCACTGTATCTTTAAATGACTGAAATTACTAATTATGGGCCACCAGACAACTGAATGAGAATTGGCTTAATGATGCAAGATATTCACCATTTCCCAAACTTACATCTGAGTGACTCATATTTGGCCAGAAAGCCAGTGCTGGCTGTGGTTATAAAAACCCAACTCTTCCTCCTGGAAGTGATTTTTCGAAATTTATAGCAAATGTTTAATCACTGAGGTAAAGGTCTACATGTGCAAGCGCGAGATATGTTGCATATTTCAGTCCTATAGTTACATTGTGGATGTTAACCTCTGGGTAAGGTTTCCATCTGGGCTTATGCTTTACAGAATTGCCTGAGACTAAATAAATAAATGCATAAAGATAAAAAAAAAAAAAAAAAAAAAAAACATGCACAGGACACCGGTTCTATGCTTACACAGTCATCTACATTGTTTGTGTACCATTAATCTCCCACAGCATTCTCCCCTTCAATTTTCACATGAAAGCATGAATTGCTCCGGGCTACTGTCATGCAACAACGGCTCATACTGTCCATACTGTAACAGAGGAAAGCATATTCACACAACTGCTCCCCAAGAGTAAAAGAATCAGTCTAGGAGAAGAAAAAATACATAGGACATCACTGCTCATGGTTGGAGAGATTTCATTATTCATAATTATGCTGTTGTAGAAATATATTTTGCCTAGAGTAGATATTAATTTCAACCTCTTCTCTTCTGGTGTGTTTGTGTGTGTGTGTGTTCTGGCACGAGGAGAGCATCTTCTATAAGTCCATAATTCTGTAATGAATCCATTTTTTCTCAAGGAAAACAAACATGTTGGTCTGCCCAACTGAATGATCAACATGCCTTTCTATTTTTTCTCCCCTTGCTATTAAAAATGAACAAACCCACTATAGCATCAAAAATAGACATCAGGGACTTTGTCTTGAATTTCAAGCCAATGAAATGTGTTGGTGGGGGCAGGCATTCTCTCAGATTTTAAGAAGTATAAATTATGCAAAAAGCAGCTATTCCAATATTTATCACTATACAGTATGTGATATTTTTATCGCATAGGAAGAAGCAGGCGTGATTACACGTCATATATTTAAATTTCCCAATTATTCGTAGCTGATGTTGCAACATTTTAGTGACAAAAGAAAAGTGTCCAATTATCAGTTTTTCAGTTGTTCAATCACAATAATCTCATTACAACCCTGCAGTCAGCGTAAGTGGATGCCAAGAATACAACTGGGAGAGTGAGAGTGAATGGATCTTGTGTTTTCACTCCCATGCTCCACTAAATTATGCACTGGAGCATTGTTTATCCATAAAACCAGGCCCTGTTCCAGCGATCCACTCACAAAGAAATCCAGAATTAATTGGCAACACCAAAGTGAAGACACAGCAAACAGACAACTTTCTTCCTCTGTCCATGATGCAAATAATATCCAAAATGGGAAAAAGCAGAGCCCGCTCTCTTTTATGTCTCATCCCCTTGGTTCTTATGCCAAAACTCAGTTGCACTGTGGAGTCTTTAACCTCTCCACCCCCGGTTCCCCAAGGTTCTGGCAGGAATATCCTGACTAAAATTAATGCAGTAGTGAGCAGGAGGTAAAGGAAGGATTGTGAATGACGGTCTGATAATTGGGGTCTGCTGCAGCTCTCTGTCCTCTCTCTGATCTGGGGACAGGGGCGCCAGGGCTTACTCAGCAGAAGAACCCATTTGAAGTAGGGACACGCAGCCCCCTTCTATCTTCTGCTCTTATAATAGCCCTTTAGTACACTCTTAAGTGACTTGCTTAGATATATTGTGTGTGGCTTACCTGTTTTGAAAGTTACTCTTCAACTGCGCTGTAAGCGGGCCCTTGTGGAGAGTGCTGTTCATTTTCAAGGGGAAGCGGAGGGGGGAGCTGCTAAGTGGTCCACCTTGGCTGAAGCCGTGTTTACCCATGAGCACTCAACATGGTGACACAAGCTTTCACTTTGACTAATAAATCAGTGAAGGTCTGATGTGCATCGATGGGAATGCGGTGTCAGTTTTGATACTTGATTAGCATTTCTGTCACTTAGCCTTACATTGAACATAACTCCAGCTGTGCAACTCAATTCACGCTGCCCATGGGCATGACTATGACAAGCCGTTCCTAAAACTGACAGCCTGACGTTTCAACAGGTCGACAAATGTGCAATTTTACAGAATATTTCAAACAAATAAGATGCGTTGCAAGGATTTTTCTGTATACAACAATGAAAATGGTAGTCTTATGATTGCTTTCTTCCCCTCTTTCTCAGTAACACATACATGTGTCCTTGCAATTTAAGCTTTAATACTTTCATGTGATACGCCAAGAAAATGATCTATATTTCAGTTTTTTCTTCTTTTAAATAGATAATTATGAGATATCCTGTGAGACCTTCTTTAACATTTCAAACTGGTACACTTGGACCTTTATGGTATGGTAACAGTGCCTTACGTAAGCTGTGGCGTTCAGATGGTTAATTGATACTAAAGAGCCTAAGTCTGTGTTGAGAAAACATTCCCTGCACCAT
Organism: Sander lucioperca; assembly: GCF_008315115.2. Taxonomy (NCBI): domain Eukaryota; kingdom Metazoa; phylum Chordata; class Actinopteri; order Perciformes; family Percidae; genus Sander; species Sander lucioperca. The sequence continues at coordinate 5,621,877 of NC_050193.1, read as the reverse complement.
TTCATTCATCACGCTGCCTTGACTTCATGTTTATTGTAGCTCATCACGCCATTCTCAGTTAAGTATAGATACTACAGCTTGCCAAAATTCCTGAAGATCATCTGTTTCTGGGAGTCTGGTACCAACAGTCATGACACATTCAAAGTTTCAATCACACGTCCTGCCTGTTCGAGTGTTTCGATGAACAGCTGATGAACCTTTTAACCCAGCCCGTGTGTTTTACATATGCATTATTTTTTTACCATATGAAACAGGATTACAGGACATAGGATTTGGGGACATTGGGGGCTTCACCCGGACCTCTGTAGGGGGGATATTTTTTGTTTTTTATAAACAAACTAATTTTTATGTTTTTTATGCATCCTGGTACCGTTTTACATTTAAAGTACATGCCTTAATCATTAAAAAATGTGTATGTGTACCTCAAAAACTGTTGTTTACTACTCCAGATTAATTATGAAATGTGATATTAAAAATACTAGTAGTTGGTAATAATTAGTATTAGAGGAAGAACTGCTATCATTAAACAATGTTGCACATTAACATATTATGTGGCTTTATACTCCTACTCCGCTACATCTCAGAGGGAAATATTGTACTTTTTACTGAACTACATTTACATATTTGACAGCGTTATTTACTTTGCAGATTGAGGTTATTTATACAAAATATAAATCAACTAAAAGAAATATGTCATTAATATGAGCAACACCTTTACAGTACCAGCACACTGCATCAATAAGTATAATAAAATAATATATAATATTCTAAAATGGAAATCTGAATGCAGGACTTTTTTTACTGTAGTATACAATAAAATATACTAAGTACTTTTTCCACCCCTGCATGTTAACATGTGTTTATTGGAATATTAAAAGGCTCTCACACACACACACACACACACACACACACACACACACACACACACACACACACACACACACACACACACACACACAGGTTAGTTTAAAGACATATTTTAAGACTGCATTTCTTGTACAATATGCGTGCACACCAATGTGTGTGTGTGTGTGTGTGTGTGTGTGTGTGTGTGTGTATGTGTGTGTATATAATATATTTAGATTCCGGGGCTATTCATAAAACATTCGGGGGTGTAGCCTCAGACTTCTAGGCCTAACAACGCCACTGTATGACTCACTGATTAAAATTAGCTGTTTGCATGCCCAGTTATTATGGAGTGTATGATATTCAGAAGTATGCAATATATGGTTCACAACTCCCCTTAGAATATTGTGTAAACAGTGTGCCTCTGTACCGATATGGGAATTACCATCCTGCCTTAGCATATGTTAACCTACGCTCGGCTCAGTCCTCCCCATCTGTTAAACTCCACTGTTCAAAACAGTGAAGGGGAAATCTGTCTGTGACACTGACTGTGGAGCAAAACAGAAATGTCAACTTAATTGTTACATCCCTATTAATATGGGAGATATGGGATATCTCAACATGTAGCATTTAATCACACCTTCATCATTTTGAAGATATTGTTAAATTTTGATGAATACTTTAGAAAAGTTTCAGTATAAGATACCCACCACCTAGTGAGCTCTGCTCTTTTGCACAAGCAAAAAGCATAAGAAAATAATTATGAAAATCAACAAACTCCCTCACACTCACAAAAAAACCCACTACCTTACTTACCTGATAAAATAACACCCTCACATTGTTGACGTTCCTTTTTTTAGAGGGAATATATTATGCTTTGAAAAACTGATGAGACTTCTTGAAGGATCAGAGTTAATGTAGCAGTGACCTTGGAATTCAACTGTGGTTTAATTGAGGTAAGTGCTTGGGCCCCATTTTCATGCAAACTGTTAATATGGTAATGAGAGGATATGTTACATGTAATATCCACCTTTACTCTTGTCCTCATTCATCGTGGCTGTAGTGATACCTGTCCGTGTTAATGCCCGCTGCATCCATCCTGATTGAGGCCAGCATGTCTGATCACTGGTAACAGTAGCGCTGTCAGGGCAAAGCCAGAGACGGGATGCACCTAACCCTTTCACAGACCTGACTGGCTTCCACTTCTCTGTTAAAGTAAGAGTGCACTATTACATATCTGTGTGCAATCATTCACTCATTATGGGACTATCTAGTCAATAAGTCACTTAAACGCAACCCAGCACAAAGTACCCTTAAATGGTAATCTATGGCAGTATATCTGTAATATTAGAGGCAATTAAGGAGCATCTTCACTTCCAAATACAAAAGTGCATTTCATTTTCTTCATTTGAACCCTTTTCTTTGTAACACTTGCAATGCAAAGAGCAAACCTCGTATTCATGTTAACAGTTGGCTGTAAATGAAGAAGAATTGCTGATGAATTTTTAAAAATATTACTTTGGAGTGTGAAGACCACTTGGATCACAGTGCTTCATGAAATGATACTAAAATATCATGTACCGTTTGTTAAATCTTAATGAACACAGTAGCATCACTAGTAACAAAGGCAAGTGTTAGCACACGTGTTTCTATTTGCACTGGGTATTTTGGTTATGAATGTTTTGATCATTGTGATTACTTTGATGCAATATTGTTTGAACTTTACTGGAGCAAAATGCTCTTGAAATGGTGAGATGATCAATGTGTGAAACACAGTTTTCCATGGCAACAGTAAACCTTTTTCGCTCAGCTAGCTATCTAATCAAAATCAGCTCTTGACACTGCACAACAGATTAGCCAAAGAACTACCCTTAAATCAAGGAAAGTAATGAGTCTTGCAGCTTGTGACATTATTCAGCTGAAGAACGTTCATGTAATTTGCCACTCTGTGATGGAGGGTAAATAGGGCTGCATATGAATGCAAAATGTGTTGAAAATCCCAGGAATCTATTCTGGTGTATCTCTTAAAGGAATGCTTCACCCCAAAAATGATGAGGTGTATATCAGTTACATGGGCGTAAATCTGATCTAACAGTAGGGGGGGGACAATAAACATAAAATTTCTGAAGAGCAATTTTTGAAGGGGACACAAATAATACAGCCACAATTATACTCATAGAGGACATGTGTTCACAGAGGAAAGCCTTAATACTATCATTAGTGTAGCATGGAGACTGTACCATTATCCTTCTTTTCAGTGTTTCTCTTGATTCAATAAAAAAGCTGACTAAATTGACTGAAATATTCTTCTTTAAAACATGTATTTATTTTTAAGTTGTTTATAATCAAGCCACAAAAATACCTTAAAACATAATGATTTATTTTGAAAAAGTGTCCCCATATAAAAGAAATACAATGCCTTTGTACACTTGTTAAATTAGCTGATCATAATGTAAATTAGTGAGCCACTGGTAAAGCTCATTTGCTCACCCTGACAGCCACACACCTCCAAAAATATGAACTGAGCTCAACACACTTACCTGAGACTCTCCACCTGACTGTCCCTGGTCTCCCTGTTCCTCAGTTCTTTCTGTCTCCTTTGGCTGTGACATAGTGACGTTAGTATTTCCATAAGCACCCATTCTTATAAAGATGTTACCAAATTGTCTTGATATGAGGACTTATTGTACTTACTTGGCGTTTTGGTGTAGGCCTACTGAAAAAATATCTTATGTCTGTTTTTCTTTTCTCTGTCATTTTTAACAACAACACAAATCTTTAACGTCAGATGTGTAAATATGAGTTATAGGTTCATAGGCTCACCACGTGGTCATATTATAATTATAAAATGATCTTGCGTCCTCCACATAAATATTAGGTTTCGTCTGGGACAGAGGATATATATTTAACTGATCAGCCACTTAACTTCATATTGAGCAAAACACAACTGTAGATCTTCAATATTAACCCTAATATCAGTTCACATAACGTTAGGCTTATCGCCGTGGTAACGTTAGTTGTAGTGGGTGCATTTCTATCCAACAAGCTATAAGCTAGCTAACGTTACATTATATTACACTAACATAGCAAACTTTTTTGTCATGACTAATTCATTAATTACTCAGCATCATTTCTATTTGAGAAAAGAAAAACTTCATCCGATGTTTAATGTGAATAAAACAGCCTTGAACCGCCTACTTACAACACTACTGTCACTACCCGATGTGACTAAGTCTACTAGCGCAGATCCTACAGCATGCAGTGGACCAAACCACTGTGAGGCAAGGGAGGGGGGACTCAAAATGTTTCTAAACTTAAAAAGCATTTTTTGGGGTTTGTATTGTTTTACTACTTACACCGATATTTTAAGTATACATCATTATGTTATTTACAATACATAGCATTGTTTTAATAATATTTTTAGGGGGGGGACAACACTTAGATGCGGGGGGGGTCATGACCCCCCCGACCCCCCTGGGATTTACACCCTTGATCAGTTACTCACCCGCTGTTACCTTGACTTCTTGACGAAAATTTTGTTTTTTGGCGTATGTCTCCATGGTCAACCAAGAATCCAAACACTTTAAAAGATTAATTGAAGCAGTGTTACCTTTCACGTCACCTGAATTCTCGCAATATTACAAGATCACTCAAGAATTGCAGGATCACATATCACACAAAAATCAATCTTGTCAGGCTTTGAGGAATGTGTTTGTGTCTGTAGTACCAGCTAACCAAACCAATCAGTCGTATGCTCAGCACTTCCTAAACAAATGCGCATGGAAGAGTAGTGTGTCTGGGCAAGCGTGAGGCGTTAGTAAGGTTTTAGGGAGAATGCAAGAAAAGTACTGAGCATATGACTGGGTAAATGAGACTTGGATTATACTGCACAAGTTGTGTGGGAGTTTGTAAACAGATGTTTTAATATAGTTTGCAGTTGTTAAAGCGCCCCCCTATTACTTCAATTCATTAAGGATTTGGATTCTTCGTTCATGTAGAGGCAGGGAACACAGGGTGACAATATACAAATGATCATTTTGGTGGTGAAGTATTCCTTTAACTGAGTACTGACATGATGTGAAAAGAAGAGGGATGATAAGGAATCAGCATGAACAGTTGTGTATGTACTAACAGTTTTTCTGACTTGCTAAAACACTAAACACCATTCTCTGAACCAAATGCTCAGCGGCCTAAACCCATTTGTCAAATCAATCACTCATCTTGCACAACTCTAAACTAGGGCTGTCAAACGATTACATTTTCTTAATCGCGATTAATCATTGAATTTCTATAGTTAATTGCGATTAATCGCATGTTTTATCACATGATTAAAATTCTATTATTTTGCATTTCAGAACAGTTTTTAAGTACATATTAACAATGGAAAACCATTCTTACCAGTGTATCTTGATTGGGAATCAAATGAATGCAAAGAAAGTGACTTTATGAACTTGGTTTTAAGATTTGTATTTGTTTATTATATATTTAATCTAGTCACAAATTTGAATTTAGCAACAACTTTGAATGCACCACGACGCTGTAAATTACCAGTTTCATTGAACGCACCGTCTGTGTTTTTCCGCTGCAGATTGTTACATGCCGGTGTTGAATCCTCTACAGTGAAATACAGTCACACTTTACACAGTTTAGCGTTAGCTGTCAGCATTGTAACCGTGTTTAATCCAGCTACTAGCTAGCGGTAGGCTAACGTTAGCTGCTGTCGAGTGTAGTGTTAACTAGCATCATGTGCAGCAATGTTTCTGTTGCCTGTAACGTCTGTTTCAGAGCATCAGAGAGAAGTGCAGGCATGGCACCAGAATGAGGCACCGAAATCGGCGTTGCTATTCCTGCAGCAGTAGGATGTGTTACGAGGAAGTACTGCAAAATAGTAGCCTGTTAGGCACGATGCAAAGCTGAGTGAAGTGAAAATAAATTAATAAATGGCGGCATGCGATTAATACGATTAAAAAAAATTAACGCATTTTGCTCGACCCTTAATCGCATGGCGATTAACGCGTTAATGCTGACAGTTCTACTCTAAACACATTCTCACTCGTTAAAACACATTTCACACTGTAATACACTTGTGTTGCAAAATGGTTAACACAGGCAGCAAAACACAACTATCATTGTTTACACACAATTATTTTTTCTATTGTATTTGTATAAATTGTACGCACGTTTCTAGACAGTTCAGAGTGCACAGGTGGCACAGGAGCATTGAATGTTGATGTCTGATTTTGCTGTTTCACTATATTTTTTAGTGTACTGTCATGTGTTATTTATTTCGTTTTCTTTGTTCTTTGGCCTTTTGCAGTTGGACTACTGTATTGTTCTAAAAGTGTCTAATATACAGACATTCAACATTGTAGTACTTGCACTACTTGCAGTGTACAAGATATTCATTGTACAAGTGTGATATACTTTTTGTTGTCATTGCAAAATGTGTTCACTGTATGAAATACTGTAAAAAAAAAAAAAAAAAAATCTGTGACTACATGCCCTGGACACTGTGTTCTCGAATTGTTGAGATAATTTCGTAGTGTTTAGTTATTGACTGGCTGTGCATATGATGTTTTGTGAATAGAGTGTGAGAATTTGGTTTTGTGTTTACGGGTGAGGGTTTCAAGAAGTGTGTCTCAGCAATCGAGAAAAACTGTATTGACTGGCTGTGTGTATGATCTGAAAGCATTGTTTGATTTTTGCCAGCAGAGTCAGGTGTTTTGTAAACATCGTTTGAGAATTTTGTTTTGTGTTTACAGCTTTGAAAAAAATGGGTGAGGGTTTCAAGAAATGTGTCGTAGCAATCAAGAAAAACTAATACCAATGCCCAAACTGATCCAATATATTTTTATTTTAAAATGTATTGCACAATGATCTAGAAACTAAACTAAACTAAACACAGCTTCTTTCTTTTAGGCAGTGAGTGCTGCTAAATGTGTAGACAAGATGTTTACAGATGTACAGCACACTTGTGAAAGTCAACATTTCCTGGAGATAATGTGAGCAATAAAGTCACGTTTGTCTAATCTCGTCTCGGAGACATACCAGTTGTATTTAAGTGGCTTGCATTTACTTTTTAGTTTTACAGCAACATAAAACTAAATGTTTCTCTTTCCCAACAGTATAACAAATTGAATCAAGACTGCAAGACTGTTATCTTTCAACAGTAACTGACTGGTGCTTAAGTTCATTTCCAGGTCATGCTCAATTTATTTAATGCAGCTTTCACAGGCTTTCTTTTGCAAGTTTCAAACAATGTTTCACTAATATCTAAGTAAACAATGGCCATTATACATTAATCCATGTAGGATTAACATGGTAACACATTGACGTATAGTCTTTAGAAATATTAACGTATAGTTTTTAGAAAGACAGCAACTGATCAAAGCATGTGGTTTTAAAGTTTATTACTTTCAATCTTAAAGCAAAACCCAATGACCTTGTGTGATTGTACAACTTTGTTTATTTGTTTATTATTAGCTTTTTCTGTCTTTAGAATTACTATTTGTGCTTTAAAAGCCTTGATATCCTGTATAAATCCTGGTTTTGTGAGCATAATTAGCTTCTAATAATGTATTATTAAACCGTTAGATGGTTTAATCAAGCTTTTTTTTTTTTTTTTTTACAATAAAGTTACACACTCTAAATCCTTTACAGCCCAGGGCTACTGTCAAGAAGAAGGCAAACTGAAAGTAGTTAGTTTTATTCAGGGGAAATACTAATTCCAGATCATAGAGGAGAGAGGCACCAAAAAGGGAAAGCTTTACTTACGTAAGAGCAAATGTAATTATTTGTGTTCACGCATGAATTTGTTTGTTTTACTACTGTATGTAATAACTGAGCAGAGAGTAAAAAAACCACCAGACAAGTCTGGGTTTGGTGGTTTTCTCTGATTCACTTCCATAGTTGGTCAGAGAATATCCTGTGGGGCTTGACCCTTGCTTTAAGGCTTATGGCCTACATTGCACTGCACAAAGTAAATCTTCTTTGTCTTCCCCTCTGAGAGCCTCTGAATCAGAAACATAATGGATACAAAAAGAAATGATTTGGGAGGGAAGAAAATGCTCTTGGGTATGGTGTCCTATTGCTGTAGGCCAGCTTCTGTCTGCATTATAATGTTAGTGTGTCCTTGTTTTGGACTTGGGGATGGATCCACACACTAAACACTTCATTTAAATTGTAGCTGTATTTGTGGAGACCAGCCTGTGAAGTCAAGTCAGTCTGAGATGAAAGCGGGATATAGCTTTCAAATCGTCTTATCTTTAGAACAAAGACACATCATACTGCAACACAGAAGTCTACAGTCTGTGGTAAATCTTCTTTATAGGTAACAGCAGCTTGTTCTGTCCAAACGTTACACACATGATTATCACGCCATTGTTTTGAAACTCGACAAGGTTTAAAATCATGCAACCAAGCAACATTAATTTATTGATTATATTAACTTATGAAGTAAACATTGACAGAATTGAAAATGTTCTGTTATATATATATAAAAACCTTCTGTCAACTGGTGAAATGGTCCACAATGAAAAATTGTTTAATGTTAATTGGATTGTTTTTAACCACAAGTTTTATGACTCTGCATCCGTAGCTATCTCTATATGGTTGTTGACTGTAGCACCAGTAATAGCATTTTAGAGCTTGCAGCTGTACATCTGCCCTGCTGTTACAGGCTCTGACAGCTTTAGTGGCACAACTGCATTAACCCAATACTGAAGGAAAGAGCTGAGTCGGCCAGTCCCCTGTTCCATTTCCACAGGCTGATCTTCCACTGGACAAAGCCTCATACTTTGATCTGTTAAGTGAGTTCTCAGCTCAGATGTGTGCTTGTTTTGAAAGGAACAAGTGCACTAAAAAAGCGCAAAAAAGACTGCCACTGTGAATGGCACATGTACATGTACATGTACATTCAATCATGTTATGCCTATTTGGAGGTGAACACTTCATTCCAGCTGTGTTGTCACTTTCAACTGTACTTAAAACTACAATTCTAACACTTGAACTTTTGTACACAATTGTGCGTCTCAATTTACATTTGTTCCTAAAGTGGCATGTAATGATGTTCATGCCTTTTCAGTAAGAGACTGTGCCAAGTATTTCCATTGCAAAAAAGGCAGGTCAGTCTGTACTAAAACATCACAAACATTGCATATTTTTCTGTCTTTTTTGAATTTGTAAAAAAAAAAAAAAAGGACTTTTACCTCATTTCAAGGTAAGATACAATAAAGAAAACAAACGCTTTGTCTGAGTAAACCAGTCCACCGAGGTAGGGTACCAGCAATTAGAAGCAAAGTCAAAGAGGTGCAAATTGTATGGGGAAAAATTAATCTCCCCTCATCTTCACACTCTCCTCTATCATTTCAAATAAAGTATAATTTAATTAATGGATGATTTCTTTCTACGGACATCACAGCTATAGAGTTACGATGCCAATTTGGTTACTGTTTAAAGCATTGAAGGTCATATATTTGGAGTAATCGTTACTCAAAGTATGTATAATTATATTGTTGAATAGCCAATTAAAATCCTTGTTAGAGGTTGAGATATTCCTTTATTTATCTTCTCTCTGTGGACCTTCTTTGCTCTTGTCAGTCCTTAAAGCCATGCAAGAGAAAACCTCTGGGCACACGCAAACGCGCACACACACACACACACACACACACACACACACACACACCCACACACACACACACACACACACACACACTCACTCACTAACACACCACCACCACAACCGCCACTCCCACGTCTGCTCTTGTCATGCTGGTTTAATAAGAGATAGCATAGAATTAGAGAAAAGACAATACTGGGTGTTTGCACTCCCCCATAGTGGAGCAATGGTCTGCAGAAGCTGATTAAATACCATGGGAGCTTCTGTCCAACCAGCTTAATCTGGACAATACAGTATGTGGGTGAACACCATTCCATAGTGTTCACACCCGCCTATACTAAAGAATGAAATTAGCCACACATCCCACACATTCAAGTCTTTTCTTTCTCTCCAATTTCTGTATGTATTTTTTTCTACACAGTAATTATATGAATTCTGGAAAGCTTAATGTGTTGACATTGTAGTTTGTGTCATTTAAGGAAGCGCAGCTAACAGACACCTAAAGCTACAAGAATTGTAATGTGTCCGCGCCTGCTCCTACATACAGTAGTATCAGCACTGAAAATACAGTCTCCAGGTGGAACTGAGGAAGTGGGAGAGGGATCTGAAAATAAACCTCCCGATGAATAAAAAAACAAAAAACAGACTGAACAAATGTGAAGGGCTTACTCAATGCCTTTTATTGTGACAATGTGTCACAAGATGATTTTTTATTTGTCTAGCTGTGTTTCAGCAATGAAGTTTGTAATAATTTGATATTTAAAGCAAATTAAAAGGCTGCTCTATAACCAATACATTGCATCATAGCAGTGAAAGAAAGCTCTTTTAACTTGCTATTAGATTGTTTGCAATACAATTAAATAATTCTGCAGTAAATGCTATTTTTTTTTTTACTTTTGCTGTCAAACTTATGTTCTATTTCGTATAAGCTTCGCCCTCTAAGAGCTGTTGCTATTGGGGTTTCTCGCTCGCGCATGCGCAGTCGTGAAGATTTCTTTTGCACCATTGTGCCCTGCACAGGCCTCTCTTACGTCCACAGTTACTGTATATTACAGCTGCGAGTCCAGAGATCTGCAGTTTGAAGACTTTGAAGAACAGCGATGTCCACCTGTGTACCTACTGACGGACCGGCTACATCCTGCCGCCAGATCTCCACCCGAGCTGCGAGACGTGCCTCGGCCCCGTTTGCCGGGCTGGCACCCCGCCGGCCGCCAGCAGTTCTGTGCCCGCTTACCAACGGAGGAACTGAAGCGGCAGGCAATGGCAGCCGGGCGGACAGTCAGGTAAGGTAAGGATACCACCAGTGGCGACATCCAGACATCCCGGAAGGGGATCCTTTGGCGGGCAAGAGTCTGCTGAGATGGTTCTCTAGCCGGCGCCGGCTCTCCCTCCTCCCTGTTGGGAGAACTGGAGCTCAAAACAGAAGAGGATTATGGAGGATTACTGCGGCTGGGTTTTTTTTGTTTTTTTTCCCACCTTTATTTTTACAGGTTCTTATTTACGGCCACTGAGACACACGTTCCCCTCACACACACAGACGGGCTCACCGCCATGCTCAAATGCAGTAATGCAGGCGAAGCCCAGCCACACTGTGTCAGAATTAACAGGAGCAAACACCCATTCAAAGTGCGTGTTGATAGCCTACTCAGTTATGCTCCACCTTCCAACCTTCCAGCTGATTACGCGGATTGGTGAGAGTCCTGCGGCACCCCCCCCCCCACCCCACCCCCACCCCATAGCGGGCCTTGTTATCGGTACTCTGATCCGAATACACATTCACGGGCTCGCTGCCTCACACACAAGTGGTGCTGCAGGCGGAGCCCTGTCACTCCCTCACTGTGTAAACAGCGGGAGCGAGTACCCACTCAGAAGGCGCGGTACCACACAGTCACACTTCACGGGAAGAGCTCTGACTCGGTGACTGCCCCCGCCATACTTCCCCAGCATAGCGGTGTTCGGCAGCCACGCTTTCGACTATGCCCTACCATGGGCTGTGAGAAACGACCACCCGCTTCACACAGCGGCGGGAAGGCCTCAGCGCTCACTGTTGGCTATGTCAACAGACAACACACAGATGTGCGCGCCCGCTCTCGGAGCACTGTGGAAAAGCATGTTACCCATGAATGCATGGATGTCAAAGCTGATCACAAAGGGCTCTACACTCCAGTTTGCCAGCCCTCCACCTCATTTTGCAAACAACCATGTCATCTTAGGTGGAGATAGCTACTCTGACGTCAGAGCTAGCAGAGCTGCTGGCAAAGGATGCTATTTCCCGCATCCCTCCAGGGGAGGAGAACGACAGTTTTTACCCCCGTTATTCTCTCACACCGAAAAAGACGGACGGGATGGGACCCATTCTGGACCTGTCTCAATTCAACTGGTGCATTATGAAGCGCCCATTCCACATGCTGACTATCAGACACGTGCTGGAATGTGTGTGTCCCCGCAAGTGGTTCACCTCCGTGGATTTGAGAGATGCATATTTCCACATCTATATCATTCCCAAACACAGGAAATTCCTGTGGTTCTCCCTCCAGGGAGCTCAATACCAGTACAATCGGCTGCCATTCGGCTACTCTCTAGCCCCCCGCACATTCTCCAAATGCATGGAGACGGCCTTATACGCCTTGGCCTAAGACGCCTTGGCTGGATGCACTAAGCTCTCCTTCCCTGCAGTCGGACCTGGCCTATTGGAAAAAACCCCGGACCCTGTTGTCGGGGGTTCCCTTGGGGAGAGTGACGTCACATGTAACAGTGTCTCATTGGCTGGGGGGGCATGTGCGAATCGCAGGTTGTGGGAGGGAGATGGTCAGATTTTCCACCTCCTCACATAAATTGCCTGGAGCTGTCCACGGTGCTGAAAGTGCTGAAACACTTTGCATGGATGGTGATGTGCAGACATGTAGACAACATGACAGTGGCAGCGTACATCAACTGTCAAGGTGGCGTGCGCTCAGCCCGGTTGTTGGAAATACCAGAAGCCTGCTGTTGTGGACACAGAGGCTCTGCTCTCAATCAGAGCAGTGTACATTCCGGGGGTTTTGAACTGCGCAGCAGATCTGATGTCGCGGGGGGGGGGGTCCCCTCTCACAACGAGTGGAAATTGAATCCCTCTCTCATTCAGATGCTATGGAACATAGCTAGCGACACTGGATCTGTGGTTCTCTATGAACACACGGGACAATCCACCTCTCAGGGTCAATGCCTTTTCTCACTGACCATGGCCCAGAGCCCTTCTATACGTTTTTCCCCCTGTCCCTCTGATTCCTCACCTCCTGGCACGCATTCAGGAGGAGATCCTGTCGGTCATTCTGGTGGCACCGGAGCACACAAGCGCATCCTGGTTCCCAACCCTGGTTCAACTACTGGCGGGCTCCCCATGGCAACTTCCGTGGCACAGGGACGCACTGTCGCAGCTGGACGGTGCAACATACCACCCCCCCTGTAATAAGCCAGCAGCTATGGGCCTGGTCGCTGAGCAGGAATGATTGGAGAGGCTAGGTTTGCCCCCTGCCGTTGTGCACAATCCAGGGCGCGAGAGCCCCCTCTACTATGGCGTGTTATGCTGGACGATGGTCCGCTTTCCAGCGCTGGAGAGTGGAGAAAGGTGCAGAACCCACATTGTGTCCTCTGCCCCTCGTGTTAACCTACCTCCAGACATTGGTGGATAATGATTTGGCTCCGTCTAGAGTTAAAGCCTATGTGGTGGCCATTTCGTCCTGCCATGAGGGCTATGGGGAGAGGTCAGTTTTGCACACCCCCTGGTGAAGCGTTTTTTTGAAGGGGGTCAGACGACAGAAACCTGTTTGTTCTCTCACACCTCAATGGGATTTAACCCTGGTGCTCCGAGCTCTGGGGAATCCTCCTTTCGAGCCTTTTGCACAAGTCTCTCTCAGGATGCTGTCACTGAAAACAGCGCTCCTCCTCGCCTTGACATCGGCTAAGAGGGTGAGTGATTTGTGCGCACTGTCGGTTTCACCGTCCTGCCTTTCTATTAGAGGGGATGGGAGCGCGGCTACTTTACAGCCAAATCCTTCATTTACGCCGAAGGTTTTAACAAACTCCTTTCGGTCGAGGATGTTTTCCCTTGAGGGTTTTTTCCCTCCGCCTCATAACAACGACGCAGAAGATGCGTCTCACCGACTTTGCCCGGTGCGCACATTATCCCAGTATGTTTTACGCACAGCAGACATCAGACGAACACAGCAGCTGTTCGTTCACTACAGAGAGTGCTCACAAGGTGCGGCTCTTTCGAAACAGCGGCTGTCTCACTGGCTGTGTGAAGCTATCACCCAAGCCTATAGAACAGAGGGAGTGGAACCCCCTCAGGTAGGGATGGGCGATAGAGACGATATGCAATATAAACGATACAAAATTGGCCTACAATAGAGATTTTAATTATATTGCACTATCGCGATAATTCATGTTGATGACGCAATCTACCCGCGAAATTTAGAGCCACGAGCTGCAACCGGCAGCAACGCGTCATCGTCATCTTGAGTAAACATGGCTGAAAGCGAAACAAGGAGCTGGTGAAAAAGACCAGTGCAACATCCATTATTTGGACTTGGTTTGGATTTAAGCCGCTACAACGGACCTGTGGTCGAGCCGTACCATGGAGCCTTTCATCAGCCTGACAATTTACTATATAACGGATGATTGGAATCTTGGCAGCCAGTGTTTGCAGACGTCGTACTTCCCTGCTGAACATACGGCCGTGTGTGTGTGTGTGTGTGCAGCGGTGGAGTGGGACCAAAAAATGTACCGGGAAGTTTGCGGCCCCCGCCGTACGGGTTGAGCAGAGGCTGCACAGTTTGACCAGCAGGCAGTGGCACCAGGCCGCCGGATGGTGTTGCTAACAACTTGCAATGTATAACTATTATCAGACCGGCCCACCGGGAAAAGTCCCGACTCTCCCGTGTGTGTGTGTGTGTGTGTGTGTGTGTGTGTGTGTGTGCGTGTGTGTGTTCAAATGCGTTACATTAGGCTGCAGGTAAGAAACTTTGTTTGAAATGTGTTTTTATTTAAGGTATCTGTGCATCTTTGCTTAATACTGAAAGTATTTTCAGTACAGTGTCTGTTCCTTAACCAAACAGACACCAGTTTTTCCTGTTCTCTGCATCTTGGGTGGCATTTAAGAACCAATGACTTAAACTAACTAAGTGTAGTGCCTTTTAGAATGGTTTGCACTAAAGAGAAGACACCCAATACTTTAATCTTTTTCTTTGTCAAAGTCTCTAGTGTACTTGAATTTTATTTATCTAACATTATGTTGTATAATTACAGTTTTGAACAATAAATGTTCTCAAAACTTCATACTACGTTTCTTCCTCTTTAAAAAAAAAAATACATTTAGCAGTTTGGTTTTCCTTAGGGTCTATGTAACCTGGTCTGAAATGGTTCTATTATAATTTATACATCACGATATATATCGTTATCGCAAGAGGCTGCAATGTATATCGCAATATAGATGTTAGGCTATATCGCCCATCCCTACCCACAGGGCATCCGGGCACACTCCACGAGAGCGATATCAGTGTCCGTGGCCCTCCTCAGAGGCAGACGGTGGCTGTGCAGCAGCTTCCTGGGCATCCCCATGCCCGTTCATCCGTTTTTATCTGTGTGATGTGTCCGAGTCCTCCATGACTCACTCGGTCTTATCCACACTTGACGGCAAATTATGCACTGTTGGATTTGGTTTGCTGCTGTCTCCATCCTCCTGCACTTGAGTGGCTGTTAGGAATGCAGTTTTTTGCAGTTATTGATTGTGATATTAATTTTTTCAAAGCACTTAACACTCTATATAACATGGGTCTTACGATCAGTAATAGGCCAATTCATTATCATGACAGGTTTTTTATCAAAATAATATGTTGTTTGATACATTAAAACTTGTTCAGTGTGAATAGGAAGAGGAATTAGTTCATGTTCTACTTGTGGACCTTGTGTCGCAGGTGGCATTGACTACATCAGCTTCGCCCTTGACCCGATAGCAACAGCTCTTAGAGGGCGAAGCCTATATGAAATAGAACGATAGTTACGTTATTGTAACTCCAGATTCTATGAGTATAGGCATAGCCCTCTAAGATTCAGGCCACCTGCTTCACCAACGTTGGCTGAAGAAAAATGCTGATGTTGGGAGCAGATCTCTGGTCTCGCAGCTGTAATATACAGTAACTGTGGACGTAAGAGAGGCCCGTGCAGGGCACAAGGGTGCGGAAGAAATCTTCATGACTGCGCATGCGTGTGGGATAAACCCCAATAGCAACAGCTCTTAGAGGGCTATGCCTATACTCATAGAATCTGGAGTTACAATAACGTAACTATTGTTATATTTAAAGCTACTGCTGTGACTGTGTCCACCCCTAAATACTTTTAAATGTACACTGTCCTTTTTGCCCGCCTTAGTCAATAACATCCACACCATACATGCACTGCCACAGTCACCACAGGGGGTTCTCCAAAGATGCCATACTATGCATGGACCAGGATGCTATAGAAAGCTGCAGCTGATCCTTTCTTATTTTGGTTCACTCAGCACATTGGGCCCATAATGCCTTGAGTGTTTGCATGAGCAACATGACATCACTCAGCCCGGCCACTCTCCAATTCTAGTTTCTTCTGATATCCAGGTCCACAAGAACATAATAGGTGGAATGAGGGTTTTTTGGCGGGTGGGCGAAAACAGGCAAAAGCTTGCCCGTGGCAATGCACACCAGAGAGCTCTCTGTGGTACACACTAATCTGGCCACCCACTAGCTGTGACCCATGTATTTCCCATGTGAGCAGCGTACTCTAGGACAAGCCCACCCTTCCATCATTGTCACATGCTGCACTAATGAGTACCAGAGGGCACAAGGTCAATGACTGGGCTGATTTGCCTGCTGATAAGTGATCGCCAGGAGGCACTGCAGTGGAGAAACTGAAAAGAAGTCCTCCCTGCATTTGCTAGAGCAGCTCTCTGCCTCCCTTCACTTAAAGAATATGAACCTCTGCCTCGTTTCATACTCTTAACACTAAAACATTTAGGGAAGTAAACTACCCAAATAACCAAATTAATGTTAATATTACATTTGCATTATTTAGAGAACAGGATGTAACCATCAGTGTTATCATACCCTAGATGTGTTTTAACCTTAAGAAGTGTTTGGTGCATTAAAAACCAAACTCTTTATCATTCTCAGTACATGAGTCTCTGTTATTCCTAATAGCAGAATACGTGATTTGACAGTTAAATTGCCCCTCAGTGATTTCAGCATGCCATTGACATAGGTAAGTGATATAAGGCCCCCAAAACTAATTTGCATGTGATTATGCAGCTGTTACTGTAGAAAATAGAGGATAGCTGTAATTGTCTTACTTTTAGCATGTAATTACATAGCAATTTGCTTTCTGTAATCTGAGATGCTATAGTGAGAGCTGTGGGACAGAATTAATTACAGTAAAGAAAGAGGTGTGTTGTCTTGATACACACCCCTGTTCTTTGTTCGCATCTCACCACTCCTCACATTTGTCTTTTTTAATAATGTGTGTTTTTTGTCTTTATATAACACTCAGAAAGTTCTTTAGGGGCACAGGTACTTTTATGATGTATTGGACTCCATATCCTGTCAAAGGCAACATCTAACACCACAGTGGATGAAAGGAGGGGGAGAAAAACTGGAGTAATTATCCTATACCTTGTAAAGCTGAAAATATGTTTTTCTTTTTTGCATTCTATGGATGGCTCCTTATCATATTCTCAGCTTATCTTACTCTCTTTTAACTTTACCAAAAGCAGCATCAAGCTGTTAATGACTTTAATCTTCCATAAAAATGAGGCCCAAATCCAAGGGAAAGATGCAGCCTGGAGCAAATGAAATTTCAGGCATCACATGGCGATGAGTCTGCAGTCCAGTTGCAGAGTGCCTTAGCTTTGTAGTTGGAGATAAACACTTGATGCCTTTATTTTGGCAAGACATTGGCAGTTCTCAGGAAGACTGGCAGTAGCTGTAATCAATCAGGTCATCTGGTGCCAGGGGGAGACAGCCGAGCCCAGGCCGTCTGTCCATCAGGGAGCGTGGCAGCCATTGCAGGCCACAGGACTATACCTGCACTGCCTCCAAACGAAGGTTGTTTTAATTAGCTGGTGCCTCCTTATTCAATTTTCAGACGGTTTAGTGTCATTAGAAGGTGGTTAAATAATGCATCAGGTACACAGAGAAGAGTAGGTTTTTGTGTTCTCACTCAGAGGATTTGCAAATATCTCTGAAAGATTTAACAGTTTACTCTGAAGCTTTTTTAGCCTACTTCACAGGAAACTCATGCAGACACCAGTTGTAGTACTTCACAGTTTATAAAGGGGGTTCTGCTTGGTAGGGGTGCTAAAGAGTCTCACTAGGGTGATATTGAGTACAAAACTCAACAAAAATATTCGAAGATAATAACAAAATCTTTCTAATGATTAGTCATTTGAAGTCATAGACATTTAATAGTGCATAGAATGTGCAGTAAAAGTTCTGTCCTCATTTTGGATTTATTTTGAAATCATTGCACTTGATTTATTCTAGAAGGAGGACGGAGGCAACATATGCCATTGCAGGTGGTGTTTGTTATGAACCTACCCAACAGCAAGTCCATGCAACTAAATACATAAACATTTCCTCTTGATTTTGTCTGTTATTAAAATAAACACACACACAAACATCTTGTAGATGCAGCTGTGAAAGTAAACACTGGCAATAAAAAATATCCTATCAGACTCCGTATCCCTGACACATTGGAATACATTCAAGAAATGTTGTTTTTCCAAAACTGAAAGGACACACTAGAATTTACATATATTCTCATTTGTTTTGGCTACGTCTGTTTCTTCACATACACAGATTTACAACTAAACAACTAAAATCCATTAATAGTCAGTTTTAACATTTATTTTATGGCCAAAAATACATTTCACATTTCTTCTTCTTCTTCTTCTCTTTCTTCTTCTTCTTCTTCATATATACATTTCTTATTATTATTATTATTATTATTATTATTATTATGTATACCAGTGCTTATCCTCATGCATTAAGGATTAAGGTTTTTAATGGAGAAAGTCAGAAATTCCTTTAAAGTATGAATCCTGCATGTATTTCGACCACCTGTGCATCGGCGTAAATCTGATCTAACAGTAGGGGGGGACAATAAACATAAAATTTCTGAAGAGCAATTTTTGAAGGGGACACAAATAATACAGCCACAATTATACTCGTAGAGGACATGTGTACACAAGCTACAAAAATACCTTAAAACATAATGACTTATTTTGAAAAAGTGTCCCCATATAAAAGAAATACAATACTTTTGTACACTTGTTAAATTAGCTGATCATGATGTAAATTAGTGAGCCACTAGTAAAGCTCATCAAATATGAATTAGGTTCATAGGTTCACCACGCAGTCATATTATAATTATAAAATGATCTTGCGTCCTCCGCATAAATATTAGGTTTCGTCTGGGACAGAGGATATATATTTAACTGCAGCAAACCCACTGATCAGCCACTTCAAACACAACTGTAGATCTTCAATATTAACCCTAATATCAGTTCACACACATAACGTTAGGCTTATCGCCGTGGTAACGTTAGTTGTAGTGGGTGCATTTCTATCCAACAAGCTATTAAACAAGCTAGCTAACGTTACATTATATTACACTAACATAGCGAACTTTTTGTCATGACTAATTCATTAATTACTCAGCATCATTTCTATTTGAGAAAAGAAAAACTTCATCTGATGTTTAATGTGAATAAAACAGCCTTGAACCGCCTACTTACTACATTCTGTCGCTACCCGATGTGACTGTGAGTCGAGTGCAGATCCGATTCCTAAGGTACAGCATGCAGTGGACCAAACCACTGTGAGGCAAGGGAGGGGGGACTCAAAATGTTTCTAAACTTAAAAAGCATTTTTTGGGGTTTGTATTGTTTTACTACTTACACAGATATTTTAAGTATACATCATTATGTTATTTACAATACACAGCATTGTTTTAATGATATTTCTAGGGGGGGACAACCATTAGAAGGGGAGGGTCCTGACCCCCCCGACCCCCCTGGGATTTACGCCCTTGCACCTGTGTTGACAAAAAAAGGTTTGACTCATGTGGGTGTTTGTGCATAGTTCTTTTGAAACGTGGCACAAACTTTAGACATCCAAAGTTTTCTTGGATTTAGGAACTGCGCCTACCTCGAACGTCCAGGACAGACTGTAACACAAGGCTAAGGAAACAGAATAATATTAATCTTTCAGAAAACTAATAAAGGATATTGAGCTCCTTAAATTTCAAACATACAGTCATCTTTTCACAAACTTCAATGATGTTCTTGTTTTCCTAGAATCATATTTGATGTGTGGATGTTGTTGCCATTCCATGAATAATGCATGCACATGTAGAGCTGCAGGGGCTTTCTAATAGTGACCCTGCGTCGCCTCGCTCCTAGGACTGCAAAGAGAAGAAAAGTGGCAGCCTGTAACCATGTTGACATTTTGGAGTGAGTGATCCACAACAAATGTCCATTAAAGGTGTGTTGCGTTTCATGCAAGTCTGTTGTATTCTTCCAGCTCAACACAGGTCACCCCCGCCATGCCAGCAGAGGCGATGCTTCACCAAGCTGCACAAATGAGCTTTCCATTTCACTCTGCATGAACGATATTTTAAAAAATGGTTTCCGGTTGATAAGTGGAGGCTTCCCATGATGGAAAGTAATACTTTCATTTCCATGAGCAACACACACGGTAATAGTCTCACATTGTCATGATGCTGAATTAATGCTGCTTAAGTCTACACTGTGTATCCCACCTGCAGAGTGTTTGGTAATCAGTGCTTAGGACTGGGGGAAGGGGAGCTATTAAATGGAGTTTAAACCAGACGTTATTCTGCTCTCTCTGTCCCTAAAGAAAAGGACAGTTAATGTGGATATGATCTAACAATTTGTGACTGCAATGACTGTAACTGCAATGAAATATTTTAAAGTTGCAAAAAAAGGCCCCTTTTTCCAAATGCAAGTTGTGTTTGGCAAAATGAGATGTGACATACAATGAATGGCAATATTGCTGTAGCTGCACAATATATATGGGCCTTTACATGTCCATCCATCCATCTTCTTCCGCTTATCCGGTAACGGGTCGCGGGGGTAGCAGCTCCAGCAGGGGACCCCAAACTTCCCTTTCCCGAGCCACATTAACCAGCTCCGACTGGGGGATCCCGAGGCGTTCCCAGGCCAGGTTGGAGATATAATCCCTCCACCTAGTCCTGGGTCTTCCCCGAGGCCTCCTCCCAGCTGGACGTGCCTGGAAAACCTCCCTAGGGAGGCGCCCAGGGGGCATCCTTACCAGATGCCCGAACCACCTCAACTGGCTCCTTTCGACGCGAAGGAGCAGCGGCTCTACTCCGAGCTCCTCACGGATGACTGAGCTTCTCACCCTATCTCTAAGGGAGACGCCAGCCACCCTCCTGAGGAAACCCATTTCGGCCGCTTGTACCCTGGATCTCGTTCTTTCGGTCATGACCCAGCCTTCATGACCATAGGTGAGGGTAGGAACGAAAACTGACCGGTAGATTGAGAGCTTTGCCTTCTGGCTCAGCTCTCTTTTCGTCACAACGGTGCGATAAATTGAGTGTAATACCGCACCCGCTGCGCCGATTCTCCGACCAATCTCCCGCTCCATTGTTCCCTCACTCGCGAACAAGACTCCAAGGTACTTGAACTCCTTCACTTGGGGTAAAGACTCATTCCCTACCTGGAGAAGGCACTCCATCGGTTTCCTGCTGAGAACCATGGCCTCAGATTTAGAGGTGCTGATCCTCATCCCAGCCGCTTCACACTCGGCTGCGAACCGATCCAGTGAGTGCTGAAGGTCACAGGCCGACGATGCCATCAGGACCACATCATCTGCAAAAAGCAGCGATGAGATCCCCAGCTCACCAAACTGCAACCCCTCTCCACCCCGACTACGCCTCGATATCCTGTCCATAAATACTACAAACAGGATTGGTGACAAAGCGCAGCCCTGGCGGAGGCCAACTCTCACCTGAAACGAGTCCGACTTACTGCCGAGAACCCGGACACAGCTCTCGCTTTGGTCGTACAGAGATTGGATGGCCCTGAGAAGGGACCCCCTCACCCCGTACTCCCGCAGCACCTCCCACAGTGTCTCCCGGGGGACCCGGTCATACGCCTTCTCCAGATCCACAAAGCACATGTAGACCGGTTGGGCATACTCCCAGGCTCCCTCCAGGATCCTTGCGAGAGTAAAGATCTGGTCCGTTGTTCCACGACCAGGACGGAATCCGCATTGTTCCTCTTCAACCTGAGGTTCGACTATCGACCGAACCCTCCTTTCCAGCACCTTGGAGTAGACTTTACCGGGGAGGCTGAGAAGTGTGATACCCCAGTAATTGGCACACACCCTCTGGTCCCCCTTTTTGAAAAGGGGAACCACCACCCCGGTCTGCCACTCCTTAGGCACCGTCCCCGACTTCCACGCAATGTTGAAGAGGCGTGTCAACCAAGACAACCCCTCCACACCCAGAGCTTTAAGCATTTCTGGACGGATCTCATCAATCCCTGGGGCTTTGCCACTGTGGAGTTGTTTAACTACCTCAGCAACTTCCACCAGGGAAATTGACGACAATCCCCCATCATCCTCCAGCTCTGCCTCTACCATAGAGGGCGTATTAGTCGGATTTAGGAGTTCCTCAAAGTGCTCCTTCCACCGCCCTATTACCTCCTCAGTTGAGGTCAGCAGCGTCCCATCCTTACTGTACACAGCTTGGATGGTTCCCCGCTTCCCCCTCCTGAGGTGGCGAACGGTTTTCCAGAAGCACCTTGGTGCCGACCGAAAGTCCTTCTCCATGTCTTCTCTGAACTTCTCCCACACCCGCTGCTTTGCCTCTTTCATGGCAGAGGCTGCAGCCCTTCGGGCCCTTCGGTACCTTGCAACTGCCTCCGGAGTCCCCTGGGATAACATATCCCAGAAAGACTCCTTCTTCAGTCGGACGGCTTCCCTGACCACCGGTGTCCACCACGGTGTTCGTGGGTTGCCGCCCCTTGAGGCACCTAAGACCCTAAGACCACAGCTCCCCGCCGCAGCTTCAGCAATGGAAACTTTGAACATTGTCCACTCGGGTTCAATGCCCCCAGCCTCCACAGGGATGCACGAAAAGCTCCGCCGGAGGTGTGAGTTGAAAGTCTGTCGGACAGGGGCCTCCTCCAGACGTTCCCAGTTCACCCGCACTACCCGTTTGGGTTTACCAGGTCTGTCCAGAGTCTTCCCCCACCCTCTGACCCAACTCACCACCAGATGGTGATCAGTTGACAGCTCTGCCCCTCTCTTCACCCGAGTGTCCAAAACATACGGCCTCAGATCAGATGAAACGATTATAAAATCGATCATTGACCTTTGGCCTAGGGTGCTCTGGTACCAAGTACACTTATGAGCATCCCTATGTTCGAACATGGTGTTCGTTATAGACAATCCATGACTAGCACAGAAGTCCAACAACAAACAATCACTCTGGTTTAGATCAGGGAGGCCGTTCCTCCCAATCATGCCTTTACATGTGTCAGGCTTTTTAGCAAAGGTCCACACGTGGTCCTGGTGCTATTAAACCTATTTGTTTACAGTTTGGCGAATTTGCACTGTGGAAAGTCATGCTGCATTAGCTATTAGCAGTTTCTGTTTAAACTGTATCCATTGCTGCACAGACAACTAGAGCTATCAATTTGTTCTGTGAAAGAAAATCAATCAACAACTATTTTGATAATCGATTAATAGTTTCAGTCATGTCTGTAGCCTAAAGATTTGCTGCTTTTTCAGATTTCAAATAATAGACGGAATATCTTTGGGTATTGGACTTTTGGTCAAACAAAACAAGACGTGTAGGCTCTGGGAAATTGGTTAATTATTTCTCATTTTTTAAAGCTCTTTTTACTTTTTATCCCCTGGCAGACAAAAATTTCAGCAGAGCACCGGAAGAAAACATATAATCATGATGATTATAAGGCAAGAGCTGAAGTTATAGGAAGCGTTTTTCTGTGTCTAAGTGGATTAATGGATCTTTATACCACTTTGTCTGTAAATTGTAGGCTGATTCCAGGAGTATGTGTATCATGTCTGTGTTTTCACATTTGACTGAGTTATTACTCTTAGAAAATGGGGTGCCAAGGGAGCACCAAGCTGTTTTTTTTCACAGTCTCCATGTCCTCGTCAAGAGCTTCAGATAAATCATGATAATGAGAATAATGTCGGCGTATTGGAATACTATGTTATAGTATTTCTTTTCAGGCTTTCAGGCAAAAATTAAACGAAGATTTCTTCAATGCATCTACTCCCATTATCATGGAAAACTGAATCTTAGCTGATTATGTATCTTACTGGCTTCAATTGAAAACTTGAGTATTTTCCTATTGTAATTTCTAATTCTTACCATGTTTAAGAGGGAAGATAAAATGAAGCTACAGGTAGCAGCTTATGAGTCAAGTCCCAGTTATCATTGTGTGTGAAAAGAATTCTTACATTGTCTGCTTTCATGCATACTAACAAAGCAGCACAGGACATTATCCTGCCAAAGGTCCAAAAATACTAATTATCTGCTGTTTACTGGGCTTTGTACACCCCACCTTTTTTGGGACAATCGATAATTACACACAAAGGCTGGGGGAATGAAATCACCCTGAAAACTATTAGCATGAAACTGGATGAAGTTCATTAGCGATTCTGCGGGCATACTGTGTAATATCCAATATCAGAGACAACTACCTCTGTTATCCCTTTGTCTTTTGTTCTCATCCTGTGTAGAAGGCACACAAGTTGGTATTCTGTGACAATTCATTACACCCTTACTCAACATGCAGTCTAATATAATGCCTCATAAGATGAGCTGGTTTTGATGCAATTACTGTAACCTAGAATGGCATGATTTCTTCAGGTGTCACATTTTAACAAGTTGGATAAAATGCCAAATGTAAAGGTGACTAATGACAAGAAAAATAATTAAGTTGCAATCACAGTGTAAGGTGAGACAGTTATTTTTGTACCTCACAATTATTTGGTGGCTTATTTATATCTATGGAATATTATCTTTTCATTATTATGTAACAAGTTGCCATATCACAATTACCACCCTTTTCCATCCCTGTCAGGCTGCCTTCAAATGCATTTTGCTGTCATTTAAATGGACTCTGATTTACTAACCAGGTACATTTCACAAACATACACTATGGAGGGAATATGGCTGTGTATTGCCTTTTAGCCTAATTCAACTATTGGTTTAATAGTTGTGGGCATCTGTTGTGTGGTGAAAAAATAAAAGAGGAGATTGTTTAAATTTGTTAAGCCAGAAATCCTGTGTCTCACCGTGGATACTGTGTAGTCTCTTTTGCCTGAACATGCTCTTGCTGGATGCTCTAACAATTACACTGCATGACTGGCTCGCTATAGCAGTGCACAAGAAAGCTCCTTTCAAGCTTGGGATGGACGACACAAAGGGACAGTGCATGCAGCAAAATAAATAAATGAAGAGATATGTTAAAAATGAATCCCTGCTTTTCCCCCCAAATAATATGGTGAAGTAGGCAGGTGCTCAGGATTGCCATTTACTTGAGCCTGACAGCAAACAGAAATTAATACTTTGATTTCTTTCTGGTCAAAAGTAAACTACTTTATTCTCTATAAAAGTGGACCCCAAGTATTCATTCTCTGTTTAGCAACCTTGTTCGTCATCTGTGTGTGCCGGATTTTAACAGCAGTGAACCATAATTTGTACCTAATATACAATAACCCACTGCAGTTATTACAGTACATTTACATTTACTGAATATTTCTATTGAATTGCATCCAATTAAATCTTTCCAAAATGTCTTACCAATTAGACTAATTATATGCACATGTAAGTTTAGAGGCATAGTCTCTCATTGTTGGAACTGCTATCAACTCTATATGCTATAAACATCTGAAACATGACTAGACATTGTTTTATTGTAAGAAGTCACAAGTCAAAAACATGGGAAACCACTGGTTTAATCTTCAACAATATGTTATATCTTATCAATTTACTGTGTGTTTTTTTATGTAAAATCTTAATCTTAATAGTATCTTATAAGTATAGCTGTCAAATAACCATTTAAATGTAGTGGAGTAAAAAGTACAATATTTTTCTCTGAAATTAGGTTGACGTATAAAATATAACATTTAGTACAAGTACAGGTAACTTTAAAGTCACCTACTGTACTTATACTTAGTTACATTCCACCACTGGAAAAGAGCATAAAAACATGTTTTTTCTTAGACTAAATAAAGACAAATTTATGCATTATTAAATGAAAATAAAAATAATGAATTAGAGAATAAAGGCTAAAGCTTACCATATGTATGGTATTAATTCATTCATTAAAATGAATGAATGTATCCTTAAGGTGAATAAGTGCCACATGCACATTCAAAGAAGTTACTTCCCCAAACAAAATACACAAAAGTGGAGGAAGGGTAAATCATGCCTACTGTACACATGTGTTGACTCAGCAGAGATAACTTTAAATGAGAGAAGTTGATCTACAGGTAGTCTATATCCTTGACGTTCCACTTCCGTTATTGCTCCGTTGCCGGCGGAAAATACACCGGATTTCACTCATTTAGGCCAGATATCCATTGCCTTGGGCTTCCTTTGTGTTGGTATTTTAAACTCCGGTCGATTTATGAGGACTATGGTTAACCTTTTCTCAGATCTCTGCAAGGTAAATCCAGACAGCTACCTAGTCTATCTGTCCAATCTGAGTTTTCTGTTGCACGACTAAAACAACTTTTAAACATACACGTTCCACCAAAAAAAGGTTCCTTCCAAGCCTATTTTGCAGCAGCACCGCGGCTTTTCTAAAATTCTAAAACCGCTTTTTAAATTTAGACTAAATCGTTGTGCCAGCTACCAACCGGCCAAGTTGCCAACCTATTATTTCTACCTGCCCACCCTAATATAGCAGGCTAAACACCGGCGGTGCTGTATACATACATTCACTGCTGTCGTAAGGGATAAAGACATTTGCTCTACCCATTAAATGTGCATGGCTGGTTTTCCCTTTTTAAATGCCTTACCCCTTTGCCAAGGTATTGGAAACCACAGTCCATGTAAAGTGTTAAATATAGAGAACATTTGCCACATCACCACATGTCAGGAGCAGAGAGAAATCTTAATTTATCACAGGAAAGGCCTTTTCACCTCTATATCAGCCGCTGAAGGGATATTACAGAACTGGTACTTTATGACATGAAATTTAAGGAGAATATACATCTTTTCTTATATGGTAAATGTTACATTAATGTTAAGATAATTCTTGGACAAGAAAAAGTCTCAGACATTGTTCACTGTCCCCTGCATTTGTGCTATTCGGGCCTAATTAGAAACCAGGTAATTTAAATACCCCACGCACACAAATGGAACCGGGTGCACACTTTATAGTTGCTGACCCCTGTCTCAATGGTTTCTCACTGCATCTAATGACAGACCTGTGGGATATAGCAATGAGCTTTTAAACTCGCTAAATGTCACAACAAGTAAAGCAACACTCCTTGGAAAATGTATTGAAAAATATTGACAATATATTTGAGTAGCAGCATAAGGTACAGAGCCGTATTGATACAAAGTAATTGGATGAATTAAAAATAAGGTCAACAACGACAACTGTGAGACAAGCAATGATCGTTTTGATGTGCTGAAGAATTTCCCATGGAAACATATATGTAAGACATAGCTATAGCCAACCTAGTCTCATGGCAGTCCGTGAAATGGTCACGTTATTTAATCTATTGATTCGTACATGGACACGTTTATCTCATTTTTTTTTTGTGGTGGTCAGCACGTTTTTTCAACGTATTTCAATGGGAAGCATCTTTCGTGATCACAACATGACTACGGTAGCGAGTAGTATGAAATGCCGAAAAAATCCGTGTGGTGGGTGGGTCAAACAACACAGGACTTTCACCCCAGAGACCGGGGATCATGTCCCGTGTGTGATGTTTCATTTCCCGTTGTTCTTTTCTTAAACCCAACTGTCCCGTTGTTGTCCCACGTCCCCCAGAGATCGCGGATCGTGTCCCGGCGTGTGACATGTCCTTTCCCCGTTCTTCTTTTCCTAAATCCAACCTTCGTATAGATGCTTCCCATTACGTGCTGACGACCACGGAAAAAACAACATAAATGTGTCCGTGTACACGAATCAATAGATTAAAAATAACGTGACCATTTCACGAACTGCCGTGAGACCGTGTTGCTCTATCACTCTTAACAGATGTCCATCTACCCCCCAAAGGCTGTTTTCCTAGTTCTAGTTCTGCTTCTAACTTTCAAAGTGAAAAAGATAATTTACTGTGTGCCGGGGGAAGCCTTGCTTCACTCTAGTAAACCTTTCTTTCAAGTTTTCTTTTTTGCAGTCTCTGCAGTAGATCAAATGAGCACACTTCTCTTTTACTCCTCTCCTGAGACATATTTTGTTTCAGTTTTCTGAAAATCATACAGTTTAGTCAGGGTTTGAGAGTGTTGTTTACTGCAGTAGAACATTGTTTGGGAGAAACCCTGTAATGAAACACATGTACACTTTTCAAACTGAATTTTTAAACTAAATTGGTTTATATTTTGCTTTTTATTTTGTAAAAATGCCACCATGTCACTCAGCTACCAATGTTTGAATTGTGCAGTGTGCTCAGGTTGTGATCGTTAATGGTGGTACGTGATGACCACAGATAACCCTTCAGCGTGCTTCTCCATGTCTGGTTGGACACTTGATGAAAGACAAAGAGTGTCTCAAGAACAAAGGGGATGTTAAAGAGCTCAGCATACCCTTCCACTGACACTATCTCAAGTGAGACTTACTGCAAGTGGACAAGAACAAAGAGCAAAAAACATAGCAGAAAAAGGAGAGATGACATTGATCAAGGAGAAAAATAGCATCCTGATTCAGACTCAGTCATCATCACCTCGCTGTGCTAAAGTCCAGCTCCAAAGGATACGTAACACTGATTACAATTTAAAATAGCAAGGTATGAAACCTGCTTTCTCTATGAAACCAAAACAATTAATTGATCTGTTTGTCTTAAAATATCTTTCATTTCTTCATTACTGCCACTAAAGTAACCAGAATAATGGAGACACAATTATGTTGAGAATGGTCCTGATGTATCACAATGCAGAGCGTACAGTGTACATCAAAGCAAGGTTTAGGCATTTTGCGAAGTCTCAAACTAACGTGAAAGCTCAAAATATGTGACTTAATATCTACACAGGAAGTATTTTTAAAAAAGTAAACCATTTTATTTCTTTAAATCAGCTAATGCAGTGCCTGTTCAAAACGGGTTTGGAACAGGCTAATTGCCTGGCCTCTGCTGCTGCTTGCAGATTTCTGGAGAAGCGCTCATCCAAACAACTTCACACTCAACACTTTGCTTCCTTGCGTCCCGAGCAATACACCTTCAGTGGCGTCCTCTAGCAATGCTAGAGTATGTCATTTGCTAACAGCTATTTGGCTATTTTTTGGAAACAAAAGCATTAATTCTGAAAGTTACATCGCTGATGCTTGAAAGGTTTGAGTTTGTTACAATGTAACATCTCCAGTCTCTATTTCTAAGGCCGGCTACACACTGCCTGCGTGGCGTGAGCGTGGCGTTTCTGTTGCGTGTCAGCTGCGTGGCGGCTGCGTGTCTTACACACCAGAAACGTGTCTGACGCGGCGCTGCTTCTGCTAGCCTTGTGTGTACTCATGTATATTTCCCATTGATAAAATGAAATACCATGTTAAACATAACAGCTGATTTAGTTGATTACAGTAAAGACAACGTTGACAGCGTTGACAGGTGCAATATTAAAAAAATCTATTTTATTTTTGAAATTACATTTATATCTGCATTTATATCAAAACCTAGATACTTTCAAACATCAACATGTCATTTATTAAAATGTATTCATGTCAAAATGACATATAAACATATTTTCCTATTCAATTTTGCCTGGAAACGCTTCCAACATGCTTGCGTGTCACGTGAAAAATAGGCGTTGGTTCTTTTTCTAGCATGCACGCGTTTTCCTGAGACGTGCGTGTCACGCAGTCAGTGTGTAAGCTCTAACCTGTTAACATGGGAGCCAAAATATAAACGGACGTGTGTTTCAGCTGACACAAATGTTGAAAAAAACTACAGACATACAATATAATGTAAACAGATGCCATCTTCCTTTATTTTGACATCGTACATTTTTTTTTGTTGAGACAAGTTAAAAAAGCACTTTGATCCTGTGACCTCATTATTACTTAAATACATAACCGGTAGAGATACTCCACCATTACCAACACAAACATAAAGAAAAACACCAGTTCTGACCTTAAGTGTTTCCATGCTATTAAACATACTGTGGATCAGACTGGAGCTTTGAGCAGACGTTAGCTTTTAGCGCCTTTTCACCCCGGGCTTATTGCTTACAATGGCAGAACACAGTATTTTTTTTTAAAGTCCCTGTCTTATTCATGGGATATTTTCAGCCATTCTGAGAGGAAGAGTCCTCTGTAAAAAAATGCCCTATAACAACTAAAGCAGTACAATAAATAAATAAAAGCACATCCTGGTTTGCAGTTTACTCCCTGGTCTGAAGTAAAACCACTTTTTCGAGGTATAACAATTTAAGAACATCTCTTTGTCGGGTTCTTTACTTTAAACATGATTTGAACAGCAGCTAAAATTGTTTGCTTGCTCAGTTCTATTCAGTGTTTATCCATTCTGTCTGCCTCTCACACCCGGATTAGCTGGAAATCTATGTGCCAGTTTAGACAGGGGTTAGCCCTACTTGACAGTTTTTCCTATCGCTCTAAAATGACAAATTCCATCAAAGAATCTGGAGGCTATAGTAATACTGTTTGGCTTGCAGTTTCCCTGGTAATTAAAATGGGAGGGCAGCTACCTCCCTAATGTCAGAGGGATTTTGTTATCAACTTTGCAAGGTGCTATGAAATGAGTCTCTGTGCGCCATAGTCTTAACCGTTCATGTCTCCCTCCTCAGAGTCTGGCTTGCGTTGCAGTTTTAGACAAGGTTGCCATCCTGGGCCCGTGACTCGATCATTAGAAGGTCAGAGGCACACACAAAGAGACAGATTGTGCTGCCACCTCTCAACAGGACTCATCGCATCTCGTTTACAGCACAGTGGGTTGCTTTCACTGACAACTTGAAATGTACATAAAACGCAGCATGAGCCCACCCAGTAGAGAAAGATTCGTTATAAGACGCAATTGTTTTTTTTAGTCACACCTCACATTTCTGACAATGTTGTCACATGGCTGAGTATTGCTCCCAAAGCTTTCAGCCTAATGATGCTGCTGTTGATGAGGCAGAGTTTGATCACATGCTATTTAACGTCCACTGAATATGAGAACTACATACAGTTCACACGATATATGGAGAGAGCTGGTATGGAAATAGGTGATAAAAAGGGTGCAAGGGTTCATCACTAATATCAATAGATAGCCAACACAATACAATGGAAGTGAATGGAATTTCATTTAGGGTTCTCAGAGCATTAAGAAAATGACGTTCAAGAGCAATGAGTCAACAATCCACAGATCTCATGGTCAACGTCTTTTTAATTGAACTACTTTCTACTGAAGGACTATTCACATTGAGGTACTTTGCCTTGTATTTGTGTGGAGGCAAACATTTCAAAGACGGATATTTTGGGTGAATCAACCCTTTGAATCTAACACGGGTTTCAGGAGGGCATAACATCCTTGAATAATTTCAAATGCACACTTGACACAGCGTTCAATGATCTGGATGCTGTGTCATATGTACGGGGGAGTAGATTGTAACATCACACGGCAGGACAAAAGTTAGTCAGCTCCAAATCTCACCGACTGTTTGACAATCCAACTTCATGCTGAATCAAAATATTGTCAAATATTTCCATGACACTTTCATCTGACGGATGGACACCAGAGGTAAAAGGTATTTTGTCAAGGCAAAGGGTGTGATTCAGACTCCATCAAAGAACACATACAGCAAGCTTGCTTTTTTCAAACCTGAAGCACTTATTTACACACGTGCTGCTCACTACCAAGAATACCCTTGCATTTAGTAATGACTTGTAACATCTCCAATGGCTTTCTCACCCAACCAACTTCTAGCTGACGGCTGTGGTTGTTGTAATCTACACTGCAGGTTTCTGGATCTCAGTTAATCCTAAAAGTAACTCTCTGTATGAAGCAAATACATAACACTGCACTGTGTTACACAGTGACTGGGCCTAATACCAAAACTGAGCGTCATCCTCTAAAGTGCTACATCACCAGAAAAAAAAAAATGATGCTCTCATCATCAACAGCTTTGGGGCGTAATTAAACCTGCTGTGTATGTAGCGACGGAGTATTTAATTATATCAGTTGTACACTACGAGGCACTGCTCCTTCTGGCTGTGTTGATGTTTAAATAAAATTAGACCTTATTGTCCGGTGTTTAGCAGACTGCGCAGACTGTTATTTTATTATCTTTTGTTTCCCATCAATCCCTTTTGTTTTTGTGTCCTAGTCTACTTTTAATAGGGAGGGGATTCATCCAAATTGTAAATTCAGCGTCCAACAAACTGTCCAAAATGATTCATTTAAGGTTCCGCAAATGAGAGGTTTTAGAGACTTTAGGTGGGAAAGTGAACAAAAATGACCACCTCTTCTTTATCCACTTTTAATTCCCAAACCCTGCTTTTCCTTTCCCTGATCCTCTCTCTAATGTTTTTTTTTTTCTCTTGCTTTTAGTTTATTATGCAAGCCCCCCTTCTCTGCCTCTCAGTGTCTCCCTGCTTATAAAGCTTTTAAACATTGATAGCGCCTGCAGAGGGCATGGAGGCCCACGTGGGAGGAGAGTTGGTGACCTCGGGTGATTTTGAGCACCTGGCTCTCAGAGGAGACGTGCGCGGAGCGCCTCCGTAGTTTCTACTTTGCTTTTAGACAGAAGTGAGCAGCAGACCCACTTCCTCTGACTGCTGATTAATTCTTTTTCTTCTTACCAGTCCCAGATGTGCCTTTGATCACTCTGTCTATTTTTTTTTTACAGTCTTTCATTGTCACCAAGAAGTAAAATGAATTGAACACATATAAAGACCAGTATTTTGCGGTATGGAAATCTGGAGGAAAAATTGTATCTCATGCTCAGATGTTTGACATCAGTGCTGTAAATTAGTGATAGAATTTTCATTTATATTTTCTTGTGTCTGACTGCGTTCAGCACGCTCAAAGGCATCACATCACAGTGTAATGAAAAAGACAGGCAAAGACAGCACAAAGCATATTCAGGATTTCTATCATAGTCACAGGACATTTAGAAATCATGGGGTTGTTCTTTGGCACGCAGTTTTCTGCTGATTGCTGATTTTACGTCTCTGGCACGAAACCATATACCTCATGCCTCTGCATGCTGTGGTATTTGGTAAAGAATGCAATGCCTCTTTGTATTCCAAAACCTAATGCAGTTTCATATTTCCAAGGATGCATTTAGTCATACCTCATTTGGTCTGTGGACACTTAACATGCTCAATGAGTTGTTCTGTTTTTGCTGCCATTCATTTCAATAATGATCATTGTCTGCTTCATTCTTAAATGAGATAATGGCTTACACCAATGATCAAGTGGGATATATTCCAATAGACTGTGTGGCTGCACATTACAACTGACTGTCTCCCCACTCACAGGCTGACAAACAGTGATTTAGATGTAAAAAAGGTATCTGTTCACTACGCTGCTGTGCTAAAGCAACATAGGCATATCAGAGCGGTCAAGCATGGCATTAGTTTCCCAAATTCCCTGAATTTGTTGGGTTTTAAAGGATTAACAGGGAGCACACAGCTCAGTGCTGCTCTACAATTTCCAGATTTTGCATTATTTGTAATGGTTGATATTTACAGCCTTTTTTTTTTTTTTAAATCTATAGCTGCTTTTTAATTTTTGTTAATCTATTCAGGTTATGCATCAGGGACAAGCCCTCAATCCCAAACCTGTTTAGCGGTGCCCTGAAAATAAAATGCGATTGTCAAATAAATCTACCTGTAAAAGGGAAATTAATCTTTGTAATATTCCTTTTGCAATCTGTCTGATAAAACACTCACACATAGGTGATTTTGTCTTAAAAGAGTAAGCCATCATT
Source organism: Sander lucioperca (assembly GCF_008315115.2). NCBI lineage: Eukaryota > Metazoa > Chordata > Actinopteri > Perciformes > Percidae > Sander > Sander lucioperca. Next base: position 5,588,225 of record NC_050193.1, on the reverse strand, counting down.
TCATGAATCAGCTGCATGACAAACTCATTTTTTTATAGTGAGACAAGATTGTTTCCATAATAATTCAACTTTGGTGAAAATTATAGCGTTTCCCCTCTTGGCCAATGACATAAAACCATTCCCTGAGAAAATGTAAATACATTTCATTAACTAAATGTGCATTATCCTTCACAGCCACAGTCATAAATAAACTCATGAAGGTTTATAATTCAACAGTGATCCATTCTCTAAGCGGTTGCTGAAAAATTCAAAGTGTTAGCATTTAAGCAGCCGTTAGCAATTAAGGCAATGTCGGGACAGGCACTGAAAATTAGCTTGAGGCTATGAATGCTATGATATGTGGCTTCAGTCTAATCAATGCATATTCTGTTTGTGTTCCTATAAAAACGAACACATAATTTCTCATATTGCCCAGGGCTTATCATTAACAGAAATAACTGGATACTGTATTGTGATTGCAATGTGTCAAACAGGTTCAAAACGTCTGTTGACTTTAGATAACTTTATACCAAAGGGGAGGCATTGTTTCGTACTACATGTTATAGTTTGAGAGTTATTAGTGTGTGCTGTTTCTCAGGTCCAGTGGGACATTTCTGCCATCTTTATTAAAGTGTATGAAAAAGTGGTTGTTTTCCCAAAACAGCTGTAATATTCTCTCATTTTACTGAGATAATTTGTTGTATATTTGTATAATTAATGAAGTAATTGTTTTCTCTCTGATTTCCATTGTTTTGAGTATTAGCAGCAAAGCACAGAACTGAGAATTTAACAATTGCAAAGTGCTCAGTAAAACATACAACTGTTGGAATTCATGGCAGGAAGTTTCAGTGATAGCTTGTTGAACTAAAACTTCACTGTCTTATGATCCCATTAGACTATTTTCTTATTCTATACCTCAAAGATGAGCAACAGCTGACAGTCTCATGAGTTTAAAGTAGTAGAGAATAAACTAAGATTGTTATTTATTTTGTAAATATGTTGACTTAAGTCTTTCATATGTATACATAACATTAACATATTAATGCAGTAGAAGTGTGCTATTCCTATGAAATAATGAATTGCTAAATATATACAGTATATGCACATTTTATGTTTACACATTTAACACTTAAATTATTCATTATCTTTTAAACACATGCTCATTTAGTTTTAAAAGAAAGTATCTATCATCTATCTTTCTCTACATGTTATTTTTTTCTCCAATAAACAGATGGCCCTGGTATGATCCTGTCTTATCGTTACCATGGTAACCACACAGTGCAGGTGCAAACTTATCCCTCACCCAGGTTTTCGTGGATATGAAATGTTTTTATGGTACATACACAGTATTGCTCTTTTTTAAACATTAGCCACGCTTTTTTTCTTTGTTTGCCTCAGTAGATGTGTCCGTGCCGTGCCTTTTATCGTGGCTGTCATGGCTGTCATTATCAGCCACATTTAATTTTGGCGTGCCATTTCATTTCTCCCTCCACAGATGAAGTTATACAAGTTTAAAAGTGTTTTTGACATGTAGATGATGGACGACAGGCGTGAGTAAGCCCCAAAGTAAAACTGAAAAGAGGTTACATCTTCCACCGGAGATGTTGCATAAAACTATATTATTGATCATGACATTTATAAATGCAAATAAGGATTTTATACCTTGATGTTAAGAGATTCAATAAAAGGAAGGATATTTATAGATGGTATTGATGGGTGAATTGTTAATGTATATTATATTGCAATATAGAAGACAAATATCACACCTCATAATCAAGAAAGATAGTGGCACTAACTGATACTGATACAGCAGATAAATCCATATTGATATCACTGACATTTGACCCCGGTGGTGTCACACTTCCACTAGCTCACCTTAAGTGAACCGCAGAAAGGCTGAGTTGTGACACTGATGCAGAGGATACCTTATTAGTTACAGGCACATATTCAATATGGTTAGTTTCATTTTACACCCGAAATACGCCTTATTTTCGATATTCAGATATTTAAACATGTTACTGTCATCACAGTAAGTGAAAAATCGATACATTCACATCTATTAGTGTCATTGGTGCAGTGGATTATTCACTTATGCCAATTAGTTGACGGAGAGGAAAATGGAAGAGGCCCTTCAGACAACCGCACGTCTAACAGAGTACAGCTCAAGGACTGTGAAAGATGATTTTAAATAGCAGACTTGATGAACATTGGACGTCAGAATTAAACATCAAAGAAATTACAAGTTAAAATGTAACAGCTGTGAACAGATTGTCAGACTACCATAATCCTGTGAGTGTGTGTGCAGTTTTCCCAAGCATGTCCACTACACTATCTCCCTACTGCTGAGCAGTAATGTTTAAGATATGCACTATTTTTCCCTGTGATCATATCCTCTCAACGGGCCGTATTGTTTTGCTTGAATAGCCTTTGTGTCTCAATCGCTATGTGAAAAATCCATTACTTGGTCAAATACGCGGTTTTAGAAGAGAAGACAAACATCCATATTTAATGATATTGTTTGTTTCCAACTCTTTTTCTCCAGAGGGCCATCCCGGCTGGTGTACTGTATGTATAGCATCAGATCATCCAAATTTAAGTGTTTTTTTCTATTGCGTCCACCTGTTGAAATCTGGGCTTTAATGTGGCTGAGTGATTAACCTGCTAAACTCCAGGCAGAGTGGGATGACTGCCTCACAAAACTGACAAAAAACATCAATAATTCAACATCTGGTGTGCTGAATGCTAGGCTGGATGTTATTGTTGCATCATCCGTTGTAGCTACTACAGTCCATAAAGTCTGATATTGCACTGGGGACCTCAGGTTTATTGACAAAATAGCCTCCGGAGCATCAAGGTCCTCAAAAGTATGCTTTTTCTTTTTTGCAGGAGCCAATGCAAAGACAATCATAAGAAACATGTTAAGACAAACATATATAATTTTCAACAATATTGTTTAGATTTTAGTACTTACAGAGAGTAAAGCACTTAGGCACAGTAACAGTGTTCAATATGTGTAGGTCAGTGCAATTCAGCAGAAATGTCAAATGAATCCTAACACCGGTTCAATCAATAAGATTGTTTCATTTAAATATGTCACCTTCTATATAATCAATCAAGGTTTACTTATTTTATGCACCATGCATTTGCTACTTATTATCTAATCAGTTCAAGTCTCAAAAAGGCAGCATTCCCTCAGTTTAAATCATCATCAGTCAGCTTATCTTCTTTCATGATCGTTGGGGAATTAATGGCTGTTAATCTGTTTGTCGCTGCCACTCCAGTTGTTGCTTTTTGTTCTTCTCCCCAACAGCAATCGCTTCAAGTGCAGTCTCTGCAAAGTTTTGAATAGTTTGATTCAAAAAAGCTTTTTCAACTAGTCTCTCTTGATGAAATTAGCAAATGCTCCTTACCAGTAATTTAATAATGTCACAGAAGTGTAAATACTGTATGTGATCACTTCTATGGCATTCAATATTTCAGAACAGTGCAGAACAGGAACAGAAGGTTCACATTACATTGGCCTTTCCACTCTGTACAAATTGTACAAATTTCATTCATCCTTGCTATGTCTATATTAACGATGTTAGCATTACATTTTAAACCTGAGCAAAGGTTAATCGAGTGCAGAGGAAAGAACAAGCACAATGTGAAACTGAATGTGCTGCATAGCTCGAATGTTGATCCCTAATGACAAGGTTCATCTCTGCTAAGGCCAATAAGTAGGTATATTGAAGAAGAGGTCGTTTTCTTTTTACAAGTGATCAACCATGCTGCTGCTGTTATTGTGCATTATTTGACACAATATCCCCCTGGGTTGTGCATGAACGTGTTAAAAAAGCGCATTCATGCACATTCATGAACGTGCTCATGTTTTCATTGATCGGTTAACTGAAAGTATCTGTCTGCAACTAATGAACATGAGCATCTTAACTCTCGTGAGGATCAACCCGGCTTTAGGACACCCGGTTTCGGTTTAACAAGGGACCCTGTTAGCTGGTGACTTTCAGCCGAATGCATTTGTTGTAGTAAATTACATAAATGCTTGGCGTAGATAATAAAATAATAATAATAATAATAAACACAGATGAGTATGTATAGTTGATTACAGTAAAATTAAATGCTTTCATGAGGACACCTTCATGTTCTGTGCGTGTTTTCAACAGCTGCCATCACTACAAGCAATTTGACTGAGTCTCTAGTTAACACAGTCACTCATTAACCCGGAAAACTGGCATGGCTAGTGCAACTGGAAATTCAGACAACACAGCTACCAGTACTGCTGAAGCCAGTTCAAATGAATATTTGAAGAAGTTTTATAAACAAATCAGTACAGAATCCGTAATTCATTTAGTTTGGGAAATGAGCAATGATTGGTGCTTGGGATGTATGGGTAGTAGGAGGTTCTACATTAAAACAAACAGCTCGGAGCAGCTCATTTAAAAATAAAACTGAAGAAATGTACATGAACATAAATAAACATGAACTAGTTCATTTTACAGGACTGTGAACTAATTCATCTGTGTGAACTGAAGTTGCACAACACTGTCTTGTGTTTAATGCCCTTTATTTTTCCAGTTGTTTGTGTACTGGAAGACAAGGGAGGCAAATATCTGGAACCACAGGTCGATTTTCATGGCAATGGTAGAACACTCAAAAGGTCATCAAAGGTATTTCTTTATTTTTCAACCTTATAAAGACCCTGTGTTGTAAACATGAAGGGCATCAACAAGCGAGGGGTGAAAAGTGGCCTCGAGGTCGCAGGATCTGCCCTCTCTATGATATGTACACACTACAAACGTAGCGAGCACTGTACAGAAAACTCAACAATCTTTGAGGCCGCAAAGGTCAGAGGCTTTGATGCGAGCTAACTGATGTTGTGTGCCAGGTCTGCGGAGCTCCTCACACTGTGCTGAGCAGCTCTGCCTTTACAAGAACTTTGACTCTACAGCATACTAATTGCTATGAAATGGAAGTGAACTGATAACCTAACGTCTCTCGTATCACTCCGTGGCATTTTTATCTTTAATTGTCTGCAATGAAGTTTTAAGCCTTGATCTGTCCTGTATTTTAGATGGCATTTAAGTGCTTTGACTGACATTTTCTTCATATTTTTAATCTCAAGATTGCACAAGACCATCCTGTCAAGACAGCTATCAAAACACTTCTGCCTATGCGGGTAATAGCCTTTGTGCAACCTTTGAAATAACTCTACTCTGGTGGAATGACAGCCGTTTAAACACAATTTTTTTTCTCATGTTAAAGTACAACAAGTAGTTCATGCAAGTGCAAGGAAGAACAGAAGTGCATGATAATCTTCATCAAAATATAGACAAAAAAGGCAGACCTATTTCCTCTGTGGTCCTCGGATATACAGGATAGGCTGAATGACAATATGCTAAAAACATGGTTATAAAACAAAAGCGTAAGCGTCTTTTTTTCTTACCATGTCTTGACAGATTTAAAAATACTCTTGGAGTGTGATTGTTATGCAGAACGAGACGCCTATTTCATCTCTTGATGTGAATGAGTGCTATTCCCTATAGAAATCCTGACTGATTGTTGATCAGTTTCTGCTGACCCTTGCTCTAATGACTATGAAACTCTGTAAAATGTGCAGTCAATCCACTGAAATAACTAGGTATAAGAAGGAAATATTGTGCACAGCACAGCAAGCTTCCCCTATGCTGTTAACGAGAGAAGATACAACTCTTATACTCTGTGAGAGGCAGTTTGTTCATAGAACAGCAATGGCCTTGGTCTGGCAGGTGGTTTGTGTGGTGAAAGCCATGATTGTCTTCAATTCAACCTTAACCAAAAATGAATAGCGTTTAAAGGAATGATTTTAGGTTTTGGGAAATACGCTTTCTTGTCAAATGTTAAATCAGAGGATTAACACTCTCATGTCTGCACAGTAAATGTGAAGCTACAGTCTTGCATCCGGTTAACATACTGAGGCTTAGCATAAAGACTGGAAAACATGACTGTTTCCCCCTGATTCCAATCTTTATGCTATGCTAAGCTACTTTCCATACAGACATGATATTGGTCAATCTTCTCATCTAACTCTTGACATGAACGCAAATAAGTGTAATTAAAAAAAAAGGAATTAATCTTTTCACCATCTTACTTATTATTTGTGACAGATTTGACAGAAAAACTGCATCATGCATGTGTCTTCATGGGTGTTGTGAGGTATTTTTCTGACCCGAGACAAAACATGGTCCAACCATATATTCATGCTGTGATGTCATTGTTCAATCAAGGCATTCATCTATGACGTATGCCATTTCGAAATGGTTAAATGTTTACTGTTTGTTCTCTGCAGAGATGACACAGCTAAATGATTTTGACACAGATAATGAAAATAGTAAAACGCCACAGATTTCAGTGTCAGCACAGCTGTTAATTATTTTGTTCTCTAAGGCATTGCCCCTGGGGTGGGATTGAAGAAAACTAGCGTTCAGCATATTTAGAACTGCTTTATGTTAATTGAAACAAAACAGTGACAACTAGCTTGGTGCTACTTTCGTGCCAACAGCTGTTAGTGTCTTGGCAAGTGATGCATTGAATTCAAATCAAATTTAGAGGTCACTAAAACAACTTCATTAATAGTAACATTCACTTGGCAAAGTCTGGTTCAGTAACACTAAAGCAAACGGTTTATTGCACTCACAATGAAGTCTAATGAAAGTTGATGCAAATGTAAAATAATAAACTTTAACGTTGTAAAATGACACATTATTTAATTAGATATGCTTTGAAGGTTATCCCGATCACTATATCTCGGGATGTTTGGGATTGTGGGCAGGGGCTTTCATTGTGTTTCTTGTGCTGCAGCTTTGGTTAAAATTGCCAAAAGGAAAAACAATGATGTGTTTTGACAGGTATTCAGAGCCACCTTAAAGCTACTTCTGTTACACACAGTAGCGTTGGCTTTCAGGGTCTGAACATGGTTCATTCCACCTGAGATAGACTGTCAATGTCATTGGCAGATTATACGCAGAGGAATGTGTATGCAGCCCACAGCCATATGTTTCTCTGTCATGGTCAGGCCAAATGACAGCCAGACGGGACACTCTGTCACTCAGCTCGCAGCACGAGGTGGAGGTTGCTGCGGCCAAGAAGCCCGCTCTCGAAAACACGTCAAGAAAAGGTGTCATATCATGAAAACATCACAAAAACATCTCGCTGCAAGTGAAATAAGCCTTGTGAGGAAATTAAAACATCTAGTTACGAGGGAGGAAGGCAATGCTATGTGTCAAATAATGAAGTTAAGTTATCAGGGATAAGAAAGTAACTTATCTAATAGTTGATCATTTGCTAAACCCCACCCTCAAATATCCTCTATCCTAGTTCAGCAACCCTAACTACGCATGGCATTTTTTGGGATATGGATTTTGTTTTTTGCAAAACGTAAAAATGCAAGCGCAAAAGTGCTAGGAAGGGACTTTTAGTAGTAAGTACGGTATAGTTACTTTCCACTGCTGATAAAATGTAGGCCTAATGCTATTATGTGTAGCAAGCCTAAATGTTAATTCTCAACATGTTAATATCTGTCAATTGCTGGAAATTCCATCTTGCAAATGTAGAATCAGTCTCTGCAGTCATCTCAACCTTTGAATTCCAGCAACAGGAAATAACGTTACTCTTTTACTCACAGATTTTTTTTTCTCTGGTGCCGAAATGTTTCACATTGTGGGTGGCAGTAGCTCAGTCCTTATAGGAGTTGGGTTGGGAACTGGAGGGTTGACGGTTCAAGTCCTTATATGGACCAAAGGACGGTGCCAATTCACCTCCTGGGCACTGCCAAGGTGCCCTTGAGCACAGAACCCCCAACAACTCTGGGTGCTCATCCATGGGCGGCCTGACATCTCTCAATTAGTGCATGTATAGATCCTGAGCATGTTTGTGTATTTCAGGCCTGTGTGTAATGTGTGTAAAAACTGTACCAGCAGAGTCAAAATGTGAATTTCTCTTGCCGGATAAATAAAGCCATGTCATCTTCTTCTGAATTCTTAAAAAAACAAAACACCACTTATTTTGGGGTTAAAATAAAATGATTATGGTTAAAATGCATTGTAACGATAGTTACGTATTGTAACTCCAGATTCTATGAGTATAGGCGTAGCCCTCTAAGGGCTGTCGCTACTGGGTTAATCCCTTCGCACATGCGCAGTCGTGAAGATTTCTTTCGCACACTGTGCCCCGCACGGGCCTCTCTTACGTCTGCAGATACTGTATATTACAGTGCCGCAACCAGAGATCTGCTCCCAACATCACCATTTTTCTTCAGCCAATGTTAGTGGGGCAGGTGGCCCGAACCTTAGAGGCCTACGCCTATACTCATAGAATCTGGAGTTACAATATGTAACTATCGTTCTATTTCGTATAGGCTTCGCCCTCTAAGGGCTGTTGCTATTGGGTTAGGGCAAAGCTGATGTAGTCAATGCCACCTGCGACACAAGGTCCACAAGCAGAACATAGACTAATTGTCCGCGCTATAGACCTGGGTGATAGCTTCACCCAGTCAATGAGACAGACGCTGCTCTGAAAGAGCCGCACCCTGTGGGCGTTCTCTGTAGTGAGCTAACAGCCGCTGTGTTCGTCTGATGTCGGTGAGGCGCCTCCTCTGCGTTGTTGTTATGAGGCGGAGGGAAAACTCCCTCGCCCGAAAAGGATTGTTAAAAAATTTGGTGTAATGATGGATTTGGCTGTAAAGTGACGTGACAACAGAGAGCTTAGTGCGTCCAGCCTTGGCGCTGACAGTTTGGCTCCCATAGTGGTTGTCTGTGAGGGGACCAGTGGGCTCTTTTGCCAGTTTATGGCAAGGCTCAGTGATTGTAGGTGCTGCGCGAACTCCATTGTGTGGAGCGCAGCCCTCTCCTGGGAAGGAGCCATAATGATTAAATTGTCCAATAAAAAAGGACTTTGATCCCTTTTCTGCGTAACGGCTGTAACGCTGTCTCCACGCATTTGGAGAACGTGGAAAATACGCGTCACTCAGATCCACGGAAGTGAACAATTAGTGGTGGCGCACACATTCCAACATGTGTCTGATCGTCAGCATGTGGAATGGGCGCTTCATAATGCACCGGTCGAATTGAGACAGGTCAAGAAGGGTCTCATTCCGTCCATTTTTCCCAGTGTGAGAAGTAACGGGAATAAAAACCGCGCCATCCATCTCCCGGGTTAGGGGAATTTTACTCGGCATTCACACAGGTCGAGAACAAGAACCTTAGCGGTGGGCAGGGAGCCCGCCCACTGCGGAGGAGAGAAAGAGGAGAAAGCCGCTGGACAGTCACCGTAGCGGGGCTCCATAGTCCTCCGCCGTTGCGAGCTCCAGTCCACCCAACGGGCAGGAGGGAGGGCCGGCAACGGAACCGTCTTCGGGGACTGAGTCAGCAGACTCATGCCCGCCAAAGAGGTCCCCTTACCAGCTGCGTGGGTGTCGCCGCTGGTGGTATCCTTACCTTCCTCGACTGTCCGCTCGGCTGCCATCGTCTGCCGCTTCAGTTCCTCCGGCAGTGAACAACTGCAGAACTGCCGGCGGGGTGCCAGCGTGGTGAACGGGGGTTGAGGACACACCTCGCGGTTCGAGTGGAGGGCCGGCGGGAGGATGTAGCCGGTCGGTGGTCGGTACACGGCAGACACTGCTGCTCTTCGAAGTCTTCAAACTGCTTGTCGCTGAAGAAAAAATGGGAGCAGATCTCTGGTCGCGCCACTGTAATATACAGTATCTGCGTACATAAGAGAGGCCCGTGCGGGGCACAGCGCACAAAAGAAATCTTCACGACTGCGCATGCGCGAAGGGATTAATCCAGTAGCGACAGCCCTTAGAGGGCAAAGCCTATACAAAATAGAACGGGTATAATATTACCACAATTTATATAAGTAATGTGTTGTATTACTGCGTTACAGCAAAAAGCAATACATTACTGTAATGGCGTTAATTTTGTAACGTGCTACTCCCAACACTGTTTGTAACCATCAAGTGCATATGAGCTTTTTATTTACTAATATTGTTGCCCTCCTCTTTGGGATGATACTGCAGTTTAACAGACTGCATGTAAAAACTGCTATTATGACTATTACTTCTTCAAAGGTGGATAATTCATGATATCCAATGTATCTGAATATTAAATCTGTAAATATGCAGTGTATATAGAATAGCTCCTTCATATTTGTTTTAACAGCTTCTTTTTAACTCGCCCGTGGTGCACTGAACATCTGCTCTGTGAATAACAGGGAAATATCATGGGTGCACTATGTTGCTAAATAATAATCAAATCAACATAATAAGTGTCTAGTTTGATTACCAGCATGTCAGGGACATTAACAAAACAGAGCAGGATCACAGAATTAACCTTTAAGGTATACAAATACACTACTTAAACATTTTAATTACCTACAAGCAATTACAGAACGTCATAAAGCGAGAAGTCTTTTTTCCCACGTCAACACCTCATCCCTTTAAAGACCTTTTGTGTTTGCCAGCGCTAAATAGGGATTCAAACTGCATTGAGAAGAAAGCAAGCTCAATTTCTTTCTTCTCTTAGTAAGTGAGTCAAACCAAAGACTTTCTCTACTTTGGAGCACTTAAGCAACATGAATAATTACAGGCTTTATTGGGAATGTCTGACAACGTGGTCATGAGATTGGTTGTGCTTGTCACAAGCTGCACATGAAGTCATCATGAATATGGAGCTGTCCAAATGGGACTTGTACCATATCTTTATCAATAATATATATATATTTTTCTCAGACTCCATCACTCTGTCCCAGAAATGCCTGAAGCAGCTGTAAAGACCTTTGTTTCTTCCTCTTTGCTATCAGGTTGGACAAAGTTTAACAGACGCAATGTGTAAAAAAAATTTTTATGAAAAATGGCAGTATCATGATGGTACCTCATCATTCTTGGTCATTTAAATGAATGCATATGAGGCTTATCTTAACTCCCCCTGACAGGCCTGAGGCTGGTCACTTCAAGGTTTTTGTTTGAGATGTCAGCATCCTTAGCTGTGAGAAATAATGAACATCCAGAAGGAGAATAAAGCATCTTTTAATAGCCTTCTGTCTCGCTGAGGTAAAAGTCAATGTGGAGACCATTTATAATGAGGCAATCATCAGGTGGACCTCGTGATAATATTGTTTCTCATAATATGCCCTGAAATTCTCCTGGCTCACAGACGTCCCCCCCAGACAAGCAGCAGCAACTCTTCCTGAGCTTGTTACAAGTGGAAAAACCAACAGCACATTAGACATGCTTCCGCAGTGTGTGTGTGTGTGTGTGTGTGTGTGTGAATTTTAACACAAATCATGCAAATCGCCGAAAGGTTTTGCACACGACTTTCAGCCGGGTTTGTAAAGATTAGTAGTGCCTGTTGACTTCAAAACGTACATTTGAAATGTGATCATGGGAACAACCAAGCCGAGGATTAATTGAGGAGAAAATTATTTCCATCAGGCTTTTAACCGTTACGCTCACATATAAAAACTGTCCATTAAAAACATTAATAACTCTATACTCATTCCAGCTCATCTGAGATTATCCCTGTTTAAACCACTCTTAGTTTTATCATTTCTTCAAGATACAAGTGCTGGGAGAGGCCAACAGTTTGATATTTCCAGTTTTAACCATGAAGCATTAATCCTTGTTGTGTGAAAGATGACTGTGGTGTATAATATTAATTATAACAAACATCTGCTCAGAGAAACTACAGGAACTGATAAAAATGAATGAACTATGAACTAATTCTACTAAAACGGAACAAAAACAAGCATATTATGCTCTGAATAATGGCACCATCAGGGGTGTCGGGCTGGGGGGGGAAGGGGACTGAGTACCCAGGGCCCTCATGTGAGGGCCTTAAAAGATGCTAGAATGAATAGCTGTGGATGCGGGGAGGGGCCGCTTTCTTCAAGGCCCAGAATGTTGTGCTACGCCCCTGGGCGCCATGAAGAACATATTGGAATATATTTCAAAATACTTCCTGTTGCTTTTTATATTTTAAAGATGCAAGGCCAAAAGTATGAAAACATTACACCTGTAGGCCATGTGATTGTTGAACCTTTCATTCCAAAACCACAGGCGTTTATCTGCTGCTACAACAGCCCCTGCTCTTCTGGATATCTTTCTACAAGGTTCTGAAACGTGGCTGCAGGGATTTCAGGTCCACCACTGTTGTTGGGTGACGGGTCTGTTGGTGTTTGAGTTCATCCCAAAGGTGTTGAATGGGCCAGTCAAGTTCTTTCACACCAAAACTGGGAAAAATCATTTATTCATGGAACATTTGTATGCTGTACCATTACATGTTTTCTTAATTGGAACTAAGTAGCCAAGCCTAAACCATAAAAAAACACCCTAGACCAAATACAAATAACAGTGTGCAGATACACATATTTGCCAAAGGATTTTAGAAGTGAATGGAGGTTAAAGTCCAACATTTGCATGTAGCAATATACATAGTATATAAAATACCAAACTTCCTAAGCAGAAGGTATTGGCCTTGAACTGTGCAGGCAGTGTGAATAGGTTGGATTTTGCTCAACTTACTGTAGCTGTATTTATGTTTAGAAAATCTAACACACATCATTTACTGGAAAACATTATTGTCATATCCAGTGGTTCAGGAAATAAGATGGAAATACCGGTATTTTTTTCTGATTCTGATTCTGATTCTAAAAATATGAAAATAACACAAACAACTGTCTTACAGGCAACCGTTTCCTGAGAAAACATGCACACTAAATAAAATAGCAGCTGTATTTCCTGCCCTCACCTGCACACTAGAGCCCCATTTACACTACATTTATTGCCTAAAGAAGGCCTTATTGTAGAAAATATAAAGTCACAGTTTTGTGAATTATATCTAAACTTCCATTACAAGATTACAAGACACGTCTGTTAACAGGGAGCTATAAAGTGCTCTTGTTGACTCCTTTTGTAAGCTCTCGAGTAAAACATAAGCCTTTCAGAAGCCCTTTATTCTATCACTGCTATCATGAGAATATATTGCTTGTATGTGCAAAAGTCATTAGGCAATTAATTTATTGTATAACACACCCGTTGTCCGATTCAATTTATGAAAGTGGATTGATAGTGAAATTATATTCTTCAAATGACCGGAGCATTTCTTTTATATGAGGAGAGGGTCCACTGCAGAGCAACATGGAGAGTTCAAGAATTGGTCAGCTGCACTGGTGTTCCCACAAAAGACTTGTTTTTCTTGGATGCTAAATCAGTAAAGGGCTCACAGTGGTTAATGATGTATTGTACCACAGAACTCACTGCCTCTCTATGAAATGTGGGCACTGACAAAGATAAAACAGTTTAAAGTTTGCCTCCGTAGAAAGTCACAATAACACTGACATTGCCATGTGTTATTGAAAATGCATTTTTACACGTGGGTACAAGTAGCCATAGGACCACATTCAATCGAAAAAATGCTTGTCTCAGTAACATACCTGCAGTGTAAGATTCTCTTGTGTTACAGCGGGAGAAGCACTAAAAAAGCCGCAATGCAGTTTGCTCTCCCAAATCATCTGATCACTGTGCTTAATTGAATACTGATGTGAAATGCAGACAGCTAGAGATAGCAGAGCAGGTTCCACAAGTAATTAAATATGCTACTCCGCCCATATGGATAATTTGCTTTAACTCATTTATCCTCTGATAGTGGAAACATACCTGTTTTGAGTGTTGGTTATTGATAAGGGATTTTCATGGTCAGCAATATGTTTGCAGAAAATGAATGCACAGCTGTCAACATATAAAACTATGCAGTAATGAAGTTTATTCAGCTTTATAATTTACCAGGTTTTAAAGCAGCCATATTATGCTCATTTTCAGGTTCATAATTGTATTTTAAGGTTGTACCAGAATAGGTTTACATGGTTTAATTTTCAAAAAACACCATATTTTTGTTGTACTGCAGCGCTCTCTCTCACTGCTGCAGATCCTCTTTTCAGCTGGTCTCTGTTTTAGCTACAGAGTGAGACCTCTTTTTTTCTTCTTCTTCTGTACTATCTTTGATTGCACTGCACATGCCCAGTAGCTCAGATGTAGATCATGTCAGCTAGCTAGCTCCATAGACAGTAAAAGAAAGGCTGTTTCTACAACTTCAGTCAGTTACAAGGCAGGATTAGCTGGGAGACTTCTAAATGAGGGCGCACATGTAAGTAGTTCTTTCGTAGATTATGGTGAACTTGTGTGTGTTGTAGCAGTGCTTTGCTATTGAGGACGAGGTAGCATGCTAGCGTTAGCGTTAGCATGCTAACGCTAACGCTACGAGCTAATGGTTGCGGTTAGCCTGCTCATTTCGGCTTGTGACGTCACAAGCCGTGTCGATTTTGAACAGCTCACCCAGAGACTGAAGGCAGGACACATTCAGAAACTGTATCTCACTCTAAACAGCATGGATGGATTTTTTTCAGAGTTTGTATGTGTGTGGAAGCACCAGAGACACAACATAACACCCCAAATCCCAGAAAAAGTGATTTTTTCATAATATGGGCACTTTAATCAGGTAGACTTCTGAGATGTACTCTATCAGAAAATTAAATCAGAGCCATACCCCTCTACAGTAAGGACTCAGATGCAATAAATGTACAGGAATTTGTTTGTTTGTGCAGGAACAAACTACTGTATTCATTTACATTTTAACACAGTAAATACTGGCAAACATGCTACAAGGAAAACAGAAACTTGGGCTCAACCGACCATAGAGTCTAAACATTGGTTTGCAAATATGCATTTATCAGTAAAAGTATGTGTATGGGGACGGTGTGGAACACAGTATGTCTCTCACTGCATTATCCATTCAGCAAGTTTTCTTTGGGGGATAAAATAAACAGCCAAGCTGTGGCACAGATTTGGTGAAGAATGATGTACACCATTACCATAATGGGAATAACTAACGGTGCTTGAACCTTTTTTTTCAGAATTAAATGTCATCCTCCAACCAGAGGAAACTGCTATGCTGACTAACTAAGCTATACTGTTTAGGTGTATGTGCATAGAGGCAACCAGTGGCATTGTTGAGCAGGCTGAGGTGCAGTATGGATTGCCACATGTAGTGCAGCCGCAGCATGCTGCGTGGTTTTTCTAAGAATGAAACATATGTTACCCGGGAAGCTAATGGTTTCCATGGTGCTATAGGCAAACCGTAGCCGTTAGTTTTATTTGGGCTGCCTCTGACTATAAAGGAATGGTGAAACATACAGGGTGATGGCCCACATGCCATTTATGAGCCAGTAAATTGTCTCATGTGGCACAACAGGGTATCATTTGGACCAGAATTGTGTCTGGTCTCATCTATCAGTGCTGCCTTCAGACAAAACATCTCAAGAAACACAGCTGTTGTTTTAGTTTTATTTTGCTCACTTGCTGTCAGAGAAAATGTGACCTCGTGATGCTCAAAGCAGTTTGTGGGAGCAATCAAGTGTGACTGCTCCAGCTAAGGAGTTAATTACTGGATATGTTTTGAAATTCATTCTTTTCTCCCTCCATGCCCTCTCCCAAATACTCTATGCAGAATACCAAAACATAAATTGTCATACTCACAAAACCATGTTATTATGTAAATCCCACGGCCGCACATTAAACATTGAAATAATGGACATTGTTTTTCATTTAAAAGTAGCACAGAAAATGAAACCAACATCAGAGGATATTTAAAATGTCTGTAACAACAGGTTACTCTGTGCTCCGACTACATGATAATTGAAGCTGCAGTTTTTATCACTTTGCATTTAATACAGCAGCATGGAAGTGGCTGCACATCTCCCAACATAATAACTTCTTCTTCTGTTTTTAGGGCAGCAGACATATTTTTGTGTTTTACACACTCGTCCTTTGAATTAATTGCAAATTGCTGTGTGACATGAAATTACTTGAAAAAAACATTTGGATGAAGATTACTTAATTTACTGAATTTAGTTTTAGCTTTCTGGATTTTCTTTTATCGTTGACATTTATTCAAATAAGTATTTTGTGCTGATTGAAACTATAATATACTTAAAACCATTTACATTTCTGCAGTTTAAAGATGAATAAAAAGTAGTAGTATTAAATTGTTTCATTTTGTAAAAATACATTTTATTCAGGTTACTTACTTCATTGCTATGTAATTGAATTGTAACTGATCATCCCTATACTCCCAGAATATAGCAGAACATGTGAGGACAACAATAGATAAAAGTCTTTAGAGATTAAGGTTTACAATTTAGTTATATTCTATCTATAAACATTTGACACATTTCTCTTTAAGCTCTCCCTTTGGCAGCCTGGATTACACAAGTTAATCTGTGTATCTCTAAAACATTATCCTGCATTTGTGATTGTGTTTATGGCAGATTTGCTTCACGTGTTAAACTACCTCTGCTCAGGAGATTAACGGTTTTTACGGTGGTGGTGGTGGTGGTGGTGGTGGGGTGGGTGTTACGGGAAGTGCCCAAATAAAGGGCTGAGGGCTACACCGAGATTCTTTCAAGGATTACATCCTCATGTCTCCTTCCATCTCGAGTATTGAAAACCATGGGAGATGTTCAGTGGCTTGCAACAGCCATTTCACAGTCGAGGTGTTTGTCTGTCCATTTTCCCAACGATAAATAATATCTTTTCTGTTGGTTTGAGGCTGTAACCAGCAGAAATAATGCGGAACAGATGTAATAAACAGGTTAGAGGTCCTGCAGAGGCTTCCTGTGCAGTCATTTGAGATGGTTGGTGTTTGCCCAATCTTATGGTCGCAAGTCTTTGAGTTAGTGGAAGTAGGAAGGTGCTTTCTATGCTTTGATCCTGAGAACTATTTAAAAAAAAAACATGACTGAAAGAGAAGCACTTAATTGAGTGGTTGTTTAGTCACTATGTTCATGTTTTCTTCCTGACAGTTCGGCCCTTTTTATACTGTCTCTAATCCCTTAAGTCTTTTGCAGGTAAGAAACTCCAGGCGGAGAAGCAGCCTGTTGCCGTTAAGGTGTTAAATTAAATCTTACAGTGATTAAATAACCAACCATTATATGGCTGTAGCAAATTAATTTCCCCTGTGTCATGTCAGCCTGGCTAACACAGTGTATCTATGGAGCCAAGTGTGAGCTGCTGATATTAGCTGTAGTCATACCAGCTTCTGAATAAAACAGCTAACCTAGTGTCTGGCCTCTGTACAAAAGTCACAGTAAAAATATAAAACCAAATCATTCAAGAATGCCAAACTGTGCATTCCCAAAAATGAAAAGCTTTTCGTCAGATAGAGAAAACACTCTTGTTCTACAAGTAAACACAGTAAATCTTACATGAATGAACTTTTTTTCTGTGCTTGCCCCTGTCTGCAGTTGTAAATATAACTGTCACTCAGGACATTTGAGCATGATGTAAGTATGGCAGCTGGGGCTGTTAAGCTTGTGTCGAATGAAAGCATGCTTAAGGCACTCCGGACTGGTCATAGCTGGCATTTATTTGGTAAGCAAATAGAAAATCCACCATGAAAATGAGCTTTTCAATAGCTGAACGTTTGTGCACATATGATACTGAGAGATAAAGATCTTATAAATGATAGCAGTTCACATGGCAGGTGAACTATTTTAGCTTCTTTTTTTCTCCCAGTAGACCGTCTGAATTGAGCAATCTCTGCCAGCTAAAGCACAATTTGGATTAGCAAAAGCCCCACTGATAGGTCAGCTTAGCCCGTAATGGAGCAGCTTAGGCCTTGTCTGCATGATTATAACATTCTTAACAGCCTATTTTCATGCATCCAGATGTTACAGTATGAACAGCTCTGCCTCCCTTTAAGCCCGACAAAAATTTAGATCACAGTGACATAAAATAACTTTTAAAATATCTATATATGTTTTGACAAGAGACCTAACTGTTACTGCACTGCAGTTTCTAATGAATGTCTAAAATCAGACGTTGAAGCTGTAAAAGAATTCAAGCAATAATCATTTATTCACATTTAATTTATTGTACACGTTATCATCTCAGACATGACTTTGCTGAATCAAAGCAACATTATGACAGCTTTAGCAACATTTTTCACTACTGCTGTTTTTTCAGCTTTGACACTGAGAAATGCTTGCATGTGAAAAATGTCTTTTAGTAAATTGACATTTAGCAGCTCAGTTCACACTTTGCTTTTAAATTGCCATAAATCCTTGTTCAGAAACTATATTCTTCAAACCTTTCACTTGTAATTCATTTTCAACAGCTCAGTTTGTGGCTGCGCTTTAAATAAGAGCCCCCTCTAGACTGTTCCAGCTGTTCTGATAATAAAATGAATTATCCTACCTACTAGTGTGTGTGTGTGTGTGTGTGTGTGTGTGTGTGTGTGTGTGTGTGTGTGTGTGTGTAAAGCTCAGTGCACTCACCCACACCAAGGATTCAAGGGTGTATTGTTAATAATACATAGTGATGCTCAGGATTCTCAGCACAATAGAGAAACAGCCACAACAAAAGGTTTATAAGTGGTGGTTAATGATGGGAAGTAGTTGAAATGGAGATTACCAGAAAGAGCTATAGTTTTTTAGTAAATGTCTGTCAATATGTGAACTGCTGGGTGGTTTAGTCATTTTCAAGTGCAGTCTGGCTTGCAGGTTCTTCTGATCACACATCTAAGGACTTTTACTTTATTACACCCTGAAGAAGGCTGTTTGTGCTGTTACGGGTGGGTTGCTACCCAGCTCTATTTTTAATGTACTAACAATTTCAATATAACATAGACATCTAAATTAAAGCTTTTGAACTTTTTGCAAGAAGAGTGCCTTGGATCTTTCTTTTTTTTTACTTTTACTTTATCATTTACAATGCAAACACTTCACTGTGCATTACAGTATTTTCATTAACGCCCCCATCCTTCAAATTAGTCAATACATCAACAAACCTTTCTTTTATGGGTTGAGTTCTCAGTAAAAGTACTTTCATATGAGTTACGTGCTTTAAAATTAAAGTGAAATGTTATGAGTGGCACGTGTAGGCAGCAACACTTTTCTAGCAGATTACCCACAGCTTTATGAATGCAGAACATCCAGGAGGCAATAAGATAAATATTGTGCTTTTGGATGCACAACATGGGTTTTTGTCCTCAGAAGACTGGGGCTATTCTGCACCAGTTAATGGGAATAATCTGTGGTTGTTTCTGTGCAGTTTTTGAAACAAAAAAGCTTGTTTTTAAAAGGTGGGAGCTATGCTAACTACTTAGCTGATCAGATTTGTTGTTCTCATTGTTTGGGAAGGAGAAATGTTAAGTGTCTTGTCAGATGACTTTCATTTAAAGATCTTTTTAATATAAAACAAGGCAAAAATACATGCACTGAAAGATCAGTTTATGTCCTGGTGTTTACAAACTAACAAATCCTGAATTCAAGAAGCTCATAGGGATTTTAAAATTGGCACTGAAAACCATCCAATGTTAGCTTGACCACAATTTACCCTTCCTCCATATCAACCGATGACCAATTTCTATCCCATCCATTCTTTCTATAATCGCTACAGTCAACATCAGTATTTTTGCTGAAAATGCTGACACTTTGCATATACATTTAGAAATTACATTTTCTTTACTCATTTATATATTGGGATCAATACCCATTCAACTGCTATTCCATGTCAATGTGCTGCTGAAGATGTGACCATTATAGCAAGGGGTCAAATGTGAGTCACAAGGCATTGCTGCTGCAGTGGAAATACAGAGGAGTTTTTCTTCACTTCTGTTCTTCATTAAATCACCTCAATTATTAAATTTAGAATGAAATAAATGATGATAAAAAAGAGCAGATATAGATAGATAGATAGATAGATAGATAGATAGATAGATAGATGGATATAGGCCTATAGTGTTAACAAAGAGGTAAAACACACATAATTACAAAATCTTTCAAAGCTTTTTTTTTTTTTTTTACTTTTTTTGCCAGTCTAGCACCTCTCACAATTTGGTGATCTGATCAAAACCTGATCGCAACTTCACTGGCTCCGGACTAAAGAGAGTTACATGCTAGAGGCACTTCTCATCACCTTTGAGGTTGGACATTCATTCACTGAGGAATTCAAACATAAAACCGATGGCTGGAAACTCAGAGACTGACTCTTGTAATGTATTCCACATTCGCTGGAATTCAGTTATGGATTGGCAAATTAGCTAAACTCGCTTAACCCATTTCTGCTGATCATTGTGGATGAAGTTTGTCGTTGTCATGAGAAAGTACAAGACACCCACACCATTTATCCCTGTGAGATTCCTGCTGAGCTTGAAGGATTGTGAGAGTAATATACAGACAAACTTATTTTAACTTGTTAATTTGTGAAACGTGAAATATCCTTCTTTTGAAAGCTTTCAATTTAAAATGATTGTCTGTAAGATTTTCATGTAGTTAATTGTCTAGAAAGTACCGCAAAGCACTGCTACTTGGGCGGAGTAATTGCTGACTCTATTAATCCAACTCTGAGCGATCTCCAGGCAAACTCTCTGCTCCTCACCACGGGGCTTCTCACTCCACCCAAGTAGCAGAGGTAGCAGTGCTTCGCCTTCTGAGAATATAGTAGGAATAAGCTAAAGTCCCAATAAGTTGGCGTGTTCCTTTAAAGGTTGATGAAATATGTAGACCAGCGGTAATACATGTATTGCTGTTCTCTGGGCAGACACTGAGGCTGACATTCTCTAACTGTGTGCCATAAAACAGGTTTTATGGCACACAGTACCAATTTTTGCAATTTCAGAAATGGCAAAAGTAACAAGTTTGCCTACCATAATTATTCCCTGATATTCCTCCTGACATTTTGTGAGTTACCTTAAATTTCTATAAAAGGAGAAAACTGCAGAATTCTCAGAATCAAGTTCTGTCTGTATTACTGGATATATGCTCTAATATCTCGCACAGAGAATGGAAAGAGTTTGTGCAGCCTCCTCCTTCGTGGTGTCACACTGACCTACAGCTCCATAATGAATTGGAAAAAATGGAGAAAGAAATGACTGTGATAGGTAATATCCTGGAAAAGTTCATGTCCAGGTGTTGAACTGATAGTGCTGCCAAAAAATAACCTATTGGCTATGAAAAAAGGTTGGGGGAGGAAAGACAGACAACCCTCTTTCCTTTAAGATTTCTCTACACTAAGTTCAACATACCTTAGGGCAACATTCAGCTATAGTCATGTATCCATCAGTATTCAAAATCAAACAGAAATCATTTGTGCTCTCTATTAAACGAAATCAGACACAGATGCTGTTTAATTTGATGTATTTAATAACCGGTTTTATTCCATTTGTTTCTGATGATGGCTTCAGCCATATGGCCTAGCTCTGATGGAAACAGTTTTTATCTTCTGTAGCCACTTGTTTATCCACACAGTAATTATTGATGCCCTTCAATCTTGTCATCTTATCAGATGTAGTATCACTGAAAGCTTGGTGCACAGGGTTGAAATAGCCAGAAATTCTCTCATTTCGAGATTACATTTCATAATTTTACATATACTGTTGGACAATCATCTCATATGAACCCACTTAATACAAATATCTAACCATAAATAGTGTGTGTGTGTGTGTGTGTGTGTGTGTGTGTGTGTGTGTGTGTGTGTGTGTGTGTGTGTCTGTGTCTGTGTCTCCGGCATGTGCTGCATCCCTAGGCGGCTGATTGCAGGTCAACGGCTCTGCTACAAACGGAGAGGCTACGAGCCTCTGTACAGCAGCGGGGGCGGGTTTAAAAAAAGCGACTAGCGACAAATCTAGTTACTTTCTGTAGAAGAGATACGCCAGTAGGTGCAAGGAATTTCGCTCTTGCGGCCGCAACATTCGCCTCTCTCTGTCACTTCTGACTGAAGAGCAGTGACGAGCCTACGGGCACGCCATGTAGAGGGCCAGCGCCAATTGCTTGGCAGCTCCTCCACCATCGGTGTATGGGAATTGGGTGAATATGAGCCAAATTGTAAAGCGCTTTGTCCGGTAAGGTAGAAAGGTGCTATATAAATGCCATCTCCATTGCCAGTCCATTTACCATTTACCATCAGATGAGTTGTTCTCGAGAATGCTTCGAACAGGAACGCCACCCGACATCGCTGCAAGAAGCAATACTGGGAAATAGGGTTTTATAACTGTATTTTGTGACACATTGTTTGTGAGAATTTACACAGTAAAGTTGTGGAAAACAAAATACTGGGAACCAAGCCATTGGCCTCCGAACAGGCACCGCAATAGTGTTTTATAAAGTCTCATGGAAATGTAATGTACTGAATGAGCAAGAATGACCAATACAGGGAAAAACATGTAAAAACTATGCGGTCAGGCAGTACAGAGTTTTCTCTGCGGTCAGCTTCAGTGAAATGATTGCATCCTAAAGTGCCGGCCATTTTTCTCAGACAAGGAAATTTATCATATTCAAACTGTCATTTTAATTGGTTCCGCTTAACTGAGCTGGATCTGCAACATTTCCAGGATGTAAATGTTAGCCTTTGACTCTGACGTATTCAGGTGTGACTTCCAATTACTTTTGGCCGTTTTATGCTTTTCTTTGAGCTAATACACATTTTGAGAGGGTTTATGCTGTATGGAAGATGTAGGGATGAATGAAACATAATGTATTTAACATAGAAAAAGTCTTAACTGTAATTTAAAAAAAAACTTGAAGAAAAGGTAACTGCCGTTTTCTATTAAATGGCCTGTTGATATTGTTAACCTGTGCACATATTGAACATACTAGTATATATGTTCTGTTTCAGGCAGTAGTTTTCTCTCTGTGTTCCAAATAGAGTAAATCAATAAATGACACTGACATTTCTTCCATGGGTGTGTTTGCTGCCACTGCAAAATGGGGACCAGCACATCACGACTGTTTGTTTTTGTAGGAGCAACATCAATAACATTGAATATTGAGAGCAGTTGTGATCAAATTGAATGAGCTCTTATTAGCTCATCCAAAGAAAAATAAACCATCAAAGAACATTCAAAAAAGAAAATCATCTTTCAGATGAGTGGCAGACTGTTGTTGAGCCAGCACAGATGAGCCATTATGTAAGAGCCATTATAGAAGAATTATTTTTGGTTTAGGGTTTGTACTGTACATTTATTTCTAGGCTTTTGAGGAGACATCAGTGCCTTTTTATAGCCAGTAATGTTAAAACTAGACACGGACGTTGAAAAAAAGCAATATCCTCTGAGTTTGTGATGTGAGATAAGATTGCTTCCATTTTCTCCCACGACTTTAAGACAGTTAAAAATAAACTAATTTTCCAGCTCATATACACTGTTATGGACAAATGATGCAGGGTGCTACAGCATCCCAAACATCCCTATATTTTCCCTTGTCACCACTCTTTATTTCATGATGTTTTATGTCCAAAGGGCATCTGAACACATCTTCAGATCTCAGCGCTGCAGTCTGGTGATGTGGGGAGAGAAGTACCTGGCTTGCCCACTGTTGGAAGTGGGACGGTCTTTAGGGAATCTTAGGAAGAGAGCCGGGAATAAGGTTTTGATCAGGACCAGCTGTCACTTCTGTCCTCAACTATTCTGTTGAAGCCTACAGTCCTGCAGAAGTACAAGTATAATTGGCTTATTTAGAGTGGGGAGGCTGTGTTGTGTTTTAATAAGTCCCCTGTTTTATTGTTCTTGCCATTCAACAGACATGGTTTACCTGTCACTTAAACTAACTTTACTTATAGACAGCAACATCAATTATGTAGATTTACTTATGACAAGATAGTTTGCCTTAAATTCATGTAGTTTGTAATCCATCAAGATCATCATCATGATCACCATATACTGTAGGCTTTAATCACGTGTGTTGAACAGTTAGGGGAGATTGCTTCAATCATTTTAGAAGAGCCTGTCCGTGGCAAATGAATAACTGTGTTGATTCAATTAAAGCTAAAAATTTGGTTTCAAATCTGAAGTATTTCTTTATAACAATCAATTGTATTGACTAAATAAGCAAACACACTATTTATTAAGAGTTAAACTCAGCTAATCAGCTTCATTAGGACTGTTTTGACCTGGTTTTATCTGATTTGATTGAGAGTGATCAAACAACCCACCAACATGTCATTAGATTGAGATTATGCTAAATCCTGATCGGTGCACAGAAGCAACAGTGCAAAGCAAAGAAACAGATTGGATTGGGAAAAAATGTGTTAAGAATAAAAAGAAGTATTGGTTAAAGGATATGGACAAGTAATAGGTGTGAATAACGAGTGTCGGGATGAGGCTGCATTTGTAGTTTCCACCAGAGCTTCATTCAGGTACAATGTATAAATGAAAGACTGTGAAGACAAGAAAAGATATGATGAAATATGTTGCCCCGTTAAGAATCTACTATAAAGATCATAGTCATATGGTACTGCAAATGCATGGAGTACAGATTTGTCAAATTGCATGATACTAACAGAAGAAAATGTTCATGTAAAAAAAAAAAAAAATCACAATTTTACCTAGGTCTACAGTATGTATATTATTACATAACTAGATCCAGTGAATAGCTTTAAGGCAAGCAAAGGATCCTTCCACTACACTCAGGTGAAAAGGTCAGATTTGGGGTGAGAAAAACAAAAACAAACCAAACTCTCCACCATTACTTGAGCCTGATCTGATCACAGAGAATGGCAGCATACTCTGTATTTGTTTTCCTCCTTAAAACTGCACCTTAACCTTGACAAAACAATGCCTCCCACTCCAACAGACCCACTAAGACCCTCTGCTCTGGCCTGTAGGCTTGTTTTTTTCTATGTGTGCCAAACATGTACGCATCCACTTGTCGAGAGCCGAGTGAAGAATGACTCATTTGACCGACCAACCATTTTCTTTTCTTTTTTCTCCACCTCTCACTAAACCAATGTCTCTGTTCTTTGTATTGCTGTAATCACTAACATGTCACTCAGGGTGTAATAATGGTATTATTCATTGCAAACTGACCACAGTATCTCTCACTGCAAATGTCCTGACTGACTGTCGTTGATGAATAGCCGCTTACACACTCAATTGATATTTGAAATCAGACTCGGAGTAACACCTCAATACAAATGCCTTTCGTTATCCTTTTTTATTGTCTGCCTGCACTGACAGTTAAGGTGCTGGTTCACTGAGAAAAATGCCAGTTATTTTGAGAAAATATTTCTACAGAGACTGTTAGCTTTTATCTTTCATCATTTCTTTTATAAAACGTAATTGAAATATGTTTCTTGTGCATAGGGCAAATCATCGTCCTAACAGAGGGATTATTTTCTGTCTAAATATTTACAGAAAACAAAAAAAGACATTTCTGCTGTATAATTCACACCTCGATATCATTATTTGTAGGAATTATTTAGTGGATCAGAGTAGTCTGCCCACATCACTGGCACCGTCTCCAAAATGTGCTCTCCAAAGACTCAGGAGCTTATTATGAGTGGACTCCTTTAGAATAATTGATTGTATTTGACATGACATGGAGAAAGCTTGGCGGATTGATACTCTGCAGCAAAGCCCTGATCAATCCAAATGAGAGACTGAGGGAGCTTTTATTTCTCTGCCAGTTTATTAGAAACAACTCAGCTTCTCTGGAGAAACTCTCGTCCTCCAGAAACAGCTTGGACCTATTAGTATCTTGGAATTTAAATTAGCGTGATCCCTCACCTCATCATGCATTGAAATATTCCCCGTACACTAGTTTGACAAAACATAATGAAACATTGAGTTAAATGCTGGGCCATGTTCCAGAGCACTTTTGCGGTGGGCGTTAAGGCATGAAGAGCTGTGATTATCTGCGAAGATTAGTTTCTGTCCTAACAAATACAAAGATTTGCTGTGATTTGATGAACTGCACGTTCGGAATGATGAATCAACCTTGAGAGATGACTGGGCATCCTCCGGATCTGAATTTCATGTGGAATAGGTGTAATATGGATTTCCTTCCGAAGCTATAGTACAGGATCTCAAAATAACTAGAGAAGTGTAGTTTTAAAGCAGCCATATTATGCTCATTTTCAGGTTCATAATTGTATTTTAAGGTTGTACCAGAATAGGTTTACATGGTTTAATTTTCAAAAAACACCATATTTTTGTTGTACTGCAGTGCTCTCTCTCACTGCTGCAGATCCTCTTTTCAGCTGGTCTCTGTTTTAGCTACAGAGTGAGACCTCTTTTCTTCTTCTTCTTCTGTACTATCTTTGATTGAACTGCACATGCCCAGTAGCTCAGATGTAGATCATGTCAGCTAGCTAGCTCCATAGACAGTAAAAGAAAGGCTGTTTCTACAACTTCAGTCAGTTACAAGGCAGGATTAGCTGGGAGACTTCTAAATGAGGGCGCACATGTAAGTAGTTCTTTTGTAGATTATGGTGAACTTGTGTGTGTTGTAGCAGTGCTTTGCTACTGAGAACGAGGTAGCATGCTAGCGTTAGCATGCTAGCATTAGCATGCTAACGCTACGAGCTAATGGTTGCGTTAGCCTGCTCATTTCGGCTTGTGACGTCACAAGCCGTGCCGATTTTGAACAGCTCACCCAGAGACTGAAGGCAGGACACATTCAGAAACCGTATCTCACTCTAAACAGCATGGATGGATTTTTTTCAAAGTTTGTATGTGTGTGGAAGCACCAGAGACACAACATAACACCCCAAATCCCAGAAAAAGTGATTTTTTCATAATATGGGCACTTTAAAGGTTGATGTTCTGCTTTATTATTTATTTGTCTGACTTGGATAATGTTTTAGTGACATTTAATGGATCTGGTTGCAAGGGATTATTTTTTTTATTTTTTTTTTAGATAATGCAGTAATGAGACTGCATTCAGCTGTTTTCCAAGGAAATTGAATGACTCAACTATGTTCTGTATTTTTTAGTATCAGAGTCATATTCTGCATGAGCTGCTATTAGTCTGTCTGTATTATTTACTTGCATCCACTTTATCTCTCAACACAACCAAGTAATTCTCCTGCATGCCTCTCACTGTAGAGATCATTAAAAGTTACTCCATGCTCTAAGTAGAGGTGCCTTTATCTTCACACTTCTGGTTCATATGTAAATAAAGCTTTGGGCTTGTTTTGAAATGCAGGAAAATAAATGTTATGTGGTATGTCATCACTCTAAGGCAGTAAACAGCAGATGGTTCGCAGGGCCTCTTTAGCGCTATGGATTTTATTTACCTACCTACCTGAATGACCTGTGTTGAGCTGAGCAGCTGATGCGGAGAAAGAAGAAGCGGGAGTTAACAGTTTGCTGTTGTTTACTCCAGTTCCACTAGACTGCAAGGCCAGAGGAGTCATTTGCCATGCACCGAGAAATTAGCTTGTTTATCAGCATTTTGATTTCCGTCCCGCCTCGTGGTCCCACTGACATTTTAGATGTACATGATCCATGACTGATTCCCGATCAAAGTGGAGCCTCCGTAACATATAACGTAACGTATTTGGCTTGAGCAGTTTCCATTGTTGTATAATTAAATGCATGATGATTAGCGTTAAGCCCATGAGGACAATAGCTTGTTACGTGCACGCCTTCAAAAAGGTAACCTTGAACATTGTACATCTGTCCTGTCAGTTGGATATGCTCCAAAGATGCACAGCACATAACCAGTGTGAGACACTGCAGCTCAGGTCCATACAGTAGGATATCGGTTGTTTCAAGGTGATTTGCTGTGGTATATCTGAGCTTTTTTTTTATTGCCATACATGGTGATGTTGCACCCTTGGACCACCTAGTCTACTCTGGAGTTGAGTTAGATGGTAGACAGAGCTGAAGTCCTTGAAAGGTTACAAAAATCTTTAGCCATTCATTACTGTAAGAGAGGAAGTGTGGAAAGTGATGGAATATAATGAAAACTAATACTCTTTCTGGTCACTATGCCATCAGTAGATATGTTAAATATCCCATTACAGGCCCAGAAGTAACCACAGTTCTATGCTGTCAAGAGACAAACATAATCCTGAGGGAAATTACCCATCAGGAAGGCAATACTCTTACTGAGATGCAATTACCAGGCCACTTGTGATACTTTCAGCCCAGTATCCATGTGTGTGTGTGTGTGTGTGTGTGTGTGAGGGTGGTCGATATGTGCATAACAGCTCTTATGTTTTGCAGAGTAAATTGGATTCTTTGCTGGAGAACAGTTAATTTAGAATATGTCCAAGATGCAAATGATTGATGTGAGTATATCGTTACAACTGTAGGTTTGTGGTGCAGGGCAGCCTAATGGAAAAAATATTGCAGGGAGGAGGAAATAGTTTTTATCCCAGAATTATAGAGAATTCTTCTGCACTAACTCTGTTAATCTCCAGATTAGAAATCATTTGGATTTTGGGGTAGGCTTTTTATACATTAATTTCCAAGCAAACATGACTTAATTTGGGGAAGGAAAAACTGTGTTCATGCTCAGATTTTCTTTCACTTTATATTATAATGTGGAGCTCCTGTGCTTGTGTTTGTTAGTAGTAAAATAAACAGCGTGGCTCACAGAGGATTTAATGTACCAAATTAGCACTGAATCACATAGCCTACAAACAAAGAAAAGAGCACGGATTGGAATGAACATCAGTGTAAACATTTGATGAGGAATTGCTTGAGGCAAATGCTATGCTTTATTATTGATACTAAAATAGAAAGGGTAGAAACAAGACTTGCTCCTGTGTGTATAATATACTCTGCACTGTCGTATCCTACAACTCATCCTAACAAACAAAAATTAAACATAATATTTGCGGCGGTGGCAAATGGCTTTCCATTGTTCCGGAGGTACATTTCTTAAGCCGGGGACTTATCTATTGTACTACAAATTATCACCTTGAATCTGATAATTAATCACTGCTGCCTTCAATGAACAGCCCCTAACCTTAAACGTAGCACAGAGAATAGAAGAAAAGCCTGCACCCATTGCAGGGGAAGTGCATGTACATAAGAAATAAAACTGCGTGCACAGAGCATGAGCCTTGCATGCATAATAAATGTATGACAAAACAATACCCCAGGCACCCCAGTATTAATGATATGCGGCAAACTCATTATTAAAGTTCCAAAACAGCTCCTGGAGTAACACAGATGGAGTCAATTAAGCAATGAGCATACTTGCTTGCCTGCCGTTTCATCCTCTTTCTTTTATCTCTTGCATATTACTCTATGGATGTAATTAGCTGTATGTTTCTCCTCACAAGATAATGTCCGGTGATAATAACAGTTATTTTCACTTGTAATTTCACATAATGTACTGCTTAACAAATTTGCTCGCGCTGTGTCCTTGGGTATTTTATTTGCACTGCAAGAGGTGTTGAGGATAATACTGTGCTAAGCTGCTTTTTTTCTCTCTTCCCCTGTTTGTGTTCCCAGAGACCTGATGCCTTCAACGCTGGAAGGGCAGATCACCATGGAGAAGACGCCCAGCTACTTTGTGACTAACCATGCCCCAAAGCGGATCCACTCCATGGCCAGGGACATCAAGCTTATTATAGTGGTGCGTAATCCTGTCACTAGAGCCATTTCAGACTACACGCAAACTTTGTCCAAGAAACCTGAGATCCCCACCTTTGAGGTCCTGGCTTTTAAGAATCGGACGCTGGGTCTTATAGACGCTTCATGGAGTGCGTTGCGTATAGGAATATATGCGCTCCACTTGGAGAGCTGGATGCAGTATTTCCCTCTCTCCCAAATGCATTTTGTCAGCGGGGAAAGGCTCATTGTGGATCCCGCGGGCGAGATGGCCAAAGTGCAGGACTTCTTGGGACTAAAACGGATCGTCACAGACAAACACTTTTACTTCAATAAAACTAAAGGATTTCCGTGTCTGAAGAAGCCAGAGGACAGCAGCACTCCCAGATGCCTCGGCAAGTCTAAAGGGAGAACTCACCCTAAAATTGACCCGGACGTGATTCGGCGGCTGCACAAGTTCTACAAACCCTTTAACATGATGTTCTACCAAATGACTGGCCAGAACTTTGAATGGGAGCTGGAGGGGGACAATGAATCTCGTAGCTCTCAGGACTAGCAGACTGCGGCATGGCACAGCACAGCCACACCACCAGCCTTCTTCAATAAAACTACTATTGTCTCGCTTTGTCTTCAGAGAGAGTGCTTGAGCGCGCCAATCAATCATGGCTGTCTTTGCAGTGTCTGTATCCATTAGCAAGAGTTTACTGACATGCTTTTTCTCTCCCTTCGATACTAATGTTGTTGATGATGGCAAATCATTATTGTATATATTAAACATAAAATATATTTCTATTTGTGAAAAGGAGATGATTTATTCATTTTGTTTTTAAAGCATAGAGCTGATATAAAAATCATGTTGACTATGGCAATGCATGTGATAAGTTAAGTGTCCTTACCTCATGAGCCCTAAGGCTAAACTCCGCCTGTTTCTTCTCCCTTTACTTTCATTTTTGCAGTTTGTTGCCCTCACACCCACTCACCAGCATCAAGTACAAAAGGCTATTCTATTTCAATAGCTAAGGCCATGCATTGTTCTGTATTATGTCTTTCCACACTGTCCTGCTGCTTTAGAAGAGAAAGAAAAATGATAAGACGTATGGTACAATAATCTTCTGACATGTGCTCATCTTTCCAGTTGTCCAGTTGACAATCCTGTTTTTGTCTAAGTTTACCAAAGTGTTAATTTACTCATTGTTGTGGTTGCTCTGCACTCATTAATTGCACACATAGTCAAAAAGAGAGCTGATGTACAGTGGCCATCATTCAATTATTGGATTGTTTCACTGCTTAGTTAAACATTAGCATACTGATGACCATGCACTCAGACGTGGTGCAGTATCAGTGATTTTGGCATAATTTGACAAATGAATCTGTCTACTGCAAATATCGAGGGTTAGCTTTGGATCAAACAATTCTGCATCTTGACAAAATCAATTTCCCGTCGCACAAAAACGCACCCAAAATATCAGGTAACTCTCGCAGTTCTCGACTGTTTGCCTCATGAACCTCCTCTTGTTGCAGTAATACATGTCAATGAGGGTGAAGAACAACACCAGAGGACCGAACAGAAGTTTGTTAACAAACATCTGCTGCGGCGCGGTCTTCTGTCGTTAGAGATTAATGGCGTGTTAAATAAGCCACTGCCGCTGGAACAATGTCAATGTCAGAGAGAATTTGCTGTCAAGGAAAAGCTACATGCATGCCCAGGTAAATTACCAAGCCACTACTGTATGTACTTAACTCGAATGAGATGCTGTGTTGCAGGGAAATGTGCTGTAATCAGAGGTTTAATTGTGATCAGCAGGACTAACTGGGTGGATGAAAATAACAGGGTTTTGCTGTGAAATGCTCCTTTACTCATGCAATGAAATAACAACATGACCCATCATTTTTTTCTTTTGCATAAATCAGTGTGCGTCTGTCTGTTGTCTCTGGACTTTTCATCAATTGAGACAATCAATACAGCCAATGAGTCAATAAATACAGTCTGCTACACATCACTGGTTGCTACAGCTATGATGCATTGCTCTGTTAATCCTCCCTGTTCTCTTGCCATGGATGGCTGGATTGGTTCACTCTCTGCAGACCTCTCTGTCACCCTGGGGAGGCCGGCACCAGCAGCTACTTACACAGAGCAATTGATTCAATCAAAGTAAGCACTATACTGCCCTTTGTAGCGCCAAGCCTGAACACTTACCTCTGAGTCTCACTATCCCAGAGTCACAACTTCCACTTTGAAGTTTCTCTGTGTAGCCATCGTTTGGTGTTTTTTTTGACAATCTCTCTGTCTCTCCTCTCTTTCTCTCTCCGCAAACGTCATCCTCAGAGCCGATATGGTTTCAGAGAAGGCACAGCACTCTGTATAAAGATATCTACAAGCAAGACATGCTAATCATACATTTAAGAAAAGACTGTATCATTATTTATTTATTCAGTTTTTTTTTCCCTCAAGCTTTGAAACATGTATAATCCACCTTCCAAACCAGACAGTCCCTCCTACTCAGTGTAGAGATCCTCAAAGAAATCCACAGAAGGCACCCTACAGTGTTGTTAGGACAGATGAGGACTCCATTTTCCCATCTATGAATATGCACTCCTGTTATCATTTGCATTTCCAGGATGACACACATGAGGGAATTCCTTTCCTAAGTCAAAACTTGGATCCAACCTCTTGTTAACAGAAACACACACACACACACACACACACACACACACACACACACATACATACCTTTTTCTTTTGTACCTCTTGCTTGTTTTAAGTACAGGCAGAGTACTGTGATCCATCCTGCGAGAGTTGCGATGCATGAAAGGCATGCTAAGCTGTCCTTCATGTGTTCCTCCCAGTGGGGGTCATGCAGCACTATGTGGTTCATCAGCATCAAGTAAAGAAGACGGCGATGATAGACGAGCATCGCCTGCTCATCAAACTGTCACTGCTCCAGTGCCATCATTTTAAAGTGAAGTACAAATTCATATGTGTCTGTCGTTACTGACAATGTGGCAAAGAGCTGAAACGGTAATTCACGGCATGAAAAAGCTACCTGGATGCACTTGAAATTATTTGCAGTTGCAGCTTGTTGTTTATTTTGGGTTGAAAAGCTATAATCTGTGCATGAGAGGTGCTTCAAAGTGTTCACTTTTCTGTTATATGATCTATAATTATATAGTGCTGTAGGGAATTATTGAAGGATACAGCAAAAATAAGCTCAGTTTGAAACCAAACCAGTGTGAATAGTTTGGCTGTAGAAACATGAATGTTTGTAGAAGAAGCCTTCATTATTACCAACTAATTGTTTTTTCACTTAATTTGAGTGAATGATTACAAGGTGTGTAAAGAGGCACAACGGTGTCCACTTCTACAATGAACTTCCCACTAATACACTGACTTAGCCTCTAATGTTCTTCTTTTGATGCCCATTCACATCCAAAATCCTTAAAGAGAGATGTATGTTGTGTAAAGGTTTGAAATTCAATAAAAAAAAACAATGTGTATTTGTATTGTTAACATACAGTCAAGGTGTTTTAACAGCTGTCAATCATTGCAAAACAAATACCCACTAAATTAAATAAGCCAAACATTAGATGCAACTGTACACACTCCTACTACGCTTGTCTTTCTCATCCGGAATGAAATCATTCATTTATCCATACTGCAATTGTATCTGCATGGAAATGTACCCAAGGTGGCTTAGTTACTCATTGAATGTGGCTGCTACCCATGCACCATAATCTTATTGATCACCAAAATAAGGATTATGCACAATCCGCCCCTCGCTCTCTTCTTATTCTCTATTTTCTAATATCTTTGTCTTCAGGTATATAGAGGAGTGAAGGCTTCTCATTCAGAAAATGAGAACAATGCATCCACTGGTTGCCAAGGACAACCTGTACATTGGTGACTGAATTATTGAGATTCAAAACCCAAACATTAATGACTATCCCCTCTGTTTCTTCAGCAAAAATCCTCATAACTGTACCGCTACATTTTCCATGAAGCTTACATTTATTTTAGTGTTACCCTGCTTTGTGGAGTATAAATTATATCCCACCCTATTTCACAGCTGAAACAGATATTGAAACTAAGAGTGAAGTTGCTGTAATAACCATTACTGTTATGAAACAATCTGATCCTGATTGTTTTGTGGTTTGTATCCTATCATCTACTGGCTTGACCTCTGTGAGTTAAGCTCAGAGAACAAAGTGACTCAAAGTGACACAAAGCAGGGTTCAGTTCACAATGTTCTAAAGGTTTGATGAGACACGATAATATATACATTTTCTAACAATCGTTCCATTCACTTCGATGACATGAGAATATGTACCTCAGGAAGGTAAACAGTGTAACAATTTATGATAAAAATGTATGATACCAATTACAACTGATGAGAGAGGCTTTGTTCAGAGTCATTACAGACTGGAATGTAACATAAAGTCCACAATGACAGGACTGACATTTTTTTTTTTTTTTTTAAATGTCTTCAATCACACATGATTCCTATATCCTCAGATCAACAGTTCCTGCCATTATCATAGACCAGAGTCAGTAGCAGAAGTAATCATTTCATCTGCTGCTGAATCAGGAATGTCCTCTTCAAGCACCTCAGGAGAGGAAGAGCTAGCATCCTCTCATGAATCTTGACTCAAAAGCTTTTCTGTCCTCTGTGCTGTTGCAATGATTTTCCATCCCCTCAGCCCCACTATACTCTTCTGCCTCGTTTCTCTCTCTCTCTCTCTCTCTCTCTCTCTCTCTCTCTCTCTCTCTCTCTCTCTCTCTCTCTCTCACTCTCTCTCTCTCTCTCTCTCTCTCTCTCTCTCAAACACACACACACACACACACACACACAGGCCTGAAATCTTTACAGCGACTCAAATTTGAGTCATCTTGTGTGTTTTAGCCATGGCCTGAATGCTCTAAAATACCTAGTTGAGGTCTTTGAATAGAAACATTACAACTGCAGATGTTGATGATGTTAGAAATAAAGAGCAAATGTTCAAAAATGACTAAAACGTAAATTTGATTGCCAGCAATTTTACAGAAATACAGGCTGCAGAAAAGTCCAGCACACTTAGTGCTTGCTACTAAGCTATTTTTTACCCTACTTGTGTTGTTTACCATCAAATCAGTTTTCTGTGTTCTGTTAGTTAATGAGATGCTGTGTTCAGTTCAGGTATTGTGGGATATTTAAAAGGTCCGCTTGATCAAAAACTACAATCATTCAAAAGGATTAAAAAAAATGCCACGCAGCGTCACAGTTAATATCTAATCAGCAATTAAACACTAATCACTGAAAGATAAACATGTTGATAATGTGGACCAATAAATTAGGCATACATAACCTAATGTATGTTTAATGAAATTGGCAGAAAATCACATTGGCTTCTCAAACTGTGCTATGATGATAATGTGCAGTAATCCAGTTGCAACTGAATAATATTAACCCAGTAGTCCCCACACCCCTCCTACTTTATTAATACTCACAATAATAACATTTCTCTCTCATTAAATTTCAATTTTAATTTGCTTTATTGGCATGACAAAATCAATACATCTGTGTTGCCAAAGCATTGAAAAAAACAACAAGGAAATGTGAGTAAATACATGTAATAATGAAAGTAAACAGGATAACTGATATCATTGAAGACAATAAAAAAATACTGTCCCTCAACAAGTAATATGTGAAAAAACAATAACAATAAAAAATAATAATAAATACAATTCTCTACTTATTTTGACTGATATTGTCAACAGGAGAAGCCATATTTAACTGCTAGGCATGCCATACTTGTATCTTCCCCTAACAAAAAAGGAAGCTTGTTGTCCTTAAGGTATGCAGTGAAGCCTGCTATAGAATTTTCAAATTTAAAAAAATATTTTATTCTTATGTCTTTGTATTTGGGCTATGTACATACGAAATATATTTATGTTTCAATGGTGGCAGTGTGTAGAAACACATTCCTCTCTTTGTCTCTCCAATTGTAAATGGCGTCCTCTTTCTATTTCCAATTCATTGTCACTGATTCTGTATTTTGAGAGACATTCTACTTCGATATCTTCATATCTTCATGGATTAATAACAGAGGAGTTTGTGTTTATTTTCATTTCTCTATTGTTCTGTATATTTATCTTTTAATTTTGTTTCAAATGTTTTGATTGATGACTGAGGATTGTGTCTGTAGCTAGTCCTCTGAGGCCTATGGACTGTGTTGTTTAGCTCAGTGTACCTCAGAGCCAGCTGGTGGACATCCGAGTGTGTTAAATATATTTAAACAAAGATCACAACAAGTTGCTAATTACTGTTAGTAATTCAGTGTTGTAATTGCGCCCCCCCCCCCTCCTCATAAAAAAACTTCTGAATATGTTTATTAAATGTTTCTGCAACATAATTTAAATACTAAAATGTTATTAACTTCTAAATAACCAGAGGGGAAAATGTAATTAGAAGCAAATCAGGGTTTTGCATTTTCCTTGATTGTCCTCCCCAGATGATTAACAGTTATTTAGGTGTTTTGCTCACCAAATAGGACATGATGACTCATGATATATATATATAAAAAGAAAGAAACGTAATGTAAGAAATGTTTAAATCTTTTGTATTCATGGATTAAGATTCAGCAGTGTTTTTGTACTAAAATGAAATACTCAATGTCTATCTGGGAAGAAGATTACCATTCAGTGTCTTATACTATAAGAATTCTTGACGTAATTGGTACCTTCATGTAGCTGCAAGTGACTTGGATAAGCAACCGGACTGGTAAAACTGCCAAAGGATATGTTACATTTAATTTCCCACATACTCTGTAGGGAGAAATAAAACATTTCTTCTGCTCTAGCCCCTTAATCTGGTCCTCTGGGGGCCAGTGTCCTGCAAATGTTTGATCCTCCTTGACAGTTAACAAGCCACACCTGGTCTGTATCTACTGTACTTAGCACCACATGGGGAACATTCACTATCAAGGAGGATCAAAAGGAGGATCAAAAACCTGGAGGACACCAGCCCTCAAGGAGCAGAATTGAGTGTTTTGGCTGCTGGCCATAACAGGGGCTTTTCATGAAGCCCTGCACTCCACTGGCAGAAATGTTCTTCTAAGGTGGTCCTCTGTCACCTTGAATTGAAGATCGTCATACTGCAGAATAGAAAAAGCAGTAGTGTCTAGTTTTTCAAGGTCTTGAGAAAATACACTGTCAAAACAGAAACTCTGGTGATCTTGAAGGCTTGGCACTAGACAGTCATGGAGAGTTTAGTGCATGCTGCCTCTATTTATTTCATGTTTTCTGTGAACCTTTGTCCCCTTTAGATCCCCAAAATGACGTCTAAGAAATAGCCTCATGCAAGACATTCAAATATGTGTACAATTGTTGTCATTTCTGCAAAATATTGTACTAGTGAGAGTAGAATCATTGAGAAAATTGCAGAACTGAGCTTTTCAAAAATCATTTTCTATTAATGTATTTGAATTCTGATAAGGGTGAGCCCTCAGAAGGCATTATGATTCGGCCTAAGGCAACTACATCATAGTTGGATTCAGTCGGTTTCTTATCCAAAAGCCAAGCCTCTGTGTTGATGAACATACTCTAAAGCCTCTGCTCATAGTTAGCTGTATTTATGAGCTGTGGTGTTGGAAAATCCAAGCCAGAGGAAAAACATTTTGAAGTTACTGGGCTTGTGTTGAAATAACAACAAATATGGCATTAACAGTGTGATGTATGCATTCATAAACAAACTGATTGTAATAAGTGGTATCATGGCTTAACAGTTCCTAGGATCAGTAGTGTTGTTTGGGTGATCATTTCAATCACTGATGGTAAAAACATCAGCAGCCTGTGTATGAAAAATTAGGACATTTCCTCCAAGAAATTAGGATCTCAGCAGACATTTGCATATGTCACATGACATATGCTGGAAAAATGGGAAACATTTGCATAACTGGAGTCATTCAGAGTTGTGAAAAGAAACAAAATTAATATAATATAATATATTAATATTAGTGTTCATGTCAGACAAAGATTTGAACTTGTATTGCACAAAACAACAGTAGAAACCATTTCTCCAGGACAGTTTTAATTATGGTTGTGACACTGAACATTTAGAAAAAGAACCAATTCAAGATGTGGAAGTAAAGAGGCCAAATACAAATGTCCTTAAAAGCTGTTTATAATGATCACTCACTACTTTTTTCTCCTGTCTGTCTGCTCTCCACCTGTCCGAATGTTTGCATCATGTTTCAGATTAAATGCACACAATAAAATGAGTCGTAGCAGGCGGGGGAGCCAGCATCTCTAGACTATAGTGTGGACCTCTGCTTACATACATCAAACTACACTACAAGTATTGCACATGAACATTTCAAAAAATACAAAACACTGTGGCCACAATGAGTTCAAATAGCAAACAGGCATGTGATTGGCAAAGGTCCAAAAAGCAGGAAAATATATGGACCAATGCCACGCACATCATATACCACCCTCATATATTTTAGTGCTTTTTGTTTGTTTAACTGGTGGAACATGCAAGAAGCAATCATTGTACCTCTTTAGCACCACACATAGGGCTCAATATTAATATTAATATTAATGTTTGTGGAGGGCAACTTAGAGGTGTTCCCTCAAGAAATTGGAAGGTTTTTGAATTAAAACTATGCAACTTCACATCAATTTGGACCATTATTATTACTATAGATAACACACAAAACGTCCTATAGTTAAATAATTATTCCCCTCTCACCCGCCCCCAAGCACCAAACCTTGAGGGACAGGGCCTTTACTGTTGCCCCCTCCTTCTGGAACTCTCTCCCCCAACAACTCAGACTTTCCACATCACTTGCTCACTTCAAATTCACTGCTCGGGGCCAATCAAATGATGACAATGACAACGGTGTGTACGGTACATTGGCTACCGTGGAAACACTTGCATGTTGTGGATTCACAGTGCATAGAAAATTAACATTTTTTAACAGTCATGGTAAGTGGAGCAGGTGGACCCAAATGCAGGAGACTGCAGGCAATATGAAGTTGAAGAAATTATATATATATATTGTATATATACACATACTTTATATATAGACTTATATAGACTTTATATATATATATATATATATATATATATATATATATATATACAAATTATATTTCACAGTTTGTGCAGGCCAGGCAAAACTAATAATACCAGAACAAAACCAAGGATCCAACAAAGACTGAACTGAAAGCCATACAAACTAATCTGATGAGGGGATAAAGTGCAGGTGGAGAGAATGGCTGAGAAGCTCAGGTGAAGGGAATGAGGTGATTAGGCAGGAAAGCAGGCAGGGAGCTGATTGGCTGGGGAAACTCTGGGAGCAGGGAAGGACTAACGATGCAGATTGTGTATAGCAGGTGTATAGATGGGCAAAGGAGGGAAAAGCAGCACAGAAACACAGGATGAAAAACACAGCAAACTAAAAACCAAAAATCCAGAAAACACAATCCTCTTAATGATAAACTGACAAATCATTAGAGTGTCAAAGAATATATATGAATATATACTATACCCTGCAACTCTTTTATCTAGAAACAGAAAGTCAAAACCCAGACAACAAAATCCTCTTAATCACTGAGCACAAAAGGTCTGAGGGCATCTGGACACTGAGCCAGACAGCCATGACACTAAAGAGATATTTTGCTGATTTAAATCCAGTTCTGTTTCACTGCAGTGTGGGCAGTGTGTGCAGATGAACGGTGTGTAGGTCCACTCCATGGTCGGCCGAGATCCGCCAAAGGACAGAAAATGCGTCATGGAGATATAGATATATATATATATATATATATATAGTAAACTGTTAAAACACACTAAGTAGTTCCAAATTGCATAGGTAAGTGTAAGGTAGGTTCCAGGTAAATTTCTAGAAGGTTGATAGGAATTAAATATAAAGCATTACCATTTTATTTCCCGACATGAATGTCTAATTGCTGTTTCAAGGACTTACCTTGCTGCCAGGAATAAAATTCTGGTAAATACTTGATCTTTTTATTTATTTTATTCCCTAAAAATTAATCAAATTGACTGGAATGGAAATTGATCTTCACAGGGTTGCTGATAAACCCAAATAGTCTGATTATATAAAAAGTGAGGTAACCTGCTGTTTTTTCTGCAAACTTTTAGTTTATGTTTATAATCTTGTGAAATCCGTATGCTCACTCCAGCTAAAAGGCTGGTACTAATATGAAATTTCAGTTCTGTTGCAGTTCGACTGGTTAACTTTGAAGTGCTGCTCAAATGAAGAATTGTAAGATGAATCAACCCATCTCTGGAGTCTTCTCTAAGTACTGTCTGACTCCCTGCCAATTAATAACCCAGCACAATTTTCTGCAGAGACATATTTCATGTGTATGAATCACTTCTGAAATTACTGTGGGGACCTGCTGATAGTTTAGCTCTTCAACTGCGAAAACAGGCCGGTGCAAGAAAAACCTGGAGACTCTTCAGCAAGACTTATACTAGAACTTTTACACTATTGGAAGACATAGCCATTTATTTTCAAATTTGTGAAATGTACCTAGAAAACACATGCTTATTTAATTTATTGAGGTCAGTTAAATACTCTTAGGTACAAAATACAATTCTTATTAATCCTATTAAATTATATCAAGTTTTAATGAGTATGAAGGATGTTTCATTCCAGTGTTTTGATTGGCTGTGACCTCCAATAGTCAGGATAGCTCAGCACTGGCCATCTGGTCAAGGACTTCACCAACAGATGCATTATTTCTCAAGTCAATACTTCCACATCCCAGAAAGTCCCGCTTTGAAAGAAGACTAATTTCATTATCAATCCATGCAGGTAATGATCTCATTAATTCACTGTTGATTCATTTTCAGCTGAGTGGATATTAACCTTTTGCCAGTAATCATTAATTTTCTGTGGGAGAGGTGTGGTATGTTGTGATTGGAGCTATAAACAAAACAATTAATAGGCTCCCAACATTAGAGGTCCTTCATGATGTCCAGCTGACTTCTTACACTCGAATGATCGATTTATTGACTCTCCCCTCCCAACCACCAACAGAACTGCTCTAATCTCTCACCTCACACAGAGTATGTTTTGTCCCAGAAGTGACAAGGGGGATTATTTGTGTTGTTTTGTGTAGTCATGCATGGATTTTGAGGACAATTATCATGCTCTGAATACTCATAACTTTGTAGAAGGCAATCAGGAATTACCATACAGCACCTGGCTCCTGCTTCCCAGTTTGCCTCAGAATAAATGCCAATAGGACACTATTGTTGATCATTTAAACGTTAAAACATTTTAATTAACTGTTTTATTGTTTTGAAAATTGTCCCTGATGTAACATTATCTGTATACAGTATGTGAACAATGTTTTACAGACCAATCTGTTTTAATGGTGATTTATTTTCTCACATGAATTCCTTATTTCTAATCAGAATCATTAAGGACCAATCCTTCAAACTGTTTTATTTATCTCCTTGATATCTTCTGTTTACTGAAACTATCTTAAAAGTTATTTTAAAGGGGGTTGAGGATTGTAGGGGGCCTAACCTATCGATCACTAACTATGCTCCCTTTTTGGACATTTAAAAATACAGTTCCACAACAAAGTTTGTGATTCTTGTAAGAAGTTTCCACCAGCACCCTGCAGTGATCCGATAAAAATTCCTTTACTCTTAAAATTGCATTCAAGTTCAGACAAACTGTACTGATGCTCGCTGTGTAAGTACACTGCTTGTAAGTGATGTTTAAAGGGATAGTAATTACAGTTGCCAGGCACTAAAATGTCTTTCTGTGAAAACTCAATTCACTCTATAAAGAACCCCTACGTTCGTAAATACAAGCTCGTACTGTGCATCTTTTCTCGTAAACCTAACCTGCATTCTGATAATCGATAATATATTGAATTTACTGTTTTTGCTTCTAGTACTCACATGAGACTCGCTTCAGTTGATGGGCTTCCACACTCGTTCATTTTTACTGACTGCTCTGAAAGGCACCTACAATAGGAGTCCAGTAAATCCCACCAAACTGGAAAATTTACAGAAACAAGACAACTGGAAAAAAAGGTGCATAAAGTGTATGTGCTCAGAATGGTAAGACCTTGATATTGTGCTATCAGGTTTAGTAAGTCTTGGTGAAAGAAAAATGCTGGTTGTATGTGTAGGAGAGAAGTTCTCTATATAAAATATTTAATGAACAGCAAAGGATACACCAAATAAAAATCATCAATCATGTCACCGTGAAGCATACAATGCTTCAAACTGTGCAATGTTCTGAGGAGACAAAAAATTATATATATCTCAGTTTAAATATGAATACAGTTTATATCTTAAATGAATCAGAAGACAATTTTCGGGTAGGGGAAGAATTCTTTGCGTAGGTAGAAGAAAGAAGGGAGTGTGTTGCTTTTCAGTGAGACTGTCTGACACTAATTAAGTAATTTGTGTGTGTTGGGGGGGGGTAAGTGTCAAAGTGTGTGCATTTATTTTCCAAGTTGATTTTCTTGTAATTACAAAATGAGAGCATGCAATATATGAACAATTTCTGAAGAGTAAGGGAGTAAATAGTAGTTGATACATTATAAATTCCAGTTGTAAGTAGGGGTGGGATGGGTGGACTGGGTGGGCTGGGTGGCCCCAGCCATGTTTACGTCCATATGTACCCATAGCTGCTCTATAGATCTGTCGTTTTAAGTTACAGACTGAAAAACTTGTGCTGAAGAATTGTGTTGTTCTTTAGTGCAGTTTGGATTTGCAGTGAATAAAGAGAGAAAACCTGCACTTTCACGAGCATTTTGGATTTATAGACCAATATCGTGATGTCATTATAGGATTGCCTAGCAATATTTTGATTATAGCAGAATTGCTGTATCGTGATATTATCGTAATCGTGAGCCATGTATCGTGTATCATATCATGAGGTACCCTGTGATTTCCAGCCCAGTGGTCAGTGGGCAATATTGTAAGTCAGGCGTGTCTTCAAAATTCAGCCAATGTATGTTTGAATCTTGACATAGTTATTGTAGTGTATAATGTATTTAAAACATTATTATCAAGTAACATGAATAACATACCAGAGGTACAGGGGACAAGGGGAAATATAGTATAGTGGGGGAAAATAAATAGAGTGTCTATTTGCACCCCCGGTACGAATAGCCTCGGCCACGCAGCTGAGCTATTCACACCCTGTGACGTAACAACAAAAACAAGTTGCAAGTTGCGTGCACCGAAATCATGGCGGACGTTCATCTTCCATGACTGCAGAAACTGGCGTATTAGGAAAGTTTTGTCTCTAAAGTTTATAACAATTGAATTTCTAGCGGAAAATGGATACTACAGTTGCGCTTTCTGTCTTCAGTGAAAGCATACAACCGTTAGTTTGTTAGTTAGTATCTATTTTTTGTATACAGTATGGTTACCTAGCAACCGAGGCTTGAAGAAACCAAGTGGTAAACAGTTGGATAACATTCTATAAGGACTGCTAGGTGAGTGGTTAAAACATAGAGCTTTGGTTTGGGAGTCTGGAGTTCAATTCCCTGGGGAGGTGACCTTGTTTTTTTCATTTTGGATTGGATCATTTGCATGCCATTGCGCAAGTCAGGGCCCGCGAATGCGAAATTTTTTTTTGCAGGGTGGTAGGGGAAGACTCATGAATATTCATTAGGGGACTCATCCCTGAATGGCTAGTACTTGTTGCCTGCTCTGGTTGGGTTGGTTAGGTTTAGACAAGAGGAGTGGGATTGGTTATGGTTAGGGTAAGAATGTCAGGGTGAGCCAA
Organism: Sander lucioperca; assembly: GCF_008315115.2. Lineage (NCBI taxonomy): Eukaryota > Metazoa > Chordata > Actinopteri > Perciformes > Percidae > Sander > Sander lucioperca. The sequence continues at coordinate 5,545,110 of NC_050193.1, read as the reverse complement.
TCAGTGATGAGTTCCCTAATGAATATTCATGAATCTTCCCCTACCACCCTGTAAAAAAAAAAATATCGCGGCCCACGCAAGTGTATGTATTAGCGTCTCTCTGTGTGCAAAATATTGGACACTGCAACGATAATATTCCAAAAAGGTGTAGTACATGATTAGTATGGATAACTGTGTGTAAATATATGCCAAGGTACTGTAAATGCACAGGGGTGCAAATAGCATACATTGATATTTGTACCAGACGGGGTATTAATAGAACACATTGCTGTGTGCACCGGCGGGGTACGAATAGCATTCATTTCTAATTGCACCAGGGTACGAATAGCATACACTGCTAATTGTACCAGGGGTGCAAATAGCCTCACCCATAAATAGATTGATAACGGATCAGCACTTAAAAAGACTAAATAGAGGATAATACTGTATTACAATGGACAAAATATGCCTCATTATTATTATTATTTCACTTGTATTTAATCACACCTGAGTCAAAGCTGGTCAGGAATGCTGACAGCTGCATCTTTTTATCATGTTTGATTGCTCACTCTTCCACCTGGTCGTGACAATGGTTTTCATTTCCTATCAACATAAATTTCTCCCCTTAAATGTAACAAAATGATATAACATCCACTCCTGCACCAGCTTTCCCTCCGTCAGCCTGTAGATAAAGTTTGAGGGAGTACACTTGACCCTACATGTGGCAGGCATAAATCTTAGGATGATGAAAAGCATAGCAGGCTTGAATGCAAATAAGACCAGAATCATGATTTTAGGCTGCAAGAGGACTAGAAACTCACTACTTCATCTGACATGCAGTATTTTTCAGGCCAGACGGTTGACCGACATTATCCCTCCACCTTAAACTAGGACTTGCTACATCTTCTATAATCTATATATCTTTGTTTAATCAAGACTTAATGTTCTGCTCTCAGGTCCCAAAAACAATCCTGATCATACTATATTGTATTTCTATTTCTATGAGGACCCTCTACTGACAATAGCTTCCACCGTCTGGTGAATCCATTACTAATGCATGCTGTATGGCCAAGTTTTGACTGACAGAGGCTTCAAATATTTCACTCAGTTTCATTGTCAGAAGTCCTCACCATGCATAGATGCTCACAAGTCTTTGAGCTAGAGTCCAAGTCAAATCTCTTGTGGTTATAATGAGTGTTGTCTTACCTGCTGCGTTCCACCCAAGCTGCTAGAACACTGCATAGCTATATATAATAACAGTCGGAGTTAATCTGCCGTAGGTCGTAGCTGAAGCAAGAAGCAAGCTAACGTTAGATGGCCAATGCTGAGCCAAAGATTTATACTACAGATAGCGCATTTCAAACAGCGCCAATGGTATAAAACGGTACATACTTTCTGTCTCCTAAAGGGGCGTGGCTTCGTTTGAATGTGTAGTGAACGTTGTGTCGATGGATGAAAAGTTATATTTTAATAATTTATTAATACGTTCTTTTGCTAATGTTAGATATTTGAGCTAAAAGACATATTTAGCATCGCGGAGATTAGTTTTGTTAGGGCGTTCACGAAAGTTAGCTGACGTTAGCTTCTCTGCGTTGCCAGATCTGGCGAGAGTTTGGTCCTGAGACAGAAACAGGTTTGAAACAAAATTATGTATCCGTCTGAAAAATGCCATTTTAGTGTCAGAATGTTCTGGAGATTATAATAATAATAATTTATTTGATATAGCACCTTCTACAGACAGAGTCACAAAGTGCTTCACAATAAACATTTGTTAAAATACAGTAGGATCCAAAACAGAAAATAAACAAGCAAAAACAAATACAATACCAATGAAGGTAAAAGATTAAAAGACTAAAAATCCAAAATTACAAACATGAGACAAAAGCGAGTTGAAACAAGTGTGTCTTCAGCTGCTTTCTAAACGCGTTAACCGTGACTGCAGAACGTAAGTTAATAGGAAGGGCGTTCCACAGAGTCGGAGCTACCACTTCAAAGGAACGGTCACCTTTAGTTTTCAAACCAGTAATCCCTGGTTAGAAGACCTGAGGGACCTGTTAGTAGTGTATAGATGGAGCAGGTCAGAGCTATAAACAGGGGCCTGACCATGCAATGCTTTATACGTAAGAACAAGAACTTTAAATTGGAACTGAACTTGATCGGAAGCCAAATGTAACAAGGATAAAACATGAGTGACATGCGACATCCTGTTGGACCTGGTCAACAGCCTTGCAGCAGAGTTCTGGACGGTCCTGGGACGACTTGCTGAGACAGGTGAAAACGGAGTTACAGTAATCAAGCCGGGATGATATAAAACCATGAATGATCATCTCAAATTCACATTGCGAAACAACGGCTCTAAGTTTAGCAATGTTTCTTAGTTGAAAGAAACGTGCGGGTTAGTGCAGGAAATGACAATTTGTGTATTTTACAGCAGAAACCAGGTCTCAAAGACTTTGATTATAATCAACAAAAAAGAGGTGGATTCATTTTACCAGAGGTGCACACAGATTCTGGAAACATACTGCTTATAGTTTTTTTCTTGAGAACAGTAATGGCACAAAGCAAGGTAAATCTTTTTGAACAAAATACCTTAAATTGTAGTAGAATAACCTCTGTTCTTGAAAATTGTTTGGACACTCCACCCTCATTTGAATATCAAAAAAAGGCTTATCATTTAATTGAATGGGAAATTGACAGCATATGAAATCGCAGCAGATAGTAGGATGATGGACGCTGTGCAGAAGAGACAAAATAACTGCATCCCATGAGGTCTAATAGAAAGACAGAGCAGGTGGGGATTCATTGTGGAGAAATGAAGTTTTTATGATCCATAGCTGGTAGAAACTTTAATTCAATTGTTACAGAAATATGTGGATGACTGGCCAGAGTGTTCACAGTAGTACTGCAGTATGTGCACCTCCCAATTATAATTTAGATACATAGCTTTCAGTGTCTGAGTCACTTATCTGTTTCAGGAAGAGGAGATTTTTTTATGCGTAGGCTATTAGGCTAAAGATTCTGAGCACAAACACTCCTTGTTGTTTCAGTGATATGCAAACGAGACATACAGTAAGGAGAATCTGTCCCTAAATTGATACAACATTCAGTCAGTCTGCAGTGGACTGAATATAGCTCACCACTATGCATGAGTGTCCAAAGGCATTTACAGTGTTGTGACTTGAATCAAATGGAAGCCTCAGGCCATGCACAGACAAACTAAAACATTTTGAAAACCATTTCAGCTCCTGAAAAATAAAAGGACCCTATATATAATATTTTTTTTTCGGACCTATTTTTGAAAAAAGCTTAAACTTGATGGCATGGCTTCCTGGGCGCAAGGATGATAGTATTCTGGTTGTCACATCATGTTTGTATTCACACACAAAAAATTATGACACATTTATGCATGTTTTCACCATGTAGGGCATGATTAATAATTAGAACAATATCTCTCCATTTCATGATACAGAAATGAATAGCTATTACAGAAATTAATAGCTAGTATCTATGTAGCACCACAGGTAAACAAACACACCTCCCGAAGCACTACACCAGGCTGACATGCAGCCTTTCACCTTTCTATTTTAACACTGACTACCAGGCAGCTGCTTCTAATTTTAAATGTGTTTGATTTGGCTGAGAATCAAACCCCATGAATCCTCCTTCAGACATCCACTTCCTGCTGTTTGGTCCAACAAATCTTTGTCCAAGTCATCATAGTTAATATTATATGTCAACAACTGCTCATGCAGAAATGATCTCATGTTAAACTCTTAGCGTGTACCAACTGTTCACGCCGAAGTTGCCCTCTCATACCATATTAACCTCTGGATATGTAAGAGTAAAGAGTGATGAGGGGGAGATCTTTCATCTGTTTGCATCATGTAAGTGTATGATTTTCTTTGTAAATCAGTGTTGGCAGGAAAGGTGAAGATTAACCATAAGAGGTTCCCAGGTCTTTCAAGAGGTTAACATATATGTTTCTTCATCACAGCAGGAAACACTTCACTTCTCAAGAGATTGTATGATGATAAAATCAGCAAGTAGAAGACGAAGAAGCCACTTATGCCAAATAAATGGTCCGTTTACCTTGTATAGATTAATAAATGTGCTTTATCATCAGCCCAGCTATGGAATGAATTGATTGAAATTAAATTAAATGTTTGTGAAATTGCCACTTGAAAGATGAATGAATTATTTCTAATTGTATGTAAATTAAATTGAAAAAGTATTGCCAACGCATGTTAATACATACAAATATGGCCGGGCAAAAAAAGAAAGAAGGAAAAGAAAAAAAGGTTAAAGGTCAGAATGTTAATAAAACCAATATCAACACGTACAACAGAGACTGAGCAGTCATTATATTCCATGGAAAATCATGTTGTTTTTACAACTACAATACAAAATGCAAAAGAAATTGGTACATTTCAAATTTGAGTAGATTAGAAAAGATTATTCTATATTGTGTTCACTAATCAAAGTATGAAATGTGTTTGCCAAAGATATATCTTTAATATCATGTTTTCTGGCAAACCAAACATGTCTGTCTCTGATAAACACTGATGTTATCAATGGAAGTGTGTATCAGTGCATATGGATGTTTTTTTGTTTGTTTACATTTGTCCCTGGGCTTAAATCAAATGTTTGTGAAGGCAACCCAAGCAGTCCGCCTGTTGTTTATGAGGCTCAGGGATGCAAGTGCAGAGCTTTTCAAGATTCAGGGAATCGTTCTGTGCATACAAGAACTTGTTTATATTGTTGCTTTTACTAAATAATATTTGATTTCAAGGCAGAGGATTTATCTGCCTAACAAATCAAGGTTATACTAAGCGACAGAAGATAAGTCATCTAATTTTTGTGGAAGAAGCATTCGCTCTTAGGATAACAAAAATCCACTATCATTGGCTGCAGTGTGCTATAGATGACGAGGTCAAAAGGAGATGGCAGAGCAGTCTTAATTAAAAGTCACTGGGGATGCGACCCAAATTCAGCCTGTCCGGTCATTTCTTTGCTGACAAAGAATCATTACATTAGATGTCAGCGAGGATCAATATTCTGACAGGGTGAGGTACCCTCATTCTCATCTCCCTCTCCAAACCTGTGCATTGACTGCCAACCTCAAGCAACAAGAAGGATGAGGTCAAAGATTTGTTCAAATCAGCATCTCCATCCCCACAGCTCAGACAGGGGGAATCACTCTTCGTTTGTTGAGGCAGACTGTAGCAGCGAGGCATCATTAAATTCCTTCTCACTGCTTATTGTGCATAATTCATATTCAGCCGTTGAAATATAAATGTTGCTGTGTTGCAGAAACTCTGCCAGACCAAGGCACAAGATAAGGGCCAGAATCAAACCCCAAGTGGGACTTCAGGTTGAAGGAAGAAAACGGGCAAGGACTCCTTTGGACAATTCTGGATCGCCTGCAGCAAAATCAATCTTGAATGTTTTTCTGAGACACGCAGGGAAACAGATAAACAAAGACGGCAATATAATTGGTCATTATGTGAAACATTTTTCTCACCCAGACTATGCTTTGCAAAGACTTCAAGTAGATGATAACACCATGCACCACTAAGATATTAAAAGCACAGCCGTACTTCATACAAAATGCATTGAAAAGTAAAAAATGCGTTGTTCCTTTTCTCATAAACTAAAACGAGAGGCACTACTTTTTATTTTGGGGGGGAATAAACTTCAAGACGTGACATGACCTGTCCTCTGGAGGACATAGCCACACCACCGCCGCTCCGTGGATTGTTGTCGGGATGATTATCACAGAAGCCTGGCTGAACACACTCACCGGACGGCAGCTAGCTGCTAGCAGCTAGCAGCTACTGGCAGGATCGAGACAGGGACCAGAGGCCTGTACTACGAAGCAAGATTTGGCGTTAACGAGGTAACTTCAGGTTCAACCCAGGGTTTTCTGTACCACAAAGGTGGATCACTTGTTACCGGGTTCAATCGCCGTGGTAACTTATGCTGAACGTCTAACCTGGTCGGGAGCAGGTTATGTTGGAGATTAGAGATCAGCTGGTGTAAAAGCACCGCCTACTGACCAATCAACACTCGATTAATAACGGCGTCACCGCAACCGGTGGAAATTAGGACGGTAAGATCAGGCGGAGCTCGGTGCGCGGAGAAGGAGAGAGAGAGGGAGAGAGGGGGAGAGAGGGGGTGAGAGGGATGCGCTCATAAAAGTTGAAACATTTAGAAACCGACAACCCCGTTAACATTCCCTGATGGGTATTTTGAAATATATAGATTTTAATGGGAGGGAATTACATATAGGCTATCTGCATCTTGAGCCGTGTGTTGCCAAATGCGCACATCAGTTTGAATTATGTTTTTATATATTTTATTTGCTCTCACATCGCTTCCCCTGCCAGGGTTGCAACTGAAATAATAGGCTAAAGCAACGACAGTTTATGGAAAGCACAAGTGTAATTATGGTCAGATCTAATGCCTGACTGATGGGGAAGTGATATTGATAAGCGTTGTGATTACAGCGTCAGCTATTTTTTGCCAGCTTTCCTCCTGTTTTAGGAAGCAGCGACTGTATTGCGTTTTGCCTGCAAAACAGTGTCTGTGTTCTTCATATTCATGTAGAATTATAATTTGCTCTTCTTATATACAATATGCAGCTCTGGTAGATGTTTGCGATTGGTCGTGCTGTGCAAACACCGCCTCTTTTATGTGAACGCGCACGCCGCTGGATTGGGAAACCCTGGGTTGATTGAACTAGTTGTTAACCACTGTCGCGGTTGTTAGGGTTAGTGAAGCCGGGTAACTAAAAGAAATCTGGGGCATGTTGATCTTGATTCGTAGTACAGTCCTCAGGGTAGGTGAATTTAAACAATGTCTGAGTTAAAAACGCATCTTGTTGTCACGTAAGGGCCCTGTTCATGTTGCACAGACATTTTAATTGCATTTTATGTCTGTTAAGAGGCACAAAGGCACTCTAAAACTTGCCCCGACAACTGCCGTTTTAGCTCAGTGGAAGCTCATACACGTAGCTGCAGCTACTCCGTGTTCCCTGTACAGATTCGTGTCAGGTTTTTTTCAATTGAAAGTACACGCATATTTATAGCGATCAAGATTAACTTAAAAATTGGCATGAATTCTCCTTCAAGCACTTGGTTAAGGTTACTTGATTAGTAAAAGTATATGAAAATCGGACACACTACTTGCCCATGCACCACCCCCACCTCAACAGCTTTACTTTTCACCGGCCTGCATGAAGGGCTAGAGATACTGGGCTGCATTATACATGTGTAATACGTGTTATAATCTTTATATATTACATATATATCACATTCTCTCTATTTCTCTTCACATTTTCCAATTGGATCCTTGGATCTTCTTTTACTTTCTATATAATGATGTGTCACATCTCCATTAGACTTCTCTTGGTGCTTTGTTCACTGTAGAGATGACTGATGGATAAGTACAATGGCAATATATTTTTGCCTTTTTCACAGGGATCTAGCTCCCCCAGCTTTGCTTGCATTTACGTGAAGCTGCTCCTCTTGTGCAGTGATCCCTACAGAGTGATTCACTGTCCTATCTCTCTCCTACATCCTCCCAGATCCCTTTAATTTGGCCTGCTTTCAACCCCTGAAACATTACCAGTCAGCAAGCATCGTGTTCACCATCAAGCGCGAAGCATCATTTATGGACACATTACATTTTCCAGCTGTTGGCGCTTTCCTGCACCAAAATGAAAAACTTCCAAATATGAAGTGCCACCTGTACCCACAATAATGGACTGAAATTTTATCTTCTCAGCGTGATGTGAACAAAAGGTTTTAGAGATTTGGTTTTATCACAGACCGATATTGGACAAGTTTAGTTAGAGTATATGTGTGTGTGTGTGTGTGTGTGTGTGTGTGTGTGTGTGTGTGTGTGTGTGTGTGTGTGTGTGTGTGTGAGCGGTCACTCATCAGTGGCCTTGAGAGCATCTTACTTCCTGCTGTAGCACAGTATTAATGATGGGAGTGCAGGTTGGCGTAGTTGATCCTATCTATATCTCATACATTTTACCTTTCCTGTCACAACGCTGTGTGGAGAATGCATGTAATGAATAATATACCAGAAGACTCGCGGCATGATAATTACAGGATAATGAATGCACCTGCATTTCGCCCACAATGTCATGAAGAAAGAAAGAAACAACTTGCAATATGTTGGAAAGAGGCTTGTGCTTTTCCTGAGCACCGACCAATTTGTGTTTTTTATTGTTTCAGCTTGGCAGTTGTCTGTCAAAACAGCATTTTTTTCACTGTGCTGCCACACCACAGTTGTAATGATGTTACTCGTGCATCAAGGACCCAGAGTGATTAATACACTAAACTATATTGACAAAGATATTACGTTTTATTTATGTGATGTGTCCTCGGGTGTCCGGGTCAGTGGATTTACCAGACACCCTACATCTCTGCTCTTATGTCTGACGTAACCATACTCCTGGGTTTTACTAATAATTATAACAAAACAACATTAAATTCTTGTGTCTTGTGAAATCATCTGGCATAAATACATAGTAGATATACAGCTAGAAAGCATGCACCTTGGTTTCCTTTGGTCCTTGGTTCTTTTTTATTATAATGTGGAACATGAAATGACATAAGAAATATAGGCTTCCCTCTGGTATACATATTTCATATATAGCGTTATGCTAATTTTAACTTGAATCTTTTTTATTTTATAAAATTATGTTTTTAAATGCTTTGTTCATAACACTTTAATAGGTCTGAAAAGCAAACTTCAAATCCGTTCAAGAAAAGGAAGACGACCACCATGAACCTAGGATATTCTAAAAACAAAACAAAGTCCTTTATACTCTGTGCTCAGGCGTCTTGTCAAGACTTTTTCCAATAATATATCAAACAGCTGTGTCTAATATCACATGTCTTCTTATCACAAGAATGAGGCTCAGCACCAGTTTGCTATAAAGGGAGAGCATGTGTGTATGTGTGTCTCTTTTGTCTCTTTTCTGGTCAATTTTATTCTAGGATAGAATACACTTTAAAAGATTTCTAATGTTACTGTTTACCATAACACAAACTCCTAATCTTTAGAATTAGCACCTACTGTCTGTACACTATTGTGTGGTCACTATGTGGTCGCAGCGTGAAAACTGTTAATGATCCAATAGCAATTATTTACCACCATTATAGGAAGGTGATATACAGTATGGATGTTTTGGGGCTGCTGTGAACATTTTGAAGTATAATTTCTAGCAAATATATAGATCAGGCAGAAAAGAATCCCTGTATAGAAGCTATGTTCCTATGGATCTGTCTAATAGAGAGAAAGGCAGCATTATTACCCATGAATGCAGTGACTGCTACACACTGGCCACATCAAGCCACTGCTGAGAAGTTGAGTGTTTTGCTTTGTACTGGAGGCACAGTGTGCTATTCGTATTTCCTGATATACTGTAGCTAATTCGTGTTCAGATTAAAAGAAATTCCCCTGATAATGGCTTCACAATTGCTCAAATCATTGCCATTCTTTGATGCTGTACCCTGGTATTTCTATTCTACCATGTCACAATGATCTTTTAAGATGCAAATTATTTTAGTATGGTTGGTCTAAAAAAAAAGAAAAAAAAAAAAAAAGCAGAGAATGTCAGCAAGCACCAAACCTGTGTTGCCAAGGGCACGTACATGGGGTGTTTGGGGATCAGTGGTGGAAACAGTTTTTTAACAGTGTGAAGGGCATTTTCACTGTTATTGTGGCATTGTAAACCAAAATACAAAAGCATTTGAGTGGATCTTTTGGAACATGTTTTCAGAAAATACAAAAGGAAAATAATTTGATGACATGCAAAAATAAATAACTGCCCCTTTTAAGGCCTTTGCACATGTTCATTTTTTTTCGAATGCTTTTTTTAATCCGTCATCCTATAGACATCATTACTACTAGTAATGCGTTTTTATTATTCCATTCATTAGGTAAATTTAAAGTCAAAAGTCGAAGCCTGCTGAATTAATTACGAGGTGCACTGGATAGCGCTAGTCCCAAACGGGGCTAATCAATGAATGGCATTAGCAAAAAGCTATAGTGTAGCTGCCTAGAGTACAATCACTGTCCAATGTTTTTGTACATCTTTAGTTTTGCGATCAGGACAATCCCCAAGCTGTCTTGCAATCACCTGCCATAATCTATTTTTAATTTCTGCATCTTTGTATTCCATACAGTACTTCGTTTGTCATGGTGCTTTGTGCTGGGAGACGTAAGTCAGTTTTTTTAGATGCTATCTTGGATGATGAAGTTTGGCATGTAAGGTGGCTCTGAGAAAATACAGACAGATGCGAATAAAGCAGAATTTGAACCTGTTCTAAAACTTGAATAGAGTCGGTGTAAACGTTATTGACACAAAGTGAGGTTGTATTTATTTTTTAACATGCGATAATTACGGACAAAAAACACTGGCCTTTTAACTTGTTTTTACATGAAATAACATCAGTGGTTTCTATCTGTCTGTTCTGTTGTTGCCATACTAATCATATGGGCTTTAAATAGTAAAATGTTCAAAATACTTAAACATATATAACTCATATATTTAGAGTTTTATTTTAGAATGGGTTCAGCACAAACACACCCCCATACACACACACACACACACACACACACACACACACACACTCACAACTCACACAGCAGGATTTAGATTTGCAGAAACTGCCAACACATTCTCTTGAGTCTTGTTGTACTCTACTGTATGCTGCACTGTTACACTTCAATGGCCTCGGTAGCAGTGAGTGCATTCAGTAAATGACAGGACTGAAGTTTGCTAATGTTTGCTATAGTCACACATCTGACAATTGACAGTCTGATTCCCAGCTAAAAGGAGACAGAGCTGGGCGTTTATCAAAACAGACTGCAGTATATGCAGCAAAACAATGTACGGTAAAATCTGATCAGAAACTCAGTGGTGTTTCCTGCATGTGTACCCAGCATGTATCAATCATTTTTCATTTGGAATTTATCAGGACATTTATTCAAGGCCACATCCCATTTCAGGAGCTTTGCTGACCCTTTCCTGTCAGGTCACACAAATGGAGCTTTCACAAGAAATACTGTTTTTAGGGAGAAGGGAAGTGAAATACAGCATCTGCATGTCATAGGTTGATCTTTTTCCACACAATCAAAATATCATACACCATAAGAGCATGTTACAGTAATGTACCTTTAATGTTAATAATGTAGGTTTTTACGTAAAACGAGGACAGTTCACCATTAAAGCTATAATCACAGTCATAATATATACAGTAAGTCTAACATTGTATTCTACTTATTCTTACTTTGTATTGTCTGTATACGCTGCAGGGAAGTGCTCTGTTTATCCAAATCTTGTTTGCTTGTTGCTACAACAATGCGCCGAGCATGTGTTAGATCATTTCAGCCTTCTTACGGCTGCCTGTGATTGCAGTTAGAACGGCTGGAAACTACTGGGACACGGTGACTGAGGAATGACCTTGTCCAGGACAATCTTTCAAAGTTGTCGAGCCGCGATGGTGATGACAGTTGAGAAATGCTGGGCTACACCACTGAGGATATATCATTGGCTAAAATTGTCTTCATATTGACCTCCTTGAAAAGAATGAACTCATTCTCGCAGTGGACGCAGCGGAGCTCCCAATAACTGGGGAGAGAGCACCCTGAAACAGCTGCTGCTGTGTGTTTGTGTGTGTGTGTGTGTGTGTGTGTGTGTGTGTGTGTGTGTGTGTTGCCACATGCAACAGTCTTAAATCAAACCTTTTATCCACATCAGGAAAACAAAAACTTGGGTTCAATCCAAAAAACAGTAAGTGAGAAGTTTTTAAGTATTATTGTATTGTGGTATTAGAGTATTGGAGGTATTGTTATGCTTACTGCCATGTAAATGTGGTTTGCTTATGTTGTCAGAAACATGCATCTGTTCCTCCCCGGCCTTTTTGGTGTTTGCAGAGTTTACACAAGGACATTCGGCTTGTCATCAGTGGCAGTGTGTTGGCCTTTGAAGCTCATTGTTTTCATGCATCGAGATGATTTTCTTTTTTGAAAGCTGCTGTGTCAACAGCATGGCATTTGCAGGTGAGTAAAGGCCTTCACCTGCTAAGCAAAAATAACTGTAGCGCGATATATCGCCCTTACATGACTACTCCCCCACCCACCATCTCTAGAGTATACAGCCCTGGCTAAAAATGTGTTGCTAAACATTTCATGACTCAATATTTGTACCTAACATAATTTCTAAAGCAATGAAAAGTAATCAAATGTAAGATGTAAAGGGGCCTCTTGGACTTGTGCATCTGGATTCTTTTTGCCACATCTGAAGTCGCAAGATCATCATATTTCTGTAAGATCCTATATGATGTGGGGCCAACCAGTCACACTGAGGAGGAGACAGGCTTTGATACTGTTTAAGGAACTATGTAAGAAAATAATAAGCTCTCTCTCTCTGCTGCCAGCAGCAAAGTTATTTTGACAGGATGTAATTATTGTGTGTCTATGTGTTGGTTCTGTACTCCTCACATTGGATTTGAAATTAAACAATGACAATTAGGTGCACACTGCTATAACTTGATGGTGAACTGTGTAGGAAAGGACTTCATATAAAGTTCCCAATGTTTAGAGGCAAATTAACTAGAAAAGTAAACGTAAATGAATTCATCATATTGGATTTTAAAGTGCCCATATTATGAAAAAAACACCTTTTCTGGGATTTGGGGTGTTCTTTTGTGTCTCTGGTGCTTCCACACACATACAAACTTTGAAAAAAATCCATCCATGCTGTTTAGAGTGAGATACAGTTTCTGAATGTGTCCTGCCTTCAGTCTCTGGGTGAGCTATTCAAAATCGGCACGGTTTGTGACGTCACAAGCCAAAACGAGCTGGCTAACCACAACCATTAGCTCGTAGCGTTAGCGTTAGCATGCTAACGCTAGCATGCTACCTCGTTCTCAATAGCAAAGCACTGCTACAACACACACAAGTTCACCATAATCTACAAAAGAACTACTTACATGTGAGCCCTTATTTAGAAGTCTCCCAGCTAAGCCTGCCTTGTAACTGACTGAAGTTGTAGAAACAGCATTTCTTTTACTGTCTATGGAGCTAGCTAGCTGACATGATCTACATCTGAGCTACTGCGCATGTGCGAGTGCAATCAAAGATAGTACAGAAGAAGAAGAAGAAAAGAGGTCTCACTCTGTAGCTAAAACAGAGACCAGCTGAAAAGAGGATCTGCAGCAGTGAGAGAGAGCAGTGCAGTACAACAAAAATATGGTGTTTTTTTGAAAATTAAACCATGTAAACCTATTCTGGTACAACCTTAAAATACAATTATGAACCTGAAAATGAGCATAATATGGGTGCTTTAAATCCTTGCCATGTTCTTTGTCTTCACTTCTTGCTTGGAAAGCTTTATTGTTTCACTTCTCTTTATAGTAGTTGGCCCAAGCTGATTGTATGCTTGTGTGATATCACGACATAAAGCGATAATACCCTAGAGTGCACTTTTAACATGTCTTGGAGGTTTTCTTTGACACATAATTTTGTAAACCAAAAATACCAAAGCGTGACCAAAGTCAAATATGCTCCTCAAGAATCACTACAGTGTTTTTTCAGCAACTTAAATGTAGAATTTAGCCTGTTGCACTTTTTTGTAAAATGTTAGTGTATTCAAATATTCAATACCAACATGTTTGTTCTTGAACTTTTTATGGAATCATAATAATAATAATAATAATAATAATAATAATAATAATAATAAACTAAAATATATAAATTTGTTGTATATAGGCTATAATTATAAAAAAGATAATACATTCAGCCATAATGTAAAACTTGGCAGCTACACAAGTAACAAAGAGTAAATGGTGAAGTAGTTGATGTTGGAATAACTTTTTCAGTCTGTTATATTTTGATTACATACTAATTACATATTCCATAAGAAAGGCAGTACAGAAAATGAACAATATGTTTTAGCAGTATTTCACAAAATGCAAATAATGTGTTCTTTCTTTTCCAACTATTTTTTCAGCATTATTAGGATGCCTAATTAGTGCACCTATGATGATAGAAGAAATATGTTCTATACAAAAAGGCGGACCAACTATGAACAGGATTGTTTGTCTGCCAGATTGTGCTGCAAAAGAAAGTGGGCAAAGGGAACATTTCCTCTCCTGTCTTTTATGTTGAATATTCTACTATATTGATCATTAATTTAGTATTACTGAGGCCAGTTTTTCTTCACTTTTTCTTTTTCTCCACTGCCCTGCTGATGAGAGTGGGTGAAGACTTTCTGTCCTGACTCTATGCAGTACAGCTGGGATGTTGTTTCTCCACATTGCTCCACACTACTGATCTTTATTTAATAAAACTTGAAGACATTGGACAGAGGCACATGTAGCCAGAGATAAAAGCTATTCCTTCCAGAGAGGATAAGGAATATTTTGATTTTACTTATTTAAATTACAATGTGGAAATAAACAAAAAACTAGACGTTAAATGAAAAGGAGTTTGCCAAAATGGTTTATACAAAAGACCCAAAACAAATCCAAAGCAATGTATTTAATAGGCACGTTTTATCTCCAGGATTATTGTCACAGATGCTGTGCTGTCTATAGCTAGAGGTAGTTCATGACCCCTCCTCCCTGAAACATCTGCATTTGTTATGTTTCTCCACAAATTTATTGAAGTTTTGTCTGTAAAAGATTCTTTTTTGCATTCTCTATCCCTTGTTCTCTTTTATGTTGCAAGAGTGTGGCAGGTTTTGAGCTGGGTTTCGGTTATCTAGCAACCTTTAAATTAACTGTGAAGCTACATCTGTTTACAATGATTATACATTGAGCACATGACCTATGATAGAATAGGAGATTTTTTGTAATACCTGATATGAGATGATGACAACAATTTAAATGAACAAAATACTTTTAAAAATAGTACAGTATTAGGTATGTTACAAAAGGGAGTAAGTCAGGCATGTTCACAGCCTAAGTCAATAAAACGTCAGACACACCTAGACAGTGCCTACTGTAGGTGCTGTCCTCATCTTTTCCTGTATGCACTGTAATATTTTTTACTTACTTTAAATTCAGAGAACATGCTCAGCTGCTTGTGCCGAAACAAAGCCTAAAGTCTGTTCTACAGAGGACAAAATGCATAATCCATCGTAAATCCATGAGTCCAATTAAGATGCACCAAATAGACCTCTTGCCAGGATGTGTTTGTGACAAGACATAATTTGAAAAGAAAATACTGAACAAAGCTCTGATTCTTAATGTAAAGATAACGCCAAGGTGCCATAATTGTAGAACACATTTTGAGACATTTGTCCAAAATAAATAACAGGGGTGTGTATTTATTTTAATTACTTGAAAATAAAGTAAGTACAGTTTCCATCCAAAACATTTCCCCCTGCTGCTTACTGAGTCACTGTCTTAGTGGATAGGTTTGGTTACAAAGTTCATAACTGTAATAAACTGGCCTTGATTGGCCAAACAGTAGTATGCTAAAACCCATTAGAGCCATTCACCTCTTCTAATAGAAGTGGGATTAGAATGACAAACATTTTTGTCTTTACTATAGGATCGAATTTCTGGTTGTATAAGTTTGTAAAAGAGCAAACTTTAGAAAAAAGAAGAAAGTGCCTCAGTAACATGTGCATTGGAACATTAACACTAGAAAGGCCAACGGGTAAAATTTACCCACCTGGCATTTTTAAATGCATGTAACTGTTATTATAAAACCCATTCATCTCTCAGTTCATGACTTTTCCTAAAATGGGTTTATTATTTAGTGAGTAATTGGAGGTGTGATAGAAAAGAAATGAAAATATGATCATTTATACCTAAACGGGTAAATTTTACCCCTGCTGTATATAGCTGCGCTCAGCATTCACAACACGGCCGGTCGCCTAGCAACGCATATTGTTTATAGTACAAAGAAATGCAATAAAATAAGAAATATAGGTTTAGATTTAACCATAAAGGATTATAATCACTATAACCATATGAATAAAAACATACAACTAATACTCAACTTCACTATCTGAAAAACTGCTTCTAGATGTATGCATTTTACAGTAAGATTTATTTAAATGACATGTAATTTCTTTTTCATTATGACACTTCATGTGCCTGACCTAGAAGCAGTATTTCATGTTAGCGTATGAGGTGGCAAATTAACACTAGCCACCAGGCAAATCAAATGCTGCTGAATCTTTGGCAATGACAGGAAAGCCTGTCATACAGCCACACACTCTGGCAGGAAGCCAGCCATCATTTCCACAATATCTCACCCATATCGAATATATCACTCCATTGAATGGGTGTAATCAGTGGTTATCAGCCTCCTAGATTTGGGTTGGAAGGAGCCTGTAGGTTCAGAAGGCTGGTCCATCTATTCATATGATAATGGACACCATTTGCATACTCAGGACCCCTGGGTGTCACTTTTAAACGCTCTGGGAGTCTCTCTGTGATTTCAAACAAAACAAACGTTACTTGGTTAGGTTTAGGCAATAAAATGTCCATTCAATGGAGTGATAACATTCGAAGAGGGTGGTTATTTTTACCTTTTAAAGAAAGTTTGGTGTGTGAATGTTATTTCCTATGCCGATGACAACATAAAACATATTTATGTAAGAGCATTGAGCCAACCAGATTCGCCGCAAATTAGCTAGTTAGCTGAAAATAAGACCCTGTTTGTTTTTATACTACGTTCAAAGATATGAATTATCACATCACCGTCATAAAATCAACAGGTTGCACAGATGGTGTGTGTACTTGTTATTTACCACATTGTACTGCTCCTGAGGTGAACTTTTGAGGTAAATGAGTGGACTTTCCAAATGCAACTGTATATATGGCGAAAATAGGCAAGTTTTTAAGTAAGCAATGCTGTACATATACAATATTTTAATGTCCATTCTTTCGTATGTCATTTAGTGTTTCCCATACAGATGTCCATATAATGTGAAGTACAGTATCATACAGTATCATATGATGCAACTCGCAGCTGCCTCACACAAGTCCTGGGTTCTTAGTTAGATTTCTGCTCCACAGGGTGATATAAGTTGAAAGACTCAACCGTGGTCATGGCAATGCTTTTCCTGGTATTACCTTTAACATTTACTTTTTCTTAGGCTTGAAGAGACTCGTTGTGGTGTGTGCATGTCTGCATATAGCCATATTACCATAAGAGTGACCTGTAGTGCAGAAAGCAGAGACATTGGTCACATTTAAATGAGAACTTGAGACAATATCCTTGTCCAGACCTGTGTAATCTACAGATGTGGTGCCTAACACAGCTCTGTAACAATTGCTATGGTAAACACTTCAAGCTCAGCACATCTTCTGCCTCAAGATGTATTGTCTCTCCTTTGTTGTCTACTTGTATGTGTTTGTGTCTGTGGACGAGATGTTATTATACTATGTTCAACTCCACCACAATAACAGTATGATAGCCCTTTTCAACAAATGTTAACCTTTATGGAACCTTCCATTTAGGTGAATTAATCTCAGCCCTTTTCATAGTTAAGGTTGCAAAGTGCTTCACCAAAACTGTAAAAGCCAAATATGTACAAAGCTTGTTTAATATCAGGGGAGAGGTTGTTCCAGAGCACAGATGGCAAATGCACAATCCCCTTTGAATTATAATTCAGAAATGCATTCAGGAGCTTTGCAATGTCGACTAAACACAGCACTACTTTTAGTTTTCATCACGAACCATCAGCTCACTGTCTGGAATGACACATTTGATTTTCACATCATATCTTAAGTGAAAGACGCATGAAACAAGTTAGTTGATGTTCATTCAGACATGGATGAAAAGGTAAACAGTTTTCATTTTATGAATCTAAAACATTTGCTAACAGTGTTGATTTAATAACAGTATCTAACTGCTTCTGTCAGGTAGCCAAATGTTTAACAAATAAAAAGGCATTAAAGGCAGTAAAATATAAAGTATCAGTATGCAGGATGGCATGTTGGGAAGGTTCATATCCGTGTCTGTTATAATGCTTTCTTTCACTTTTTGGCTTTCCCCAAATAAATGAGCTCTCGTGTTTGTTGCATCGACATCTACTCAAATTGCCTAAGGGCAACAGATTCCCTGGTAGGATGGTGGTGTAGTATGAGTTACTTTTTTTCTCTACTGTACAGCTTATTCACATTATTTTGAGAAACTTAATCACAAGATGCAGTGTAGGTTTTACATAATTCAAGGGTTTGAGAACAATTTTACTATTAATGGCGACGTTGTCATGAAGCCCACACTCCCATGGCTCTGAATACATTTGGATTAAATGTGGAGAAATGTAAATAAGTGCAACATAACTTCAAAAGCCATACGATCTTTTCTGATGGCTGGAAATTAAAATAAATATTGTTCTTTACAGAATTTCAGTATTATAAGGGACTGTTCGTTATTTAATTAAGGTGCCACCGGAAGGGTTTTGTGGCATCTAACCTAAACAGACATGACCCTCCCCTCTTCAGTAATAATTTTCCTATGACCCTCCAAAATGATTTCAAAAAGAGGAATAACCCTGCCCTTGCATGCAAGCTTGCACTTAGCAAAGAAGTACAAATACTGTTTGATTTTTACAACCATGACATGCATGGCTTAACCTCTGCATTCTCATCTTACACATCACACTCCTCTGTTATGGTGTGGTGGCCATTTCAGTAGATTTACTCACTAACATTGTTGTGGAAACATAATAAGCACTGGAAACTAAATGCACACTTCATGCATTACTGCAAAGTTACTCCTCTAGTAAACTAGTATTCATATGAAATAAAACAATAAAACATTGAGACCATTCAGCAAAGGATGCTGGGATATAACCAATTCAACACTGGTTGCTATGGACTTGTCACTAGGCTTCATCATTGTATATTTTAGCACATAGGTAAAGCTGCCGAAGCTGAACATTATATTCCAAAACATATATGTTTATTTTTAAAGCAGATTTTAAGTTACATTGTAACAATTTAACAATTCGCCCTTAGGAAATCCAATCGCGGCACGGCTGTTTTGGAATGCAATAGACAGACGCTTAAATTCAACTGAAATGTAACGGTGAACAATCAGTGTTGGACATACAGTCTGTTGAGATGCCTCTCCAAACTCACCATAAAATGTTAAGACACGTTGAGAAAAAAAGATCCCTATTTTGCCGTAATCCAATGACACGAAAAAAAAGTAATCCACAGCGATCAGGAGATCCACAAAAAGGTAAATGATACGGTGTATCCAGCAAGGCGTCACATTCACCATCCAGCTCCAAACAGGTGAACGAGGCCTCTCCACTTCTCCATTTAAACAAAGTGGAATAAACGTATAAAAGTCCAAATCTACACAAAACCCGCAATCAATTAGTAAGCTGACATCACATGTATATACATGGCATTTAGGAAACCTTTATTGCAAGGTTGGCACGGCAAGATGTCCAGACTAGTGCAACAGTAACTTTCGTTTTTTGCGTCCTGCTGCTCCCATTGTCAGCCAGGTAATATTTTTTTACTAATGTGAGCAGTATATGAACTCTGATGTATTACCTACCACCATTTAGTTGTTTTGTGTTATTTAAGATATTTATTTAATATCTGGTCATGCCAGATGTAAATATTCCACTCATTTTTTAAACAATACAATTGCCTGTTTGAGCCACCAGGGGGGCAGTGCTCCTCCTGCCCCCCCCCAGCAAACTCCGCGTATGGGGTCAGACCATCTGCTAGGGGGCAGAGACTGAGAGCTACATGGATAAATATGCACCAAACAAGCCACTTTGAAATTTTGCTCTTTTCATGAATAAAAAAGTTGGGTGACCCCCCCATCCAGACTAAAAAATGTTGGATGACCCTCCCCTCAGCATAAAATAAAAAGACATGACCCTCCCCTATTTTCCTCTGGTGGTCCATTCCATAAATACCGAACGGTCCCTAAATTGTTAAAAACATCTTATTTTCATCAGTGTTTTTTGTTGTTTTGTAGAACACTGACCTTTTGGCCAAGTTAAATACAGCTCCTGTATGGAGTAACTGACTCTGTCAATGATCTTTTTAAATTTCCGTAACTATTTTAAAAAACTGGTTGTGAAGATTGGTTAATTATTGTGCTCAATCCTCAGTGATGGACAGGTATGGTTATTTAGTCCCTTTCTTTAGATTTTTAAAGATCACCTTTCACTGACAAACTCAAAATGTGACAATTCTTTTGACTCTCTTTAATGTTCCATTCCATTCAAGCATTTCATTTTAAACTTGTTACATATTAAATACACAATACTGAATGACTTTTATGAACAATAATCAGGTGTAAGAAGAGTTAAAATATTCCTTTTTACTCTATCACTGTAACAGATACTTTTATGAAACAATAGTTGCTTGAAGCAATTTGTAAGGAACAATATTATGATTAAACAAAATGTGTTCATTTACTCATACAACCACTTTCTGAAGGTGCTTTCTGTTTCTAATATCATACAATATAGTTCCTGTCCTCAGTTCCTGCTGTTATAAGTAAGGTATTTTACAAGGCTAGACCAGGAGTTCACAATCCTACTCTCACAATGTCAGACCTATCTGCAAGACTGCTACACCGCTTGTTTGTATTTCTTTAAATCAATCCCAACCGTCCTGGGCGCCACTAATGCAGCGACGGCGCCCTTGCAAAACAGATAGCGGTGATAGCAGAAGGGAAGAGACATGTCCGGCTCTATCCCAGCAATGCACATCTGCTGAGCCAGACTGCAATCCTACAGTTAGTCAGTTAGTTGATTTGGACATGGAAATTAAACTTTAACTAACTTGGTTGATAATAAGAAGCAAATTACAAGATGTAATACCATATACATTAACATTCAGTCGTTATTATGTTGAATTATGAAAATTAATTTGCACTAGTCAAGAGCAGTAGTGCATGCTTACAATAGTTGAAATACCCAGTGGTCCCGAGCTATTGTCTTCTTATTTTACCACACAGAAGTCTGAATGAGTCAAAAACATACAGCTTTTTAATCCCAGGTCTTGCGAGGTGTCAGATTGTTCCATTTGGCAAGAGAGGCGTGATCAAGTTAAATCTGATTCGTTGCTGTGATCAGCAGCAGGAGGGTGTCTTCAATTATTTTTTTTACTTTGACTTGTATTGCTGAAACAGTCCCAGGGCTGTAGGCCCTCATCCACCACATTTCCTTGTAGGAGACGATCTCATTATGAGAAGAGAGAGGTAATGGTTTTTGTATTGTCATTACGTTTTATATGACAGCTGAATGTATTCTCTTGCTTCTTGTTTCATAACAGAAGTGAGTTATTTATTTATTATTTATTTAAAAGACCTTTGGAATGACTAAAGTCCATAGGGAGAATTTCATACCAAGCCTGGGCAATATGACATATAAGTACGTTACGCCATGGACATACTGTATGTTTCTGGCTGATCCAGCAACAAAAAAGGCAGTCAAAATCTAAATATGACCTTCATCACACAGGTTAGCCATTACCTGCTAGCTCCACATTTTTGGATATGATGCATGCTTGCAGATGCATAACCCTGCCAGCAATCACTATACCACTTGAATACAATTTACAATAACACTTTATCATGCAAATACATTGCCAGATGGCTTAAGATCTTTTAATGTTTGATTCCTACATGACAGAAATACTAAAATCGATAGAACAGTAACTGAATGATCTATCGTTCAAAAAGGCATTTCTGCACTGGTGGAAGAGTTTACCTATTTTGTACTCCCTGCATGTTCTCCAAACATTGTGTTTGTAATCAGATGTTACAAAGAAGATGCAAATGCAGTTCCAAAATACTTGCACTTGCATCCACTAATGAAGCTGTTTGGATTCCAGCACTTAAATTAGCTGTTTTGTACAATAAAATATTTTTTCTTAGTAAAGTAATGATGATGGCTGTTCTCACTAAAACAAAGTACCAGCTGTGCCAAGCTGAGGTATTTTGAATCAGTGTTGACATTGGAGAAGAGAAAGCAAAATAGTTACTCCAATTAAACACTTAAAAGCATTGCATTTTTTTTGATCACTTTCAATAACTGTTGGCAGGTGAGCTTCCTTGTGAAATGCTCCATGAGAAATAGGAGTAGGCCAAAAGAGTGGGCCGGGCATTGACAGCTCAAACTGCCCGCCTGTTGCAAAGGGTGCATTTGATTTATTTTGCAGAGTTTCACTAACAAGGACCACACCACAACAATATGTCATTTAAATGTTTAATAGAAATTCAGAAGTACTGAATGTTGAGGAAGATGAATGACTGTAAAGCAGAGGGGACAAGGTTAAAAACGGATGTCTTCTGCGAAAACGTAGCGTTCTGAAGGCAGAGGGAAACTCAGTGTGGGGGTTCCGTCCCAGGTGTGTTCCCACCCGAGCTGATTATAAGCCCACCAGACAATACCTAGAATGAGACATGAGAGAGGTATGCACCATGCTAAATAGGAAGATAGGAAGCGATAAGGGGGGGTTAAATGGTAGCGGTAGGAAGGAGAAGGTTGGTTAGGTTGGACAGGTGATTAGAGGTGTGGTTGGGGGGTGGCCCCGCTCCTGAACCTAAAATAATTTTTATCTACTTAATTTTTTTTAACATTACTTCCATATATATCTATAATTTACAGACACCCTTTAAAGGGGCGCTATGCAGTTTTGGCCATTTCTTTGCTGTTTTCTCGCTTTTTGCTCACAGGTTTCTCTATAGAGCTCCCCCTACAGCTTCGGAATAGATATTTGGCAGCTCCTATGTTTACTTGTGTCTGACTCCTCGCTCGGTCAGTCTGCCGTTTCCTCTTTCTCTGTTCCTCCAACAATTCTTTCCTAGCTTTCTGCTTCTTTTTTGCCGGCTCAGCCAGGACGATAGTGTGAAAAACTCCATCACTACCTTGTTAGCCGGTTCCTGAATGGGCGTATGTGCGCAGTGCCGTGAAGCAATTTGTTACATCGCGAGACCTGATATCACACGATACTTCCTGATGCTGAGGCCGGTGGCTCGCGGGCCGAAAGTTGCAAGGGGGGAGCGAGACGACCACCATTCAACTGGAAAAAATTCATATAACCAATCCAATGACTCCGAAGCTGTTCAGTTAAGGTAAATTAAGCTAAAAAAAACGGCATAGTTCCCCTTTAATGGGTGATTTTGTGCTGGATACATAGTAAGATATGGAATCTTGAAATCCTGAAATCCAACTTAAATCTGTTTACATTGTTTTACAGACGAAAAAAGTTTAGTTCATAAATGGGAATGCAAGTGTTTACTTTGTTCACAAACCACAAAATGTAATAATCTGCACAATCTAACATCACTCATGTGTCTGCCTCTAATGCAAAAGCCTTCTCACCTCCTGTATATTACATTCCTTCCTGTAATTGTTCACCCAGCGAACTGTCATCATGAGAAAGCTTCTGTCGTTAGCAGTCCAGATGTCAGAAAAAGCAAATTCTCAGTAAGGTGTATTTGTGAGCAGAAGTAGAGATTTTAGACACCTTCGCTATTGATTATCGTTTTGTGTTACTTACAGGCCTAGTGTCATATATCTGTGCTTTACGGGTTATTATGGATCCCACGCAACTTCTAGGCAAGTCCCATCCTACGAAGCAGCCTGATTGGTTGGGGTTAGGCATTGACCTTGAGTAGTTAAGGTTAGGATAGCCGACTGGTCAGGCACGTAAGTATTGATGCGTGGCCAATATTAGCGTGTGAATGCTATTGAAGGGCAGGTCTTACGCGTGGTTTACACATCTGTCATCTCAGAAACAGATGTGGAGGGGGCGCCTGGGTAGCTCACCTGGTAGAGCGTGCGCCCCATGTACAAAGGCACGGTCCTTTCCGCAGCGGCTGCAGGTTCAATTCCAACCTGCGGCCCTTTGCAGCATGTCATTCCCCCTCTCTCTCCCCTTTCACAATTCCAACTGTCCTGTGTAATAAAGGCTTACTTTTACTACTTACTTTTGTTGCTCAGGTTTTAACCAAGAATTCTGGCACTCAAAAAGAAATGATGCAATTATATGTACAGTAAATGTAGTATAGGTATTTTGAGATTCAATAGCCAGCTTTATGTCCATGATACACGTTGCCAATGGTCTCAACAGAATGCTTACAAATACAACTACATACTGTATGACTCATTGAGTTTATCCTGACAGTCTCGTAGTGTTATGGAAACTTCAGGTTATTTTTGCCACATATCGTTAGGCTCTCTGCAGACATTTAAACAGACATTTACAATGAACAAATGTGTTAATTCAAGTTGGATTTATAAGCACCTCTCGTATAAAGATCATCTGATGTGCAAAAATGTATTGGTTAGATAATGATTATTGTTAGGTCAGTAGAAATGAAAATTACACTTAAATAAATTACACTATAAAAATCTGATTTCTTGGCATCAGAATCCACTACTGCTGCAAAGAATGCTGCACTAAATAGAATAATTGATTTTATTTTTATTTTTCTATGACAGTTAATATTTAACAACTGTGTTGAATTGGATGTTTTTGAGAGAATAACAAATGAGAATAACACATTTTCTATGGGTACAAGTGGCCAAAATGGGTTTCCTCCAGAGGGTGGCTGGCGTCTCCCTTAGCGATAGGCTGAGAAGCACAGTCATCCGTGAGGAGCTTGGAGTAGAGCCGCTGCTCCTTCGCGTTGAAAGGAGCCAGTTGAGGTGATTCGGGCATCTGGTAAGGATGCCCCCTGGGCGCCTCCCTGGGGTGGTGTTCCAGGCACGTCCAGCTGGGAGGAGGCCTCGGGGAAGACCCAGGACTAGGTGAAGGGATTATATCTCCAACCTGGCCTGGGAACACCTCGGGATCCCCCAGTCGGAGCTGGTTAATGTGGCTCGGGAAAGGGAAGTTTGGGGTCCCCTGCTGGAGCTGCTCCCCACCACGACCTTAAATTTAGTCAGAATATCAATTGTCAAATACAGTCATGAAGTAACTTTCTCACCTACCAAAAACTGAATTATTTTTGTCAGGTAATGTTCCTTGATAAAAAACAACAACAACATGTATGGCTATAGTGGATACTGTGCCGTTTTATTTTTAGCATTGGTCTTTCTGTCCTCGATATGCACTTGAATGCTTTTTTTTCATTCTTTCTTTCATGACTGTACATGTCTTCGAATGAGTCTGTTCATTAGCATTTCATACTGCAACCAATACCCCTTGAGGCTCTTAAGGTGGTGCAGTACACAGACTCATTATTTGCTCTATGCCAACTGAGACTTCATTAAAAAACCTAATTACAGATTTTAATTAGAATCTTTGGATTGTAGTTTTATATTATCAATATAATAATCATATCCACTTATAACCCTCTGTGTTAACTTATCGTCACTGTGGCAACATTTAAAATCTGATAAGTGCGGAAACAATCCTCCAATTGTCTGTTTGCATTCAGAAATAAAGAGACTGTCCTCCCCCGAAAAACGCTCCCATAGGTCGTTTGTTCAAGCAGCAATTATTATATATTATAATTATAGTGGCGGTGCCCTCTAGTGGCTGTAGTAGTTATGATGGCAGCAAGGCAGAAAGTAATGTGTGTATAGAGATGCCAAGTTCGGGTAAGAGAGCAAACGTAAACGGCATGTTTTTAAAACTTTGCAGAACAAATGAAACAAACAGAGCTACGTCACTTTCAGCGTCACATGCGCAACTGGAAGTGAACTAACGTCTGATTTTAACCCAAACCACAATGTTTTTCTAAAGAAGTTTTGATGCCTAAGCATAACCAAGAAGTTTTCTTGATTGTAATAAAAGAATAATTTTATCTACCCCACCATATTATGAAGTTGTTTGCTTAACCTTTTTTATTGTCTATCAGCAATTCAAGCCCCTACCTGTTTTGATTTATTTATTAGAAATCAAAAAACATTTGGTATACTTTGAAACACGCCTCTTCCTCCTCAGTAAAGAATCTGTGTGCCTTTCTCTCCATTTTCTTAATAAATCAACGTTCACACAGTTATAGGGTTATTAATAGGGTGCAATTCCTTATGTGGCGTTGTCGGTTCTTTCATTCAAATTCCCCCCTTTTTTGGTGACCCTTGCCACACGTGCAAGCAGATGAATGGCGGCAGTACCCAGAGGTCTGCATTTACCCACCGGCAAATCTACACTGGATGACTCGCTTCGGAAGGGTTGAAAATTGGCAACTTTCCTCCTTTAGCGTTTACCTTAGTGCAGCGCCATAGGAACCATAAACCACACTGTCCTGGCCACGTCATCCTCCCCAGCTCCACCCTCTTGTCAAAATTCATCACATCCGGTTGCAAAAAACCAAGATGCCGATGCCCACATCACCAAACTTGAGTCTTCAAAACGGCAGTCCACAAAGCAATTGGTGACGTCACAGATATGCGTCCACTTTTTTTACAGTCTATAAGTTTACCCAGAGGTGGAAAGTAACAAAATACATTTACTCACGTTACTGTATTGAGTAGTTTTGTTGTGTATTTTGTATTTTTGATGTAGTTTTTAAAATCTGTATTTTAAAATGTACTTGATTACGTTTTGAGTGAAGTATTGTATTTTATTTATTACATTACAAATCCTATCCGTTACAGAGTAAAAAAGAAACTTCCACTAACGAAAACTGAAAGGAAGAAAAAAAAAAATCACGCCCGGAACCACTACACCAGACCAGGGGTCTCATTTATAAACGTGGCATACGCACAAAACTGAAAATGTGCGTACATCCACATTACCATGAAGATTAAATTCAGCAGTGTTATTTGCGCTTGTACTGAGTGATAATTATTCCATAAACACCTTGTAAAATCCAACTCAAATCTTTAATAAAAATTTGTTATTAATGTTTAATGGATTTCAGGATAGCATCAAATACCCTAGCATTAGATAATGGCAGAACACAGTGTAAATAACTTGCACAGTATTAAAAACTCTGTTTTTAATACTGTGCATATATCATCAAATGTCAAAGTCTGGAAATACAGCCGTTAAGCTCTCACACAATCGTTACACGTCATCAGTCCAACTTGAATACTGTTCATGACTAAACCTGCATGAAGAAAAATGTGTTTGCCTATTAGACTTTCGTCTTCAGATTGTTTCTCGGGTTTGGGGATACCACTAGTTGATGCTGTGATTTTGGCAAGGTGTTAACAATCACAATATGGCGCCATTTTAATGCTACAAAGCGATCACCCCCCGTTAGCATTCCATTGACTGCCATTCATTTTGGCGCCACTTTGACAGCGAATAACTTTACGTCTGAAACGTTTAAAGACTCTATTTGGCCATTGTTTATTTCTAAAGAAACACGACAATGTATAAAAGGCTCCATTACCTTGTACCTCACGTTATGGCTCCGTAGCAGACGTTTTTGTAAAAATAGGCTAACGATTGTGTCATAACCATGCGACTTACTGTCGCATAGTAGAGGAATTACCATATAGTACAGGAGAAGCGTGCAGGCAGTTTCGTCTCACATTAGCTGTTTAAGTGTAATTACTAATGTTAACTAGCATTTTAGTTAGCAATAATTAACCTGTGCCTATGTTATCTCCTCACATATACCTATGCTCTCCGTCTCTGCAAGATTGGGAATGATTGAGATTTCTCTTGGCACAGCTACCAGAAGACTTACACTTTCAGACACGTTGCTCACGGCACATTTACGTCGTCTCTCTCAGTTGGAGGCTGCGCAGTAACGCTCAGCGCTCACCGGAAAAGTGCTTCTAACGGCCTTCACTGGTCTACGTCCAGAGCAACGGGATCTGTTGGTCCATTCTTATATACTGTCTATGGTCGGACCCAAGGGGGTAAGCTTCTCTTCAGAGCTCGAACCTCTATAACCTCTCTATAATAACTTTGCATCTGAAGCATTTAAAGACGTTATTTGTCCATTGTTTATTTCTAAAGAAACACGACAATGTATAAAAGGCTCCATTACCTTGTGTCTCACGTTATGGCTCCGTAGCAAACCAGAGCAACGGGATCTGTTGGTCCATTCTAGATACAGTCTATGGTCGGACCCCTGTGTCGGCGAGCCACGAACTGAGTGGGAGACGTTAGCATGGACGTGAGTGAGCTGTTATCCCTCAAAAATGTCAGCTCATGGGAAAGAAAGAAAAGTTGATACGGAGTGCTGAGTTTTTTACCAAACATGGACTTCTAAGTATTCATTTACTGAAGTCAAAGGTAAAGCCGTGTGCTTAGTTTGCGGAGAACAGATCGCATGTGTTAAAGGATTATAATTTGAATCGCCACTACAATACTAAACACCACGCAGAGAAATACAACAACTTGACTGATGCAGAGCGGGCACGGACATCTGAAGCTTTGCTAGTTAAGCTGCAAAAGCAACAAGGCATCCAGGGATGCAGCAGTCAAGACCAGCTTTGTGATATCCCACAAAATCGCCAAAACAGTAAGCCATTTTCTGAAGGGGAGTTTATTAAAGAGTGTTTGGTGGACTCTGCTGCGCTAATATGCCCAGAGAAAAAAGAGACGTTTGAGAACGTGCCGCCTGACATAAAATTAATATTATTAGAGCAGAACTGAGTTTAACAGTCCCTGTTTCTCATGTGGCCCTTTTGGAAAATGAATTGCCTACCCCCTCCATAGGACAACGTATGCAGGACACTGGCTAAATTAATTCACATAATTAGCTCATACGGGCTACACTTACAGGTGTGTAGAAGCTAGCTGCTAGTCTGGGCTGTGAACATTAGGGTCTAACACATTTATGGAGTCAAAACACGTGATTTGGCCTCGGTTTGCATTTTAACTGTTGTTTATGTTTGTGAAGAAAAGAAGGCTGGCCCTCAGAACTAACAATGTATGGTACTTTCAATTTCAATTGATTGTTTGAAAACATTTTATGGGATGGTCTAAAGTAAAATTGCACATTATACCTTTCTAAGGGTCTTAAATGTCATGTGTGACATGTGTTATGTTGTTATTACATGTGTATACATTTGTATAGATGTTTATACATTTGTATAGATTTTTCTTTAATTAAAAACAAAATAGTTTTGGATTTATGACCCGTTGTCCTATTTTCACTACATGGGAGAGATCCCCCCCGCCCTGTTTTAGTTTTTTTTTTTTTTTATGTAACTAAGTAACTTTTACTTAAAGTACATTTTAAATGAACTACTTATTACTTTTACTTGAGTAATTTTTCAGATAGGTATTTTTACTTCTACTTGAGTAATATTTCATCAAAGTATTGGTAATTTTACTTGAGTACAGTATTTTAGTACTTTTTCCACCTCTGAGTTTACCTAATCATTGAGTAGCATTGTTTACACTGCAAACAGGAGTGTAGTCTTCTTTGAGACAGTAAGTGGCTGGCTGTGACCACTAATTTCCCCTATCGTGCCACGAGTGTGTCGGCCTCTAATGTGATAAAACCAGCTGAGTGCAGAGCACTGTATCACGCTGCCAGTGTGCCAGAGATAACACTGTGAAGCCAGCTGAGCTGTTGCAGAATCTCTCAAGAAAAGTCAAACACACCCTGCATTTCTGTACAGAGACAGCTAGCCATGCTAATAACAGCCGAGGGTTTAACAGAGCTGCATATTTTAAGGAAAAATTAGAGAGTAAAGCAGCAGAAGATGTGGACACCTCAGGTGTCAGGGCAGAGCCTGCCTGTGGTCTGTCGAGGTCCATGTCTTTGCCCTGAGGGCTACAGGTGATCCAGCTAGTTGCATGCACTCCACTGATGAGGGGTTTCTGACCTGCAGCACTGCCTATCAGATGCAAAAATGTATAAACATAAGAGGGAGTCAAAAAATGGACATTACATGTTGTTAACCTGCACTGCGTGGCTCTACGGCTAATTTCATCAGTGGTGAAATTAGAAAAAAACCTAAATTTGCCTTGAAAGCAAACATCCCATTTCCACCTGTTTGATGTCAGAGCATGTCATTTGTTTCTCACTAAGCAGTTCAGCCATTTCGTCTTCAAGTCTGTTGCCTGCACACTTTCCAGTGTGACTACAGTGGGAGACCAAAAAGGAAAGATTTATTTTTTTTATTTTTTTGTCATTAACTATGTACCCATACATCCAAAATTAATATATTTTCAGATATAATTAATTAAAAGACAAGCTACACAACTATTAGCATAATTATTACATTTTTACCAGCATGCATCAACTGATGATATTGTTTCATGAATGTAAACTGAAAAATGCTTGTTGTATAACTTGTAACACAATAATGTCTGATTATAGCAATTAGATGTAGAGGCGGTGATACATTTTGACAACATACGGTGAGTAATGACAGTATTGCAGAGCGTCAGATCACGTAATGCACATCTATCCATAGCACACAGTGGAGGCATCAGACAGAGAAAGTAGTCGAGGTACAGTAGCCATTATGTGCTAGTTCAGGAAGGACAAAATACTGGAGAGTTGATATTAGTCCCCTTGTGTAAAACAAGATATCGATACAGTACTGTCACTGTCCCGTGAAAGCCATTTGTCTCCAAAACATCATCTTTAATGAGCTATAATAGCCCGTGCTGTTTTCAGCTTTATAGCAATGCATTTTTCAGACAGTGGGTTTTAAATGGTTTATATAAAATAAGGAGAAGGAGAATTTTCAGGAACATTTATCTAAAAGATAAAATATCCCCAAATTTGATTTACATTAAGCTATATATTTAATCTTGCCATATTTCAGTTTTGGATACACCTGTGCAACTCATAATTAAGTAATCAACTCTGTCTGCAAGTAGTCTGTAGCGTGTATTTTGTATCTAAAAGCTTGATTATGCAAGTGTGGTTTCAATCACTCTGTGCTCCCTTTGCCTTGCTGATACTTCATTTGTATGCAGCCACTTTCATTGCTTGCCCCTAGGAGAGCAAAGGTCCATATACTAGTTATTCCAAGAGCTCTGCTTTGAATATTTCAAAGGGATGCAACACAAGTCAGAGAAAATTCAGATCAGTACAGATGGATTAATCAATGCTTTGGTATTTTGCAAAGAAAGCCTGCATTGAGTTCAAAGGGGGGAACTTGTTAGCCAAACACAGATGGGGGATGCTGTACTATCTTCAGCTTCTCTGGAGTCTATGCGTCAGGTATTGACATTTCTATAGACTCCTCTGTATTGATCTGTGTAAGATGTTGGGAGTTTAATTGAAGTAAGGTGTCATAATTAAAAGGAAAGGCATGTTCACACTATGATTTGTCCCAGTCCATGTCGTCCTGCAGTGCCATACGAGAGAGCTAAGTGCTAAAAATATGAAATGAGGACGTGTCTTTTCTTGCATGTATCATCCTCAGAGACTCACCTCCCAGCGCTTAACTGAGATCTTGTGCTTAATTATGCATGTAATATGTTGTCAGAGGAATTGTCTAGAAAGTGTGTGATCCGGCTTTTCCCCTGTCGTCACTGCAAGATAAGATCTATTAATTGCTCTAATAAGAACTCTAACGTCTCTGTGACATATGTGGAGGGCTGTTTCATAACACACAAGGTTGTGTCGAACCGAAACGTCCAGTGGACTGAATTCAAAACACACTGATGTGTCTGGTGCAAGGGTTGATAATGATGTTCAGAGTTATCTTTTTCTAAAACATATATGAATCATTAGTATATAGTTTTTCATTTAAACAGGTTAAATAGGATATGTGTAAATTGGCTCACACAGTAGGCTCAAAAGCTGTGAAATGTTGCTTTTGATGATTTTATTCTGGCTAGTTTTTAGAGTAACTGAGGGAAATATAATAGAAATGTATTTGAGAGGATCTGTTCATTTCATTGATCTGCATTCCTCCACTGACATTTCTGCCCTAGCAAGCTGAATTCCAAGGCCCAGGATGGAGTGGTTATTCTGTGAGTTTATTTTAGGCCACAGTTAATTTCACTTAATTTCAGTTGAATATCTACAGTTTATCAGTTTACTTTTAATTTTAGGATTAAAAATAATGTTAGAAATAGGGTTAGGTAGGATTACACGTCAGTCAGTGTCTGAGCAGCTGAAAGACCTAAAGATGTGGCAAATTGCATTTTGTATAATATTTTTTGTCTTCAACATTGGACTACAAAAAATGTTTGGTCCATGACTTTTCTACAGAAACATTTTGTCTCATTAATTTGACTTTACACTATACATAATCTTGAATACAAGGTATCTCTCTCTACATTCTCTTTTCTTATCTTGTGTGACAAACATGTGCCTCTTATTTGTAATCACGCCCAGGCAAAAACCTGCACAAATCTTTCCATTTAAAGAAAAGGATGACTTTGTATCTATATCAAGTGTGTATATCAAGTGTATTGAAGTCATTTCAAAGGATATGACAGCTTTAGAACTTATGAAGCCCCCCAAACAAAATTGTGGTTTACCTAGGGCGCAGTCAGATTTAGTACTCTGAACACGTCAAACTGGAGCACAACAAGGCTGCCGAGCCTGAATGCTTAATTTGCGGCCAGTGGGATGCTTTATCCAGAGATATAAACAAGTGCAGGCCCTATTGCATGCACCGCCATGTGGGGTGAGCATGGGCTGAATTGTTAAACAGTATATGGAGCCTGCTTGTTAACCCCCCAGAGCCAGATTCCGAGCATTCATTCAAGAAAGACTCCAGACCTTGAAAATCAAGTTGTGCATAGCAATTGAAATCATAACTCCAAGGATCTGGGAAGAGCTACGCGTCAAGTTTTTCATTATCTTTGACTCTTAGCATCACAGCAACAACAATACCCTGTGAATTCAAATGACCAGGACCAAAATGAAAAGCCACAATTAATAAGACATGGTTTTCATATCAGCATAAAAATGATATCCTGCGACTAGAAATATGAACTGTTTATTAATTGTTCTAACAAAAGCCTTTTCTATCAAAGCATCGTGCGCTTACTGTGTGAGCATGTCTGAAAAGTGTCTTTGTATGATACTAAGCAAGAAATTTAATATCTTAACAAACCATTTCTTAAGCCTTTAATGTGTGAAAAATAGAAATAAAATAGGGTACAGACTCAGGGGCGTTTACCCTGATTCATTTAATTATCATGTGTCATTTACCTCCTGTAAATACTTTTGTGTGATTCATAAATCACAAAAAAAGAAAAAAGAAAAGTAGTATTCTTCCTTTGTCCGTGAATATGTGACATACTGTATGCATGTATGTATGTACATTTTCTTGCATGCCAGTTGTACAAATTGTTGTCCACTGCAAAGTCTGCAGTATTATACTGAATGGCAGTGTTATACTGACCAGGGGTCAAGCTAATAGGTGGAAAGGGAGGCGTAAAAATGCCACTCGGGCAGAGAGGGAAGACATTTTGCTGTTCAATCTAAAATTGGAACCACAAAGATATACGACTGTTGGATTTATGTTTAACATGTTCAGATGTTTAAATGCTATTCGTTTTTTTAAACGCTTATCTTAAATCTATGTCGCACCACAGGGTTGTTTAAATGTTGCAAAATGACAGCACTTATTTATGAGTTTAATTTTAGCAAATTTAATAAAATGATACTTTAGGTATGAGTTACATTTACCAGAAAGACTCACTGTCTAAATGTGAACTGTTACAATACATGTGTCAAATTGAGTATACACTGTTATCCCGAATTAGTTGACGTTCCTAGAAATTTGTGTGGAAACCCGTTGCCATAAACCGTCTAAGTTTTTACACAAAGTGAAACTTAACAGGTCAAGTTGTATTAACACAGAGCGGTAAGTTGATGGAGTAGACAAATCAAGTTTACATTAGTAGTCATTACTAAAAATCATTAGTAAACATTAATTATTTTTTTCTGGAGGCATTGTCTAAAATAAGCATGTTAAGTTAAAGCTTTAGTGTGTAACTATTTTATATTAATAAACATCCGTTACATTCAAGCCATTGCCAAATGAGTTGATACAAAGATAATTAAGACTATCAGCTCCACAAAACTCTCTCTGTATTTCTCTGTATGGCTATGTTGAGAAACTGGTGTCGTCTGACAGTTTTGTTGTCATTACTTAGAATTCCTCATGGGGGCGACAGAAACTACGCACTATAGCTTTAAACATGCAAAGAAAAAAAAATAAATATAATACAGTATGCTACTTATCACTGCTAAAGAAATAATTTGATTATATAAATACTGTTTTTCCTTTATAACAGTATGCTTTTAAGAACAAAGTATTCAGTACATTTGTTGCAAAAAATAGAAAGAAGACAATACACGTTTAGCATAGTAATTTCCCAATGTATTATGTTGTTTGAAAAGTTTCACTCAGGAGACAAAGTTACTGATTTCTAGGGATGGGCGTATCGATCCTGTGGTATCGATAGATCGATATACTCACGCTACTCATTTGGCATTGATTTCCTTAAAAACATATGGATATAAACAAAAAAAAAATAACAATTAGGGGTGTATGCATCACTTTCAGCTGTTTTAGATTACTTACTTAAATTACTATGTGCCTGGACACCCCTGTACCTGGCGGCGTATTGAGCTGGCCCATGTCACGTGACAGGAGACGAGCGAATGAGCGTCAACGTGCGACACAGCCGACAGCGACACAGCCAAGGGCCTGAAAATGTGTATGTTTTTGTTCATATTTAATTTATTTCATTCATATTTATGTTATTTATTTTATTATGTATTGACCATAATACATTTTGTATAATGGTCTGTATTTGTCTTGTGAAAAAAACGGTATCGTATCGAATCCTAAAAGTGTGGTATCGCCCATCCCTACTGATTTCCAAGCCTGTGTATTTGCAACTGAAACTTTTTCTCACTGCCCAGAGGCCATCAGCATGTGACTCTGAGAGCCCCTGACCAAGAGGGAGTGAGAACGACCCAATTAATTTCCTTGTAAGACGAGACATGTGTGACTCGAACATCTCACATTTACCAACAAAACATACAGCAAAAGAAAAACATTTCAGACCGTCCTGCCAACCTGTATACATTTTCAACATCAATGTACGCTGTAACGTTTTTTCACTATAAAGTCGCTGAAAGCGACTGCTGTTTCCTGTCGGCTCTCTGCAGCGGGCGGAGCTGCTCAGTTCCCCCCGCAACTGACACACACACACAAACACACACACTCACACACGGTGGATGCAGGAAAAACCGGAGATGAGACGTAACAGGATGACCTAAATTGAGGACAGTTACGCTCGTTATTGTAAGTTCAATGATAAGTTATAGTCCAATAAGTACTTTATCAAACCAATGTGTGTCCCAGGCCAGGATAGGAAATTAACTAACAATGTAAAGATCAACAAGCCACTAACACATATGTTCAAATTTGATTCATTCAATAAATTATTTTTTTGTCTTAAATCAAAAATTAAAAATTGTCTGGTGTTTCAGTGTGCATTTAGAAATTGTAAAAATAAACCAAACAGATGGGCACCACAGAGTTTCCATAAATTTTCATTGGGCGATCCAGAAAGGAACCAACTGTGGCTTCTTGCTGCTGGCTTGGATGTGTAATGATCATTTTAGACCAGACTACTTTGAAAAACCCCGCAATCTAAAGGACCACAAGTCACTAACAACGAATGTGGTTCCATCCGTCTTTCCAGATGCACCAACAGCTACTGATGAACAGGTAATAACTTTTGTTAGGCTACTCTAGCTAATAAAGCTAGCCCCTTTCATAACGTCAGCCTAGCTGCTACTGATAGATTGAGACTGACAACGTTAGTGGAGATAACGTTACAGTTCAGTGCATTGTGGAGAGTGACATTAGCTAACGGTATAGCTACACTTTTGGTAGATACCTGGCTGGGCTAACCGCTAACTTTAGGTAATTGCTGACAGAAAAGTCATGTAAACTCGGACAGTTTACATGCAAATTGCAGCGGCAGGTAAATAAACTTGTGTGATTGTCATGGAAACCGGCTTTCTCAGTAGCCTAGGTAATATCACTCCGCCGCTGCTGTAGCCTATGTTACCAACTACAGGGAACAAAGTATAACTATTGCAATGCGATGCAAGGGTAGTTTTATTTCTAACATTATTCTATCAACACAGACATGTACATTGATAGTCTGGCGTTATAATTTATTTGCCTCGGGTGTACTGTGGAGTGGGTAAGACTGTTTTTAGTGGCAGACTAGCAGATCCTGTTGACTTGCGCTAGCCTAGCACCGGCGAACTCTGCAACGGGAAGGACTGGATGAAAACTGTTGAAAACGGTCTTCACTGATAAATAACACACTGGCTAACTTGGAAATGAGGTCCTATGTCCAAAATTCTGAACCACCCTTTTATTTGCAACAAATATACAAAAGACATTCCAACTTTTATCGCAATTTTTTACAAAAGCTCCAGCAAAATCAGTCATTTTGGGCCGCAACAATCTCAAAAAAAGGCCGCGAAATCCTGGAGGGACTGATTAACAGAACATTATTGAAACACACTTCAACTAGGACAGAAACCGTTCAGAACATAGATTTTTTTCCCATGAGCCTTTGCATCGCTTCAGCACAAGAATTCAAATGACCCCGCCCCTCCCATTCAGAAACTTAACATCCTTAGTTATCTCTGCTTACTAATATGATCTGTGCACTGCATACTTAATCTGATTATTACAAACAACTAATGTGATTTAGTAACGCATATGGTTTTTAACAAAACATGAAAGAATAAATAGTGACCACTAAAAAGTTTAATTAACTAAATCTGGGTTTACAGTGTAACAACGGCAATCAATATCAACATTTTTTCACAATCCACCGGCTCAAGAAATGGAACATTGTCATTTTAAAAAGAAATGTACTTTTAAAAAGTTTTCTGGGATTCAACCAGGCCGATTGAAGGGAAAGACGTCATTTCTGGGTCATTCTGTTTAGCCAACGAGGACACAGATAAAGTCTTAACTAAAGATAGCATCCATCGCATTCTGTCAGTCATTAAACACTATTGCATTACAGTATCAGACATTTTCTGAGTGAAGAATGTCTTCAGTCCAAATACACTAAATTATTTAGCCTCCAATTCACATGGAGTGAATACTGTACAGTGTTAGCGACTGTTTCTTTTGGACTTTAACTGGATTAAAACTGTAACGTTTACAAAAAGATAAATTCATGTCTGTGTTTTTATAACACTTGTGATCTGATCAATATACATATTTTGTGTATCATCTGTTCATTGTGCTTAAGAATGATAAACATGAGTGTTTGTTAAAACATTCCTGGACACCTTGTCTGGCTGATGGGAGGGTGTCTGTTGTGCAATCTGGCTCTGTAGCACATCATTCACACAATCCTGCCAGTCGTGGAGTGTGCAGGTTTTCAATCAAACCTCACCCACTAATTTTACTAATCAGTATTCCTTCATCCAGACAAAGAGGAACAAATCAGCTGGTGTTGAATTTGGCTGGAATTTAAACCTGCATATCTTCCAGGGCACAGGACTGGACACCACCGGCTTAGAGGCAACATGGCAGCACACCTCACTGATCCGAGCCCTATCCCTGTACAATGGGTGCACTGAATGTTAAATCCGGGACATTAAAATAATTTCTTGGCTCCCTCCATGTGCCCTGATAGTGCTGTTTCGTTTGATGATGCATTCAAATTCAACCAACCTCTGCGTGTGACAAAGCTGTGTGGATTCACATTTAGGAAAACTTTATTGTCCAGCACAATGTGATAAAAATGTGTGCTTGCAAGAGTGGAAATGAAAAGCATTAAAGACTAATTCCAAGGCATCCAATGAAGGATGAACATTTCTTTCATTTTGTAGATTCAT
Source organism: Sander lucioperca (assembly GCF_008315115.2). Taxonomy (NCBI): domain Eukaryota; kingdom Metazoa; phylum Chordata; class Actinopteri; order Perciformes; family Percidae; genus Sander; species Sander lucioperca. The sequence continues at coordinate 5,507,418 of NC_050193.1, read as the reverse complement.
TCTGAACAAAAAAATCTGATTCTACATGTTGTCCACAGCATTTACTAGCATGCAGATTTCAGTTTAACATCGGGAAACAACATCTGGGAAAATCAGATGTTGCAAAGTTTTGGGTGCATAAAAATGAGTGTAAAATTAAATTTAGGTCCAAGTCCACATATTAAAACTTGAAGGTGGCCTCGATTTCCATATTCATGACCTCCAGGGTGTATCTTGTAGGAGGCTGCAAATTCGTCGTCTGCGCCCCCATGGTTTAAACCAGCGCAGGTGGGATGTCGTATGTACTCAAAGTGACTCTTAGTTCCAGAGGTGGTCAAAGTATTAAGGGTGTTGTTGTTACTGTTGGCTGTAAAAGCTTTATAGCTCCCACTGCTTTGGGATTGTTGGATTGATATCTGCTGTAATTTATATTGGTTCCACCTTAGGTGTTTAAAACTGAAGTTTACAAGTTTATTATTTATTTTTTTATTTTTATTTTTAAAATAAGGTTGGTGCAGTAGCCTATGGAAAAGTATGTGTTAATAGTCAAACAATATGAGCATGTCATCACTTAAACTTTAAACAGTGATTTGTGTCAGCTTTCACATTTAGAATCAAATATTTAAATTAAAGCTGCAGTGATCAAGATTCTTATATCAACAATGAATTTAATTCCAATGAGTAATGTGAAACATATCTCTGTTAGTGACGAATCCACAGTTTTTTCACCCAACTCGGCAGTTCCCTCTCACTACAGAGCATGTTAACGTCTTTCAGCTCATTGTTTTGTTTTTTTTAGGTCTGTAACATTACTATTTTGGTTCACTCTCAAAGCTCTCATCAACAGCAGGCAGTTGTTTTTTTTACCAAACTACTCGGTCAACTGGCTGTATGCTACCTGCCCTTCAAAGTTAGCAACTAGCTGGTGAACATAGTGCATCATTTAGCAGATTAAAAGCCAGATATTTCCCCTTAAGAGTTGGTGGAGACAAAACCAGAGCTGAAAGGAGAGCCATCTCTGCTGGATGTGTAAATAGTCAACTGTTTGCTAACACATTGGCAATTAGTAGTTAGTAGCTAACACATTAAATTAATCCAGCTTTAAAGAGACTGTCCTCCGAAGAACAACAGCATCAGTTGTTTCAGTGTCCCAAAACATGTGTTTATGTTCAAGTGATGAAGCCCTCGAGTGGCTGTAGTAATTATGATGTGAGAAAAGGAGGAGTTAGATAATGTTATAGAGCTTATAGAGCGACAAAGTCCACATACAGTGGAGGCAGTGGCGCAAAAAGTAGGTATGCGCTATATGCGGCGCATAGGGGCGCAGCACCATGGGGGGCGCCAAAGCGATGGTAAAAAATAATTTAAAAAATATATATATATTTTCTATGTAGCTGCTCTTGTGCGTTTCTAAATCATTTCTGCATTTCCTCAATGTTATATAACATTTAGAGGACTAACAGGCTAGAGTAGGCGCCCTGTCTCATAAGATTGCATCATAGAATGTTGACATAGAAGAGGGAGCGGGGGGGGGGTACGCCGTGAGCGCCGAACAAGCAGGTACGAGTAGTGAGTTGTCCTCTATGGAAAAAGATGGATAAAGCAAAACAGCTGTCGGGGGCTAAAAATAGAAGAAAGAGGGAAAAGGAGATGGCATGTCAAGGGATGTGACAGCAGTTAAATAAGTGGATGGTGAAAGGCAACAGGTAGGATTTAAAGTGTGATGTCTGTGCTTGGATGCTTGCAAATATTCATGTTAACAGACTAGCTAGCATTTGGTAACACTAGGAATGTAGCAGCCAAATGGGGGTTTACGGCTAGCTTAGAATATGCAAAACCGAGGTTGCTGAGCTGAAAACTGGTAAATATAAGGTAGCATGTACAATAAATGACAAGAAGCTGGAAAACATAACTTATGCAATAACTCTGGTTTACCATGGAATCATTAATAGATTTTGTTTTACCATTAGCTGTTCATGTTATATATGTCATATACAGGCTATAGCCTAGTTACATCTGTTGTGTGACATGGAATCTGTAATTACAGGGTCACATCTCTCTCTTTAAAGGTCTGTGCTAAGTGGCTCTCCATATTTGTACTTTTTAAAATACAAAATGTGAATGTAATTTCAACAGCAGCACAACCTTACTGCATAATAGTTGTCTTATCTGATGCCATCACTAGGCTGATTTAAGCATTGAATTTAGGCTGCTATATTTAACAGTGAGTTAATTTCATTCAGGTGTGAGGATGGTGGATCAGGAAAGGCAGGGGAAGGCAACAGGTAGGTCTAATATTAGGTGGAAGTGTAGGGGGAGCCACTTGATACCAACAGATTAATTACTTAATATTATTAATATGGAAAAACTAATGAAAAATCTATTACATAATGTTTGTTTGGCAATATGTCTTATTGGAGAAGAACACAGGCAAGGAGTGAATGAGACAGACATGAGGTCGGCGATGGCATCACGTAGAGATGAGACCAGTGATGGCATCACGTAGAGATGAGACCAGTGATGACATCACGTAGAGATGAGACCAGTGATGGCATCAGGTAGGAGTTCTATCAGTTAGACCACACAAAACTAAATGTCCAGTATGGTTTGAAGTTCTGTTGACCAACATATTCACTGTGTCCTTTTTGGGGGAAAAATAGTGCAGACAGAGATGGAAAGCCACTCACCACTCAAATCACATCAACCAGGGGTGATGATTAGGTTGCCAATTGTCACAATTTGGTTGCCAAGGGCAACCAGGCAACCGTTAATGTCGCTGCTATACTTTAAAATAAACCTTTATTATTTAAAGCCCATACGTGATGATATCCAGCACACTTTTGTTTTTTTTTGTTTTTTGGGGGGGGGGTGCCAAAATTGTTGCTGCATACCGTTCTGACACTGGGTAGTTGCGCCCCTGAGTGGAGGTCGATGTGGATGAATGAGTCAAGATCAGAGAACGTTTCTGTGTCGTTCCAGAGGGACACATATTAGGTTGTTTGGAGGACTTGTTGGCTTTAAATAATTGTTGTGTTACACAAAATGCAAATAATATGGTAATTTCTTTAACAGGATATTTATCAGTATATTCAATACAAATGGTATTTTTATTTACCATTAAAAAGGGCAGTTTTGAAGTACATTGAATAAATGGTGCACCAATGTTTCTAAAGATTGGTTAACTGAGATGCCAAGCAGTCACTTTCAGAACAGTTACAATGTCAAAACAAAAATCCATCAAGTGTTTTTAACAAAAAATTAAAATTCAACTAATAATTATCTTAAGTTACAAACAGAAGTTTTATTTGTAACCGATGGCTGTTGTTGATCAGAGGGAGATTGTTGTTGCGACAGTCATGTGAAAGTGCACATCTTAAAACAGAATAATTTGTAGGGAAAGACATCACTTATCTGGGTGCCCTGCTGTCCATAAAGAGCAAGTAATTCATTACTGTCACCCTTTAAGTACATAGCCCTGATTGCTAATGTGAGGGACACAATTACCATGCAAGCACACAGAGCCGAGCAAATATTCTGCAACAACTAGCCTCGTCTGGAGAAGTATTGTTCATATAATTCATGACTCAACGTTTTGTCTTTATTTAAACCCTGCAATTGACTGTTTTTATTCCCCAGGACTGATGCGTTTTGTGATAATGTTATTTTCTAGGTGTTCTTTCATATAAAACGCTGATGTATTTGTTGGAAAACTAATATTAGAGAAGTGATCCTGAGGCAACTGCTCTCTAGCAGCCTGCCGACGTTAGCCCCAGTCTGACAGGCATGTAAAATATCTGTTTACATCATAGTTTGACAACAGTGCGCTGACATCTCCATTTCCCATGTGACCGCATGAAATAACCCTGTCAAAAATATATTACAATCCATACTTAACATTATAACATCAATAATCATTGACAGTGAGTACAGTATAGGCATAATTTAATTATGCTGAAGGTGGAATAGATAGAATATAGAAATCTGTTTCTGCTTGAGTCTGTGTAAACCATGCACTACTTATTCAACTGAAAAAAAGAAGAAAAAGAAAAAATGTTCCCTTAACAGCATCCAACTCTGTGAGCTTTCAGTCAGCATGTATTAGATTTATCACTTTCTTGTCCCTACACCTTGTTGATGCCTCCAGAGTACGACTACATTGGTATGGGAGGAGAGGCCAAAGCTGTGACTATGACATCTTTCTTGGTGCATTATCTTCACACTCAATCTCCTTGGGGTAGATGGAGAGCACAGAGGAAGTGCTTCCACCGGTTAAATCCTAACATGTAACCAGACATTGCTTTTAGGGGTTGGCTGTTAACAGGGTTGACAATGCTCTTTTATAGCCTTCAGATTGAATATTCCCTGAGTCTCCCGCTGCAGAGGCCATGTCATTACAGCTGATAGCTCCATTATATTTTGAAAGAGTTGGCAGGACTTTTTATGTTTTGTATTTTCCCTTGCACTTAATGGCTGTCAGTGTTTCTTACCTTTAGTGTACGTACTTTCACAAGGACATTTTCTAGTTGTGTTCTGTGTGGTCGCCTTTGTATTCACATTTAGATTTTCCAGACTATCTGAATTATCAACATGGTGCTTGGCTGTTTCAATGGTATAATGTCAAGTATGGAGCCAATTATTAAATAATAATAAAAATGTAAAAACAATTATGAAAAATATAATCACATAAAATACAGTGTGTATATATACAGTAAATCAACCATATATATGCCCCCTTAAAGTCTGAAATTTTTTATTTCATAATGTGACTTTCCATGACGTGTCGTCAGCGCGTTATTATAGAACCCACGCAACTTCTAGGCAAGACCCGTCCTTCAATAGCATTTACACACTACTATTGGCCAGGCGTCCATGCTTACGCAAGGTAACGTAACCCTATTTGTTCAGTTCCTATCCATCGGCTATCTTAACCTTAACAACTCAAGGTCAATGTCTAACCCCAACCAATCAAGCTGCTTTGTAATGGCAGGACTTGCCTAGAAGTTACGTGGGATGTTGTTGTCACCAGTCACCGCCCTCTCACCTTTCAGCCAATCAAACGCCTCCAGCCTCTTTCTTCAGCAACGAAGCTCAACAACTACTCCTACCATGTCATTCTGTATCAACCAAATAGAGGCTGCTGCTGTGAACATAACACAGTTGCTAACCTCTGGTTTATGTATTTAGCTTAACAAGGATGCGCATGTTTATCGTATATGTGGCCATAGTTTTGCTGGACTATGAGGCATGTTGTGGATTTGGGCTACATTAGTTACAATTGAGCTGCTTCTTAACCAACTGACATCCATGTTTAATGATGGAGTAGAAAATACACTGCAAAATCGCCTTGACATGACCTTGTTCGCTCCTCTCTGCCTCTTCATTCCTCCATGTTACTGCTCCAAATTACTTCCTGAAGGAGGAGTGAAAAAAGATTTAGGATCCACTCCTGGTCATCCAGACTCTGCTGTTTTTTTCTTTCTCTAACCATCTAATCAGAGAATTCAGCTTAGTACTGAAAATGTACTCTGGCCCTGATGGTAGAAAAATAAACATTCATCAATTATGTGTACCAACAGATCAACTTTGCTTTTACTTCATTATGTGATGAAGAAAAAAAAGATGTAACATATTATGATAGACAAATTAATGACGCAAGCAGCTTGTGGAGGTAGAGGTGTGCATATGAGAGAAATGTACACATTTGTCTGTCCAACGTTCTTTAAATCTACAGCATACTAATTAGTGAGATTGTTGAAAACATTTTTCCATTTTAGACAGTACTGCTCAATTTAAGATTGAAAGGACAACAAAAATCATAAATATTAATAATTATGACCATATTCATTATAGTGATAATAAAACATCTATTGTCTTAACATCATTTCATGACTTTTCTATCTCGTCAAAAATAGAAAACGAACCAGAAAAACACTCTTTGTGCTGAGTAGACTAGAGGATTGGGGTTTTATTCTTACTTTTTGTGTCTGCCTTATGAGTTTCCCTGAGAATAAACAATGTTAGAGTTTCTCTTTGAAATTATCCTGCATTTTGAAACTATAATTACAGCTGATATGAAGTGCTCTCCTCCACCCTCCACAGAAGAATGCCATTTAAAAGATTTTTTAATAAGAAGCTTTACAAGTACAATTACATGTATTAATTGGTTCCCCCTAAGGATAAATGAGAATGACAGGGTAATTAAAAGTTATGGTGGTAATTTCCCTAAAGATAATATACTATACAGTACATTCAAAGTCATTCATTAATTGCTGAAATTATCTTGAAGCAATTTTTTTACTGCTCTCCCCTTTTAAAGAGGTTACAAGGGTGCTGTAAACCTTCAACAGTGGTTTGACCAACCGCCTTCTAGCCTAGAAATTCAAAATTATGGGAATAATAAAATCACAAAGAGGAATGGGAATTGTTTGTATACAGCCCCCATACATGCAATGTAACGTGTAAAAAAAACAAAACAGGGAAAGAACTATTTGATAATTAGGAAATGTGCAGAAATGATATTTAGATATTTCTGTCTGAACACCAGAAATGCATCTGGGTTCAGATACTGAATAAAAATCCAATTTCTTTTTATTGACGCCAAATATTGAATATTGAATGCTAGAGTAGCTCCTGAAAACTTAAAAATGACCATTAAAAAATGATCCTCAACCACAGACCCAGTTGGATCACTTCTTTTAAAATAACCCTATATACTTGTAAAAGTAATGACATATAGATTTCTGCAAGAGACAGAAGTAAAGGAAGTCTGATATACACAGTACAATATGTGGTGCTGTTTCCTAATTCAACAAAAATCCTGCTTTAAAAGAACAGAGTACTTTTGGTAAGAATAGAGATAAAAGCCTTCCCACAGACTGACTTGGGGCAGAGTTGGGACTCTGTGTGTGTTGTGAGCAGGCCGCAGTGGGAAACAGTGAATAATTTGATAATTTAGGCAATTCACATAATCTGCAGCTGCGCAAAGAAAAAATGTTGTCAAGCCAAATGTTTATGTTGGGCATTTGTGCCTAGAAACTGAACCTGCTGTCATCACTGTTTGTATGATTATCCACTGTTTAATGTGAGCCGTTTTACACAATTTCTCCAGAATTACTTAAACGTTTAACTCCTGTTGAGAAGATCAGGATCACTTCTATCCGTCAGTGCTCCCTACAAATTATCTGCCTCATAATCCTTATTTGTAGTCACTGTAAATGTACACCCGCCTGTATTATTGACCTGGGCTTACAGTAGTTCGGTGTGTTATGCTGACTGACCGGTCAGGCTTTCTTTCTTTCATATTCCTTTAAAGCAACACTGTGTAACTTTTCCCACTTCGGTCCCCCTACAGGTTGTCTCATTGGAACTACAGCTCGCGCTAAAAGTTACATAGTGTTGCTTTAAAAACCATACTTCAGGGCGCCTGCGTATCTCACCTGGTAGAGCGTGCGCCCATATACAGTGGCTCAGTCCTTGAGGTAGCGGCCGTGGGTTCGGTTCCAACCTTAAAGCAGCCATATTATGCTCATTTTCAGGTTCATAATTGTATTTTAAGGTTGTACCAGAATAGGTTTACATGGTTTAATTTTCAAAAAACACCATCTTTTTGTTGTACTGCACCACTCTCTCTCACTGCTGCAGATCCTCTTTTCAGCTGGTCTCTGTTTTAGCTACAGAGTGAGACCTCTGTTCTTCTTCTTCTTCTGTACTATCTCTGATTGCACTGCACATGCTCAGTAGCTCAGATGTAGATCATGTCAGCTAGCTAGCTCCATAGACAGTAAAAGAAAGGCTCTTTCTACAACTTCGGTCAGTTACAAGGCAGGATTAGCTGGGAGACTTCTAAATGAGGGCGCACATGTAAGTAGTTCTTTTGTAGATTATGGTGAACTTGTGTGTGTTGTAGCAGTACTTTGCTATTGAGAACGAGGTAGCATGCTAGCGTTAGCATGCTAGCATTAGCGTTAGCATGCTAATGCTAACGCTACGAGCTAATGGTTGCGGTTAGCCTGCTCGTTTCGGCTTGTGACGTCACAAGCCGTGCCGATTTTGAACAGCTCACCCAGAGACTGAAGGCAGGACACATTCAGAAACTGTATCTCACTCTAAAGAGCATGGGTGGATTTTTTTCAAAGTTTGTATGTGTGTGGAAGCACCAGAGACACAACATAACACCCCAAATCCCAGAAAAAGTGATTTTTTCATAATATGGGCACTTTAATAGGTTGTATTTTTTTCAGTATTTGTGACACTAATGATTTGTATCCAGGACAAATTACCTCCAGAGAAAGATTCAGAGGTCAGAACCGGCATTGAATCTGTATAAAATAACAAGGACAAATACTTTGGCATGAAATTACATCATAACAATAACAGCTTTCCATTTAGAGCTTATTTGAAAGGCTACGTGTCTTTTGAAAGCAGCTGTAGAATATTTCCTTTGTATCCTTGCAGCGATTTTAAAGAGGCGAGGGGCAAGGCCTCTTTTCATACATGCAGATGCACTTTCGCATTGACTGAAATTGAAAACACATTCAATAAAATGAGGGAGAGCTCGCTGGATACTATACTAAGAAAACACTTTAACTTTTGCTTCATTTATCTGAAAAAATATTTTAATTTCTGCCAAATACATCATTTATCCAAACCTGTGGCTGGCTTCTATCTATGGTGATCAATGTCTTATGATGGTTATAATATGGAAATAAGAGAGCATTTATATTTACTGGTTGTAAATAGATATTTTATTGGTAGCCTGCTTCCTTTAGCTAGACCGGGGTGCAGCTATTGCCTGATTGCCATGGTTTATAAAGGAGTTGTAGTTTGTTCTGTACTGCTGTCATTACCGCTGAATCCAGAACCACTTGTTTCACACCATATAACAAACCTGCCACCCCCTGCAGTGTGTGCTGATCAAGCTACAAAGCACCTTCTTCCCAGCTGCTGCACAGAGCACTTCAAACGCTCTTTTGTGCCGAAAGCCATCAGACTGCAGACTGTACAGAGCTTCCTGCCCCACTGGCCTCGGCCAGCAAAGACGGTGCTGAAGCAGGATGCCTGCACATGGACTGTTTATGCTCAGGGTGTCTCTTAACAGCTCTGCTTACATGAGTCACATGCCTTCAACGTGTATATGTCTGTCATGTTTTTCGAAATTAGGCTTAACCATTCATACAATTAGCTATGAAAAGTAATGCACTGTAATTCATATGTATTGCATGTATTTATTACTGTCAGCCTCACATTGACTGCCCCCGGAAGAACTTAAGGGGAAAAACACAAGACTTCACCCTGGAAACGGATGTCCGCATCCTGGAAGTACTCTTAACTCTCCTGTTATCCTCGGGTCAAATTTGACCAGTTTTCAAATTTTCTATATCAAAAATATCGGTCTCTTTAACCAAATTGCCTAAAAATAACATGGATGCTTCCATACACAAAAGAGGCTGTGATCATTCATCAACATACGTTTCTCTGATCTTAAACATTAGTCAAAATAGTTTCTGGGTTTTTAAAACTCAAATTAGGTATATTTTCACATAAATTGGGTTTATTGACCATTAATTCCAAAAAAATGTGTTAAACTAGAGTTAATACGTTAGAATTAAGTTGGTTAAGAAGATGTAGACAGAATTAAGTAATACATTATTACTTTAAGCTTCATAAACAGGCAAGACAGACGGAGAACAAGTGCATGGCCGACAGGAAGACTACACAAGGGTTAAAGGGACGAAACAACTAACTTTTTTTAAATCCTAAATAGTCGTTTTGGTGCCTAAACTTAACTGGCACATCGCCCTTTCAAAGTCACCTTTTATCTGCTAAACTTACCTGTCACGACCGCTGTCCCGACCATCAGCTCACGGTGACCAGTAGGTGACTAAGTCATGTAGTCCTACTGGTGAGAGGTTGCCGTCATTTCATAAGATATCATACTAATTGTTGTTCATAAGTTTTTGTAAAATATCATACAGACCCGTTTTATGAGAATGCATTGTCTAAATAGATGATTTCTCCATACTATCTAGGGAAAGAAATGTTTTTATTTAGAATGTAGTAAATCTATCAGGAAAGTGTATTTAGACCGCACCAGACACCTTAACACTTCTGTTCGTTTGTGTGGCTTCCGCAGAGCTGAAATAATAATAGGAAAATGTGAACACACTAGTACTTTTTTTTGCAGATGTTATGCAATTTTCTCTCAATATGGTCTTTTTCTATTTCTCTTCTGTATAATATGTATTACCAATTTTCTTTCTTCTTATATATTTTTACCTTTTTACTTTAATAAAGTGTATATTTCACATATTCCTGATACTGATGCTGCTATATTCAGTGTGTATTCAGTAGCATTATTGTTGATGTATCATATTCCCAATTGCTGCTGCAACACTCCAATTAAATAGACTGTCCTCCGAAAAACACCCCATAAGTCGATTGTTTAAAGCTACATTGTGTAAGAATTTCTCCCATCTATGTCCCTCTTTGGCTAATGTATTTTAAAGATGGAGGCGCTACATGGCTGCCGTCGAGCAAGTCGCTCCTATGTATTCTGAATGATTCTGAATGTCAGATTCTATGCTTACGAGAATACTTTGATTTGTTGGTGGAAGGAATTATGCATGAATGAGTACATATTTTATTTGTACATATTTTTGCTAAGAATCAACTCAAAAAATTACACAATGTAGGTTTAAGCAGCAAGTATGGCCTATATTCAAAAAAACAGAGGGCTTTCAACCAGGAGACCAGAGTTTGTGTCCTGTTTGAAAAGAAAAAGTAAACAGCAATTTGTTTAACATTACGGAAAAAACTGAACTAAGTCACGTTCTGTGTCACTTGCGTAACAGCAAGTAAAGTCACGTTACAAATGTACTGATTTTAACCCAAACCATGATCTTTTTCTAAACTTAACTAAATAGTTTTGTTGCCTTAACCTATCCAAACTGCAACCATTTCTCAGCGGTAGCGGCATGTTTAAAACAGCGACCATTATGTTCTCTGGTTTAGATATGAGGACGGATAATGCTCCTGCGGATCGTATTTCCTGCCACCGTTATGAAATGCTCCTATGGATTGTTTAAGAGGGTAGGAATAAACTACTATGTATATTGTTGTATTGTTTGGAGGACTTGTTGGAGCAATTTATGCATGGTTAAAATTATTGTTTCATCATCTAATCATCTAATCCAGAAATCTTCAACAGGGGTCCACACTGTAAACACAGATTTAGTTGTTGTTTGTTAAACAAAAACATATTGATTACTAAATATCATTAGTTGTTTGTAATAATTAGGCCTGGCAAACTCGATTCCTTTTAAGGATTTGGGTTATTCTGAGTCACTCACTAAACTGATCCGGGTTGTGCAAGTCACTTGAGTCACTTGAGTCGGTACTGCTGTCTCCTGGGTGAACTTTCCACGCAGTACAATACATTGGGAAATGATGATGTTGACTGTGTGTTCTTTTCTCAATTTTTTTTTTTGCAACAAATGTGTTGAATGCTTTGTTCTAAAAGTCAGACAAAACAAAAACAATATTTATGTAAACAAATTATTTATACAGTGGTATAAACTAGTGCAATGTTTCATGTTTGTTGTTTCTTTGCATGTTTAAAGCTATAGTGCATAGGCTAGTAGTTGTGTGCGATACGGCAAAATTTGGTATTGATCCGATACCAAATAAATACAGGGCCAGTATCGCCGATACCAATACGATACTGATGCTTTTTTAATAATGAACTATTCATCATCAAATTGCTAAATCTAAATTAATTCTCATGACTTTAAGTGGTTTTGTGATTTTTCCTTTGGATTATTAATAACTTAAAACCCAGGACAGAATTTTCATATGCTTGTATAAATTTGTTGTGTTACCACTGTATCTTACAGCCTTTTTACAAATTATACAGCTTGCCATTGTTCTTATTTTTGGCCTAAAAATCTAGCCACACAGCGCTTCTCTTCCTCTCTGCCATTCTTCTGCTCTGTCTCTGTCCTGCTTGTGTGTGTGTGCTGCTGGCTGCTTGCTTGCTTGTTTGCCTGGCACCGCTGAGTCACGTGACGGTACAACATCAAATCACAAGAGGGGGGAGGAGGAGCAAAGTGTGCCTGCTCCGCGTTGTGACAGGACTTGACCACTTTAAAGCAGCGGCACTTACACAGACACCGACAGCCAGGTCGCCTCTTTTTATGAAACCGCAGCGGTACTTACTGGAGAGAAACTGAAACTAAAGTATCGATCTCATTACACTGGTATTGATCAATATCAATACCAACGTTGGTATCGATATTATTGATAATTGGATCGATCCACCCACCACTAGTGCATAGTTTCTTGTCTCCCCCATGAGGAATTCTAAGTAATGACAACAAAACTGTGGGCGCATCCACATGATACAAGCCTTCTCTGATCATGCATCATGATGGACTTTTCAGAAGAGGTAATTATCTTCACTCGATTTTCTTGCGTGCGAAAGTCGCCGGGCGACACCAGTTTCTGAACATAGTCATACTGAGAAATACAGAGAGAGTTTTGTGGAGCTCATAGTCTTAACTAGCTTTGTATCAACTCATTTGGCAATGGCTTGAATGTAACAGACGTTCATTAATATAAAATAGTTTAGTAAGCTTTAACTTAACATGCTTATTTTAGACATGACTCCAGAAAAAAACAATTTATGTTTACTAATGATTTTTAGTAATGACTACTAATGTAAACTTGATTTGTCTACTGCATCAACTTACCGCTTTGTGTTAATACAACTTGACCTGTTAAGTTTCACCATGTGTAAAAACTTGGTTTAAGGCAACGGGTTTACAGTGCTGGACCCCTAGGGGCTCCTCAGAGTTACTGCGGGGGTGTGTGGGGGGGGGCACCAAATTATACATTTTTTGAGTTGTTTTTTTTCTAAATGTAAAATGTCTTAACATGAATCCAACATATTATTAGTAAATATAAATCAGCCTATTTTTGAAAAAACATTGATAGGCTTACTGGCCGTAAGAAGATAGTCACTAAGGTAGCCACCCACAGATACAGCATTCACTGTGCCACATGTTTGTTGAACATTAAAAGATGATTTATAAAATCATGGCAACAATTATTATTTCAATAGCTTAGTATTCTATTCACTAAAAATGTATGTAAAGGCCTTAGGCCGCCCTACTCGTTATTGCAGGCCCAGTTTAATATGCAACTTAATTTTATACAATATATGTAGAAGGGGATCCCTGCTCTGTCTCTTGTTCAGTTAAAGGGTCCTTTGCTTAAAAAACATTGAAGACCCCTGATCTAATCTATAATGTCAAGCTTGTAACAAAGAATCATATTTACTGATGCATGACTTAAACTGCAATACACTTGATGAGCCTTAAATTTAATGGCAAAGAAAATACGTAATGACTCCAGGGCTCAGAAGCAGGCATCCGTTAAGCATAATAGTTTGAATCAACATGAAAAATGTATTGGCTTATGTTGGTACCAGTCATATTTACCATACTGCTCCCAGATGGCTTTCAGGGACTTCTGCAGATTACCTCTGCAAGTGTCATGTAGAATGTATTCTGATAGCTATCACATTTGCTCTCAGAATTCCCCTTTGTTTACTTGAAGTGCAATTCTTCGGGTAAATATTTACAGTCAGTTAATAACTGGAGGATGTGATTGACGTGCACCATTTAACACTCCTCATTTGATGCATCCATGGTTCTTTGCAGGCATATGATGAGTTTGATGTAAAATGTCAATGGCACTGGAAACTGCATTTTCACCACTACACTGAGTTATCATATTACATCTTAAATATCTCCTCTTACCTTTACAGAAGGGTTCTTATTTTAGCCATATACCATATCTGTAACATAGTATGCTGCGTCACTGCAATTTCATACTAAACACAAATTATGTGTTTTGATTGAGTGGTGTGTTGTTACTACAAAACATATTTCTTAAATCCTCATATACACTAAAATCACTCAGTGTCTAGGTTATTTTAGGTTACCACTAGTATATGGTGTATATACACTCTGACATGTGAGCCTAGAAAGTCAATAAGGCAGGTTGAGTTTATTTGTATTGCCCATTATCTCAAAGAGCTACACAACTGATGTGTGCAGCTTTTGGTAGGAGTTAGCAGTGCACCAATATGCAGTTATCTACATTATTTAATCTCCACATACATTTATACATAAGGCTGCTTATCACTGCCTCACATGTGGGTACAATTATGCTGAAAAACACATGACTAACACTATAAATTCTTGGCACACAAATAATTCCCTCGACTGTAAAAGTGTGTTTACACCTTGTAAGCAGTATACAGTAAGCCCTTTGTGTTACCTTGTGTGTGTATATTATCTGAAAAATCTGCATTGAAATCCTCCTGAAATACTTGATGGGTGGAGAGAGGATACATAACTACTACAAAGCAAAGTCTGTAATGTGTTAGTTCACATTCATGTCTCAAGCACTAACGGGGTGGATGATAAAAATGCAATTGACATGTTCACAGCTGTCATTAGGACCCACGTGATACTGTGCTTCACCCACTTTGCCCTCTTTGTAGACATTGTTTCAACCCACTTAGAGCTTAAAGGCATACTATGTAACTTTTCCCTCTTCAGTCCCCCTACAGGTTGTCTCATTGGAACAACAGCTTTTGCGGCTGTAGTTCCAATGATACAACCTGTAGGGGGACCGAAGCGGCGGGACGCGCAAGCTGTAGTTCCAATGAGACAACCTGTAGGGGGACCGAAGAGGGAAAAGTTACATAGTATGCCTTTAAAGCTTTATGTGACAGCGATGCAATGAGTGGGAGTGTTTCAACTTCTTGTCCAGGAATATATGAAGGTTCATTTTTTTCTCTTTACTAATTTTGTAGATTAAATATTTATCCCAGCAGTTGAGAATGTGCGTGACAAGTAAGTACAGTAATAAGTTATAAGAAGCTGAGTGCATCAGAGAGGATGAGATGAAACTGTGTGCTGATCTTTTCACAGATGATCGATAGTTACGAATTGTAACTCCAGATTCTATGAGTATAGGCGCAGCCCTCTAAGGCTACGCTATTGGGTTTATCCCTTCGCGCATGTGCAGTCGTGAAGATTTTCTTTCCTGCCCTTGCGTACCGCTCGGGCTTCAACTACGTCCGCAGATACTGTATATAAACAGAGCGGACCCGTTGCTCTGCTCCCAACATAAGCTTTTTCTTCAGCTAATGTAACCGGAGCAGGTGGCCTGAATCTTAGAGGGCTGCGCCTATACTCATAGAATCTGGAGTTACAATTCGTAACTATTGTTCTATTTCATATAGGCTTCGCCCTCTAAGGCTACGCTATTGGGTTAGGGCGAAGCTGATGTAGTCAATGCCACCTGCGACACAGAGCCCACAAGCAGAACATAGACTAAACTTTTTTCCCTCTCTCTCTCTCTCTCTCTCTCTCTCTCTCATGCACTGACAGGAGACTGTATCAGATAAGCCGTTATCTTGATAACGGAGCCTGCCATGGTAATGACTTGGCCTAGCTGACTGTAAGGCCCAAACTATCGCGCCATCCAGCTGCGACAGAGTGTCCTTGCGCCACGGCAATTGCCAGGGGGGACCCGCCAGCTGCTGAACCAGCGTCGGGAACCAGGATGCGCTCGTGCGCTCCGGTGCTACCAAGATGACCAACAGATTCTCTTCCTGGATGCGTTCCAGGAGGTGAGAGATCAGAGGGACCGGGGGAAAAGCGTATAGGAGGGTTCTGGGCCAGGGATGGTGGGAGAAAGCGTCTACGCCGAGGGGTAGATCGTCCCGTGCGCTCAAGGAAAACCACAGAGCGCACTGTGTGTTCTCTCATGAGGTGGACAGATCCACCTCCATTTTCCCGAACCTGCTCCACAGCTTCTGAACAATAGAGGGAATCAATTTCCACTCGTTGTGAGAGGGCCCTCCCCTCGACATTAGGTCCGCCGCCCGGTTCAGGACCCCGGGGATGTAGACTGCTTTGAGGAACAACAGATGACTGTGGGCCCACAGCAGGAGGCTCCTGGCTATTTCCAATAGCCGGGCCGAGCGCACGCCGCCTTGACGGTTTATGAACGCTGCTGCTGTAACATTGTCTGTCCATACGACGACATATCTCCCTACTGTCACTGGAGCGAAGTGTTTTAGAACCTTCAGCACCATGGACAGCTCCAGGCAGTTTATGTGTGGGAGGGGTGGCCATTCTCCTCCCACCACCTGTGACTCGCACATCCCTCCCCAGCCAGTAAGCGAGGCGTCTGTGTACACTGTCACGTATGACGTCACCTTGCCCAGGGGAACCCCGGTAGACAGGGTCCGGGGATTTCCCCAATATGCCAAGTCTGACTGAAGAGAAGGAGGGATGGTCAGCATTCGCCACTTGTGGCGTATGGGGTCGAGGCGCTGGCGATGAAACCACCTCTGGATTTTCCTCAGGTGGAGGAGACCCAGGGGGACAACTCCGTGACCCGCAGACATCATGCCCAGGAGACGCATCACAGACAGCGCTGACACCGTCGCGTGTGGTGTAGTGCGTGAGAGCAGAGAGATCAGAGAGACCTTGGCGCTGACAGCCTGGCTCTCATGACAATCGAGTTTATATCCACGGCCAGATAAACTATTGATTGTGCAGGAACCAGTGAGCTTTTCTGCCAGTTTATGGCGAAGCCCAGTGTTTGCAGGTGATCGGTTGAATTGGGACAGGTCGAGAATGGGGCGCAACCCGCCTGACTTTTTTGGAGTGAGAAAGTAGCGGGAGTAAAATCCCTCGTTCTCCTCCCCCAGAGGAACGCGTGAAATTGCCCCTTTTGACAGTAGCTCCCCTAGCTCTGTCATCATGGCATCTGACTCTGCCTGGGATGACACGATTGTCTCCAATATGCCCGCGAAGCGAGGCAGGGGGGAGGCGAACTGAAGTGTGTAGCCCCGTGTTATCAGCTTTGACATTCATGAGTCCATGTGTGTCAGCCTGATCCATGCTGCGCTGTGCTCTGAGAGCGGGCGCGCGCATGTCTGTGTGTTGTTTACAGACATGGCCAGCAAGGAGCGCAGAGCCCATTCCACCGCTGGGCGAGACGTGAGATCGTGACGCCCAGCCCATGGTAGGGCTCTGTCGAAAGGGCGGCGGCCGGTCACTGCCGTGAGAGGCGGGAGCGTTCACCGGGTCATTGTCTTCCTCGTCCCACTGGCATGGCCGGGGGGAGAGGGATGACTGAGCGGCACCGTTCATAGTGAATGAGCGTTCGCTCCCGCCTTCATGGTCCTCCGGCTCCGTGAAGCCTGCCGGTCATGTGGAGCCGGCAGTTGCTGCGGAGGGGGGCCGGGCAGAGGAGCGGAGCTCGAAGCCTGGGAAAACACAGCCGCAGCAGAGGCTGTGGCGTGCTTCCTTTCATGGCGGTTGTCATGGCGACGGCGCTGCTGTGGAGGAGCCGCCTTCCAAGAGCCGAGCCTTCGAAATTGTTCCGCTTGGTGCAAATGGGACGTGGCTGTCTGTAGGCGGGGCCCAAATAGTCCATCAGGAGCTATGGGGCCATACAGAAGCTCGCGTCTGATGTCAGTGGGTAGCTGTGTCATGTGGAGCCAGATGTTTCACTGGGCCACAGTCTGCCATGCCATGACTCTGGACAACGCCACCGTGGACGCCATGGTCAGGGTGAGGATCGCGGTCATAGCTTTGCCAATCTCCGTGGCTAGCTCCAGAGGAAGAGCTCCCGGAGTAATGGCCACGGCGGAGACGGTGGAGGCTAGCAAAGGTATATTGTTCTGTGCCACGAGACCTGAGCACATACCTGATCCTGGGGCGAAGGAGGCGTGGGCTTCCGGTGGCCGAAAAAAGTGGCCTTCGGAAGCAGGATGGACACCAGGCTCTGCTCCAGGGGGGGGACCGAAGGGAAGCCCACTTCAGTGTCGCCTTGAACCCGAGTAAACAGGGCGTAGCGAAAGACGGGAGCCTTCAGTTTCCCAGGCTGGGAGAGCGCCTCTTCCACAAACGGCCGAAGCTCCGTGAAGCGCGGCCAGAGTGGAGCCCGTGAGGAGGGCGGCTCCTGAGCGTAAACATCCCCGCTCAAGAGGCTGCGAGTGGGGGCTGGAAGCTCAGCTGGGAGCGCTATGCCTCTGGTCTGCCGCCTTTTTGATGATCTCCGGCAGATCCAAAAAGAGAGTCCTAGCGGTGGAGGGTGGAGCCGCCTGAGGCAGAGGGGAAGACCGCCGGAGCGGTGCCCTTGGCCATTCCGGAGATGGGGAGAGCTGCAATGGGAGGGCGTCGATCCCCGTTTCGAGGTCCAGTTCTCCCAGGGGGGAGGAGGGACAGCGGGTGATGGAGGCGTTATCCGAGGGGATCGAGTCATCGGACTCGTGCTCGTCGACAAAGTCTTCCTCCGGCGGATTCAGGGTGTTGACGGATTGCCGTCTGTCTGCCCAGCTGCCATCCCGTTCCCCGCTAGCCTGACACTCCAGAAAAGCTTCCGCCCGCTGGTTAAGCTCTTTAGATGGCAGGCGGGAACCGGTAGGAGGCGTCGGGGGTGAGAGCCAGGCCGGCGTGAGCGGTGCCAAGGCAGGTCTCACAGCGGGGATGGAGGTCCGGCGGCAGGATGCAGCCAGTCCGGCAGGTGGGGTAGAGGCGAACACCACTGGAAGTGGAGCTTGTCTTCATACTGCTAGCTTGAAGAAAAAGTGGGAGCAGAGCAACGGATCTGCTCTGTTTATATACAGTATCTGCGGACGTAGTTGAAACCCAAGCGGTACGCAAGGGCGGGAAAGAAATGATTGCTATGATTGATATTTTTATAATCAAGTATCAAATAGCAATGAACTGCAGCTCTGTGTTTTTAGCACTATAGTAGGTTTCAACTCGTTGTTTAGCTGTCCGACCTGCAACATAGAGAACATTCTTCACTCACGCCGCTGTTTAGGCTGCAGCAGATAGCTGTTTTTAGTGAAAAAACCTTTAAACCTCACTGTACTCCTACACTATATGCTCAGCACCAAACAGCAGACAGACAACGTTAGCAACTAGTGTTAGGGAAATTAATTATTCGCACAACTGCAAGGGGTCACTCTTTAGGGAAAAAAAGTGATTTTAAGCACTTAAACATTTTTCAGTTGATGAAAAAACACCCCAGGACCCCTCACCATAATCCCACATGATGAACATAAAACATAATTAGCATCCCAAGGAACTGGCTCAGGGATTACAGGTGCAGGTACAGGTTGCATGGTGCAGTTGATGTAGTGCATGACCTTGACATGAAGGGAGCAGATGGCTCAGCACAAACAACCCAACAGCGTTCGAACATATGTTTGTATCACTGCCTGATCTGGATGCAAGCCGAGAAAAGGAGATTTCTATGAATCTATCTGTCCTTTTCAAGAACCTCTCATACTTAAGGATAATCATCTTATAAAAGCACAGCGAAAGATCAAGAGCAGTGAGGTTCCCGATTTTAGCATTACATTTAGATGCCATTTTTCTTTTTACTAGCAATACATCGTCACTGTTGTTTCTTCTGCAAAGGCCCTAAAGAAGACTCTTACATTTGGTTTAATGATAGCCTGTGGCCATTTCATTTGAAACACAGACATAAAGAAAGGTATTTCTGACAGCTAATTACATTTCTGTTCCTGGATGCAACATTATCAATAAAATAAGCTCAATTCAGACAGTTAATTAGAAAATTAAAGACAAGATTGTTTTCTTTATGCAATGATTAACTGTAGCTGATCTTGAAAACAAGCATTATCTTTTTAAGTATACTTAGTTTGAGACCAGATGTTTTGCATGGCGTGAACGCAGTTCCTATAAATAACCTGCCCTGCCTTATGGAGATTTGGACACGACAACTAAGAGATGCTTGACTAAATGGTGAAAGAAACCTACTAATGATGCCATCACAATACATTACCTCCACTTTTAAAACTAGGCACGGTATTGTTTCAATTTACATGTTTTTCATTTTATCACTCATTGAGGGGGGCTTATTCTGTAGTAAATGTGTCTAAGGACACAGATATTATTGTAAGGAAAGAGGTGGGAGTTACTAGTAATGATACATTTGTTCACTTGCAAAAAAGGTGTGAGAAAGCAGTAAGGACACTTTGGCACTGTCAGCACAAAGACAAATATTGCATGGCAGGTGCAGGGCGAGGGGGCATATAGGCCTGCAAATAGGGCAGGCTTGTGGAGTAAGGCAGCAATGTCATGAGAGAGAAGAAAAATGGTGGTAGATCAAACACATTTACAGGAGCAGACAGCCAGGTGTGCTAAAGCAGTGTCTCAGGAAAAGAAGGGTCAGTGGGTGAAAGGGGAGAAAGTGGAGAGGAGGAAACTCAGCAGGTGAGAGCTGTGAAGAAAAACTGCATTAAATTAATCATAGGTGCAGCTAACAGTATGATGTCTTACCTGCTTAAGCTCGTCCCTGGATCTTGGTGTTCAGGCAGAAATATAGCGTCACACTTTCATCCATTAATTATTATTTAACATAATATGACAAATACTTCATCAAAATAGTTTTCAAAACTTGCTGAAGCAGTTAGAATTGACCAAAGGGCTAAACCCGACCACAGACTATCCATAGTTTAGCAACCGTAACTAGGCACTAAACCTGTCAAGTTTTATTCTCCACATGTTGAAGTGGTGCACATGAGGCTGTTGTAAGAGAGATACTTCTATATAAAGAGTTTGAAAAGAGGTTTCTTTTTTTACCAAAATTATGAGCGTAAAAGTGAAAGGAATTAATTAAACAGTGTGTTAATTTGTTCTGCTAAGTTATTCCTGCTAACTAGCTTACTACCCATAGGGCCAGGGACATTTCATTGGACAATGTTTTGTTGGAGTCGCAGGTTGAAAATGTTCAACTTTCTGCAAATAAGGAAAGAAATTGCCTGCCAGCTTATACACATAAGTTTGCAGGAAAAACGCTGATGTGGTGGGTCAGGAAGTTTACTGCTGGAGACCAGTGATGTATAAAGAGAACTGGATACAGCGTTGGAGTTGAGGCCCCGTTCTATGAAAGTTGCTCAGTGCTGGATGAAGCCAAAAAAGTTTAACTAAAATTATAATAAAATTACGCGGATCTTCTGCATCTATGGGGCCCAGAGAGCAAGCGCACAAGCATATCCAACTGCTTGGTCAATCAAATATTAAGGATGAAGGCTATATAGCCTTTAATTAAGCCAAGTGATTGCACCCGAGGGGGATGGTTTCTTTTTCAGGCAGGAGTGTTTGTTGTATCCTCCCTGCCTCAACAACAGAGATGGCAAAAGTACTCACTTCCCGTACTCAAGTAGAAGTACAGATACTTGTGTTAAATACTACTGATTTAACTTCTTTACTCAAGTAAAAGTAACAAAGTACATGCTTGGAAATTTACTTAAAGTATAAAAGTAAAAGTAGCCTTGCGAATGACAACCATTTTTTATGCAAAGCTACCTGGACCACACACATGTTACTAGAGTGCAAGCTGAGAAACTTCAGTGCAAATGGAAAAAAGGCTCTTTATATGCTATTGCCTACATTTTAAATGGATGTCTGCCAATAGGCCTAAAACATCAAATATATGATTATTGTGACAGAGACTGCGACTCCAGGTTAATAAGATTCTGACTGAGTAGCAAGATATGAATTCAATTGTGATTCTGTGAGAATTCACAGATCCAGTTTCTCTTTTTTAATCTTCCCCTTAACGTTACCGCCATCAAGCCGCAATGATTTGCCGCGAATGAATGCCGCCGAATCTGTCGAGTCGTCTTGTAGTGGTGCGTCAAGTGCAACATATATATTCCCATCCAATTAGATTGAATTCGGTATTGATGACGCGACAAATAATAACGGTAACTCCACTGAAATTATTTGAAACTAAAGTAACAAGCCAATTTTGTAAAATGTAAGGAGTAGAAAGTACCGATATTTGTGTTAAAAATGTAAGGAGTAAAAGTAAAAAGTCGGCACAAAAATAAATAGTAAAGTAAAAATATCTGAAAAATCTACTTCAGGACTTCGTTACTTCCCATTTCTGCTCAACAATGGTCATGTAGTCTCTTTCTGGTGGCTTTTAACTGACCAATTGTTTTAAAATCCTTAAGAACTGTTGAGGGGTAGATCTGTAAACTGTGCTGTGCAAGAACGTAACACTTGACAGGTGTAGCAACAGTAACCAGGTGACGGGGCTTAGCGAACGATCAGATCTTTTGTACTATTTTTTTTCAAAAAACTGCTACTATATGGATCATTTCGTGAAAGCATCCAGTGTAGTGACTTTTACATCACACAGTTTAAGATGAAGTTTTGTCAGTAAGGGAGAACATTCTTTGTATTCTTGCTCTCCTCACTTATCCACAAGAATGCTCAAATACAGGAATGAAGGCAATTTGTGTTTTGCAAACACTTTTTGTCAAGCATCATTCAGAAACGTCAATAGGACTGCTGCACACCCACATCACCTGTCAGATCACTGTCGTTTCACACATTTGTTTGTTGTTTGACAGATTATGTGATGAACTGTTGATTGGACACTGTAATTTAAAGCTTTCCCTCTTTATGTTAAGATTTTGTTTAAGAGCATGTAAATTGAATTTGTGTTTTTTCATAGATTTACAAATGCAAAAATGTCTGTATTAAGACTAGGTGATTGTTACAAATTAGAATTTAATTGTGCTTATCCTAGGGTTTTATTTTTAGCTTGATAGCGTCCACTGTGGGGTAATGCCAGGGGTAATTACAGCAAAAACGGCACATTGAATTCCCTTGATTTCTGAAGATTCTCTTGAGTCAGTTGCCGTAAAGATATCATTTAAGTCAACTTTTCATATTTGAAACGGATTGTGTTATTTTCTCTTTCAGGTGCTACATAGCCTTTTTTAAGTAGCCTAATGTGATTATGATGATAATTATTATTGTTAAAATATGTTATTTCTCAGACACAAGGACCTTTTCAGCAGACTTTTTCAAGGTGAAAGTAGAGTTTATGTTTTTGTGCTTTTAATAAAATTATTTAACGATTATGATAAGTTTGTCTCACAGATACACACACATTGTTAGTATTTTGTTTCATGAAAAAAGAGGAACCCTTTGGCAAACGGAAATTAAACATAGCAACTAAGGTGTTTCTGCCTGACACAGTGATTGATTACTACTGCTTACACAAGTGGCCTTCAGGCTGATCAAGAAACACTAGACTTGTTAAAATGTGTTTTATGGTTGATTTGTTACTCAGACCTTACTCAGGATACTACAATACATTTATTTAGATGATGAATAAGAGAACAAATTCAAAGTCTGATAAAAAACTAAATATTGTGACGTGAGACAAAGCTCCTGAACAAGATTTGATGATAAGATATGAGTTTATCATTGTGTTTCTGTTATGGGAATCTTTTCCTCTATCACCGTTTAGCATTTGAGGTGTTTAACAGTGTGAAACACATTATTATTTTCCCTTAGACGGACCAAGAGATACAAAACAGGTACAATTATTTTTAACAATCTATAATGGTTCATGGCTCATCTGTTAACATGAGTGAACCACCTGAGCTTTAGGTATGTCAATAGCGATTGTCTTGCTTTGTAATGGTGTAAATCTAAATACTCCAAACATTGTGCAAATACTCTTATATATATTTAAGATGAGTACTTCCATTTAGAAGCAAATTCCCCCTCCGAGGTAAGTCATGTGGAACTCATTCTGGCAATAAAAAGTCTCAGTTAATTCCTTGCAAATAGTGTCTCTCAAACAAGATAAAAGAAAAGCACCTTCAGTTCCATTCATGCCTGAGACTCATTGCTTGTTAGAGCACACCTGCACCACTGATGTTTATGTGATTTAAAAGAAATATGGAGAAATAATATATTTTAATCATTTGTCATTTAT
Source organism: Sander lucioperca (assembly GCF_008315115.2). NCBI lineage: Eukaryota > Metazoa > Chordata > Actinopteri > Perciformes > Percidae > Sander > Sander lucioperca. The sequence continues at coordinate 5,483,568 of NC_050193.1, read as the reverse complement.
CCATCTCAGTAAATCAACTCTGCAACACATCCTTATACCTAACCGACAGAAAAGGGCAGATTGTCAATGACTCCAAAAACAAAATATATGACCGTTCTATATACTGCTGCACGGTAGCCATTTTAAACAAGTGACCGTTTCTATTATTTACGTTGATATTGGGAAATGGAACTACTCAAGTTTAGGTAACAAAAATACTTAGCTAGGGTTAGTAAAACGTCAGGGATTGGCTGAGTCACATAAGTGACATTACGAAAGTTGGGTCGTTATGAGCTACCTGCACAGTCAACCTATACGGTGCTTTTCCATGGAGCTGTCACATACAGCTTTTTCTTTTATTTTAAGATCATTTTTGGGCATTATATTGATATAGGACAGCTGAAGACATGAAAGAGGGGGAATGACATGCAGCAAAGGGCCGCAGGTCTGAGTCAAACCCGTAGCCGCTGTGTCGAGGAGTGAACCTCTATACCACGCGTGCTCTACCAGGTGAGCTACCCAGGCACCCCAGCTTTTTCTTTTATTTTCATGTGGTTGCAAGACTGCATCCATGTTTAAGTTGAGGAAGCTAGTAATATGGAGGAGGGGGTATTTTAATCCACCATGGACCCACTTCACTGACCTCTAATAAAGAGCAATACATGCATGGAACTGATGAGGATGGATTGTTATTCAGATTTTATATGACTTATCTTATGACTAGATGTCTATGAATACCCCTTAAAGCTTTGGGAGGTTTGAACACTTCCTGCTTATCCATCCATTATCTGGCAAACTGACACCACAACAGAGGAGGAACTATTTTGGTGATACACATTGTTATGCATTCATTGCCCTTTATGAACAGTTTAATTAGTGAAAACAAGAGAACACAAACAACATTTTAGAGCAAGAGAAAGCGGTTGATACTGAATCAGATAAATTTGGCTCAGGCTGAGACAGGAGGGATCATTATGCTATCTATAATGTGTTTGTTAAGTAAATAAAAAATAGAAATGTTTTTAAAACAGTTGGAGAGCTGAGTATCATTGGTTAGAAAACAAATGATTTTCAGCTGTTAATGTTGTGTTGCACCTTAAATGAGATCTACTAAAAAGCTACAAGTGTGGACAATCAGCAGAGTGTTAAATTATTATGACTAATATGCTTAATAATGTAATTGACTCTTATTTGCACCACAGCTTAGAACAGGGCTATTAACAGGGGTGATGGAAATCTGTCTCCAAAGCTGCCACCAATTAAAGAATCGTTTCAGGATCACTGCTGTGTTTTAGAAATGCCCTATCTTGAGAGAAGGTTGTTTGAGTAGCAGTAGTTGCTTTTCCAGCAATATCATATTGCTTGCTTTTTTATGGAATACATCTGTGAAGTTTCTTAATTTCTTGTGTCCATCAGGCTCAGCTTTATCGATCGTCTTCTTTTCAACATAAAATTGAACCGGCCATCTTGTTTGTTAGCTCACATAAGCTGCCTCACCACTAATGAGCTACTGCACCAACTGACAGGTACATTTTACTCTATTTATTTTATTATATGTAACCTTGACAACAAGCCTAAACTCAACCTAGTTGCATTACATTAACACTACATTGGTTCAGAATCTAGTTCTACACACTGCCAGCAAGAGGGACTATTTGTCTCTCTCTACACACACACACACACACACACACACAAACAACACACACACACAGACACACACACACACACACACACACACACAAACACAGACAGGTTTGTCTGATTGAAGCTGCCTGGCCACAGTATTTGTTGAGAGCTTGGTCTGTCATTCATGTTGTGTGTGGCCCGAGGGAGGACAGAGTTCTCCAAACTGCAGCAGCACAATAAATTTCAGTGAAGGAATTAAGTTGCTGTCTTGAACTTCTTCACGTTCTATATCTTAAGTCTAAGTCTGAGTTGACACTGATAGATATCAGGAATACTCACTGAATGTAGTTGCAATTTGAACATTTCAGGGTTGACTTTTGTTTTCCTTTTGTAGTTTTACACATATATTGTTAATATGCATTCATTATTATACATGTAAACCTTACGTGCTGTATAAGGACACATGGTCTGTTGTTTTAACTAAATAGATAGATAGATAGATGGATACTTTATTCATCCCTGAGGAAATTTTAAATGTCAAATATGCCCGTGTGCACAGTAACATTCCGATGAAAAAATTATAGAAACAGGAAGATTTATTTTCTCCCTGAAGAGCAAAGGTTTCGTAAAGTGATTTACTGTATGTGAGACTAAAGACACAGTGTCTTTTCAATCTAGTGACTGTCTTGAAACGAGCACAGAAATAAAATCATTCACTGAGAACAACATTAGCAGCCTACTGTGCACCAATAGCTTCACTAGCCTCATTTGGAGCCATGTTTTAAATCTGCAGACAGTTTTACCTCTTTGACATTTGCTCATTTTAAATCCACTTACTAAGTAGTTTGACTGCAAGTCCTGTGACCTGGATGACTGAGAATTACCACAGACATATACATTGCTTTGCTTTGCTATTTTTTTCCACAGCGTCCTCTCAAACAGAAATCACACCTTGCCTAGTCGCTCTCCTCTATTTCTTGTGGCGTTGAGGTCATTAGGTCTGATATTTGTGCTGCTGCGCTTTCCCATAGACTGACAGTTGATGGTTTGGCTTTGTTAATCCTTGCTGTAGAGAGCTCAAGCATAATTATGTCTAGGAAATACGCTAACCACTGTTTCTGTTACAAAGCGAGTGGGTGGGTGGGTGGGGGGGAGCCAGCGTTGAACTATCATTTTCTTGTTGCAGTTGAGCCAGCTAGCCAAATTTTCCTCTGTCTCCCAAGCAGGTGTAATTTAGAGTCATCATTAAGTAACAAAACAATCGGGTCAGTAGGGATTAGATATCCTATCACATCAGATAGTATTGATGTTGTTTTATGCCAGAACTCATGCACCTGTTCACACTCCCAGACCATATGTAGGAAAGTTCCAGTTTGTTCATGTTGACAGAATATACAATAGGAGTGGGAATGGCTTTCAAGACGTATCTCTTCTGAGGAGTCCAATATGTCCTATGGCATATGATGAAGTGGATATACTGGTGATTTGGGTTCTTGAAACGCTGGAAAATGTTGTCCCAAACTGTCTCCCAATTAATTGTGTTCCCCTCAGGGCACAGCTCTCGTTAATATTGGGAGTTCTCCTATGGATATTTGCATCAGTTTAGCATAAATCCTGGATACTAATCCTCTCACAGGAAAACCAACAAACCATTTAATGACTGGGTGTGCCTCAAGACTGTTTCCCCATGGCACTCCATAACATTTTAGGGCTGATCTTAAGCACAGATAAAAGTAGAAGGATGTCCTGGGGACCTCAAAACTAGCTCTCAGGTCTTCAAAACTCAACATACCTTTCTCATTGAATAGCTGATCTAGAGTATAAATACCTCTGTCACTCCACTGCTTACAAGCAAAGGGTTTGTTACCAGACAGTAAGTGTGTATTGTGCCATATTGGGGTATTCAAATGCCACTTATTGGTGTAGCGTAGTTGCTTCTCCATCTGTTTAAAGTTGGTCAGTGTGTTGGTGATAATAGCGCCATAGGCTAGCATACACTTTTTTGGACACACACCTGCAAAGGCAAGGTCTTGCAGTCTTATACTTCCAGTGAGGTTTTGCTCTATTTCTCTCCATGCAACTGTAGATAAGGGGTCCATCCACACTCTGAGGGCCCGTAGCTGAAAGGCTCTGTGGTACACTTTAAGTGTTTGTGGTACGTTGCAGGGTAGAGTATTTTAGCCTAGGCTGTTTATTATTCCAAATATACTGCCGAATTAAGGTATCAAGTTTCTTCCAGAAATGTATTGGTGGTGGTAGTTGGATTATTCTACTTAAGAAATTTACACGAGGAACTATGATAATTTTAACAACAGCAATCCTGGACCGTAGCGATGCCGGCAGAGCAGACCAATTGGCCAGATCCTATTGAACACTACTTAATATAGTTTCATAGTTGTCCTGGACAACTCGCTGTAGCGACGCGTGTATGGTGATGCCCAAATATGTAATTTTGCTTTGGGTTGGTATTGTAACACTAATGGCTGATGTCACATGCCTGTTGTTCAATAAAAGACGATTAGATTTATTCCAGTTAATTTTATAGCCGGAGATTGAGCCAAATTTGTTGAAGATCTTAAGAATTTTTGGAATAGAGTCCTCAAGATCAGAGATGTACAACAAAATATCATCTGCAAGTAATGATATTGAGCTGCGATTGGATTTAATCTGGACATTACAGATTTTATTTTGCCTTTATGGCTTGGGCTAACTGTTCAAGAGAGATTGCAAACAGCATGGGGGAAAGCAGGAATCCCTGTCCCGAGCCCCGCTTGATGGGAAATGGCTGAGAATGCAAGCCATTGGTTGAGACTATGGCCGTGGGGTTTACATATAAAGTACGCACCATGTCAATGAATGAATGGCCCCCAAACCAAACCTCTCCATTACCTGCCACAAGTAATTCCACTCTAGGCGGTTGAAAGCCTTTTCCGCGTCCACTGATAAAACTGCTGCTTTTGTTGGGAGGTTTTTGGCTTCTCCTATTACATCAAATAGTCTGTGTACATTGTCTGCAGCATGACGCTTTGGTATAAAATCTGATTGGTCGGGGTGGACTAGCTTCTCGATAAAGCGCTCTAGGCGGAGAGCCAAGACTTTGGAATAAAGCTTAAAATCAGTCCCGATTAGGCTGATGGGCCTGAAGTTGGAGCAATCCATAAGATCTTTGCCCTTTTTGGGTATAACGGAAATTAGCGCAGTGTTGGTTTGTTGGTGGAAAGTACCCTTCTCTATGGCTGAAGTTAAAGCTTGTAAAATGGTAGGTCCTAATATGTCAAAATACTGTAGAAGTTCTGATGGAATTCCATCCAACCCTGGCGTTTTCCATTTTTTAACTGTTTTTAATGCTGATTTAAGTTCCTCTAACGTTATGGGTTGACCCAGTTCTTCTGCCTCCTCTGGGTCAAGAAGAGGCAGGTTTAGTTCTTTTTAGGAACTTCTGGCACTGTGTCGGATCTGGGTTGCAGGAGGACTCATACAACTTTGAATAGAAGGATTAAAAAGTGGAGCTGATATCCTTGGTCTGTGCCGATGCTATTGATAGTATCTCTGGATTCGCTTTCTTTTAATTTCAGAGCAAGCAATTTGCTTGGTTTACAGCCATTAAAATAATAATTTTGCCTCAATCTGTGCATTATGAACTCAGCTCTCCTTAGCAAATCATTCAGCTCTGTTCAACTTGTGACTAGAAGAGTATGTGTCGATTTAGAAAAACAAGTCTTAAGAGACTGCTCTAAAGATTTACAGCGTTCTTCCAACTTCGCAATCCTTGCCTCTCTTTTCCTCTTCAAGTTGACCGCTAAGGAAGATGTGAAATCTCTAATAAATCCTTTGGTTGCCTGCCAGATAAATGCGGGGTCAGAAACTGCATCGGTATTGATTGATATAAACTCAGCCAGTTTGGCTCTAAATTCTGAATCAAAAGCTGTGTTCTGGAGAACAGGGGCGGATTTAGTCATTTTGGGGCCCAAGGCAAACACAGACATGGGGCCCTCTACATCTCTTGTTTCCCCCCTTTTGTCAATCCTTATTTTTCTAAGAAAGTCCTACTTGTAACTTCTCTTCAGCAGTCTTCACACAGCAATGATGTCTAGACTTCGGGGGTCCGTTTCAGGTAGAAGGTTTAACAAACTATGAGTCTAACCCTGATGTCTGAGTTGATTTACCCTGAGATGGGAAGAGTTTTCGGTTCCAGAACAGCTGATATGAGTTGGTTCAGGCGCGTGCACCACCACAATAAAAAGGCAGCATGAATGGAGCCATGATTCTACGATTCACCATGGTAACAACCACAAACAAACGGGTCGGCGGAAATACTCATGTGCACAAACAGCGAGTTTGAACATGTATTTCGTTAAAAAAGTAAGACGGCGGCTGCTGCTGCAAAAGAGGGAGAATTGGTGTGGGAGAAAATTGCTGCTCGAGTCAGTGCGTAAGCATTAAAATTCAATTCAATTCAATTCAATTAAATTTTATTTATAGTATCAAATCATAACAAGAGATATCTCGAGACACTTTACAGATAGAGTAGGTCTAGACCAAACTCTGTACTTTACGAAGCCCCAACTATTACAGTGGTTGCCTCAAGAGCAAGCATTAGCAGTAGCTATTGCGACAGTGGCAAGGAAAAACTCCCTTTTTTTGTTAGGAAGAAACCTCGGACAGACCCAGACTCTTGGTAGGCGGTGTCTGACGGCACCAGTTGGGGGAGTGGTGAATGGTGGCAATAATAGTCATAATAAAGATAGTGAAGCAGTGATCACAATGGTAGTCATAGTAGTTCATGTCATAGTAGGGCACAGCAGGGCGTTACGGGGTGTAGTGTGGCACAGCAGCCTGGGTGGACGCGGTTGGACGCGGCAGGACGCAGTCGGACACTGCGGGGAAACGCAGAGCGTAGCAGGGTGTAGTAAGTCCATAGCGTCAGCTGCACCCAGGACCCCGGTGTAGGTGCCACCCTAAAAGTGTATTCATTTCATATTTAATCACAGTTAACTTATAATATTAGCCAACTAGTGAAAACTGGAATTGTATTACACCTATAATTTCATTTGGGTGCAATCCTACTGGCGAAAAAGTAAACTACTAGGCCTACTATATCCCATTCTGAGGCTGCAGCACCATGCTCATTAACAGAACTATAATTTATAATCATGTATTTCTTTTTTATGTCTCTCACTGGTTTGTGTCCAGGGAACAATACAAAAAACTTTTAAAAAACGTTTCAGAGCGGGTCACACTTTTCTGACGAATGGCTTTACTATTAGCCTACAGTATGATCTGCATCACCAATAAAGAAAACTGCCGTTTGCAAAAAACGTAATGCGACACAAAGAATCAGCTGGGATGTTAAAGCATGTCATGGTGGATGTTAATGATATGAGGACGGATAAGGTATCTACATATCTGATGGACTGTGAAAAAAAATACCTCTCAAATCGGTTATGTGGAAATGAAAATACATTTAGTCGGGACTAAATATCATCTCCCGACGTAAACTCTCTGTGAAGTAATACAGCTTTTTCATCAACGGGATCGTCGACAAAAGGACATGACATGTTTGAGAAAAAAACGTTTTATAATCTGCCTAACAATAAGTTTTATTTATTAAGTTTTTATTCATGCAGATAACAAACTGCATTAAAATGCACCTGATACAGACTGAATGAATGAATGAGGAAATGAGAGAGAAGAAACCTCGAGTTTCTCTCAGTCTCCTCCCTCTGACACAGTGTCAGAGGGAGGAGACTGTGTGTGTGTGTGTGTGTGTGTGTGTGTGTGTGTGTGTGTGTGTGTGTGTGTGTGTGTGTGTGTGTCTGTGTGAGAGTGTCTGTGTGTGAGTGAGTGTGTCTGTGAGTGAGTGAGTGTCTGTGTGTGAGTGAGTGTATCTGTGTGAGAGTGTCTGTGTGTGTGTGAGTGAGCGTGTCTGTGTGAGTGTGTCTGTGTGAGAGTGTCTGTGTGAGTGAGTGAGTGGGTGAGTGTTTATGTGTGAGTGAGTGTCTGTGTGTGAGTGAGTGAGTGAGTGAGTGAGTGAGTGAGTGAGTGAGTGAGTGAGTGAGTGAGTGAGTGTATCTGTGTGAGAGTGTCTGTGTGTGTGTGAGTGAGTGAGTGTCTGTATTGTCATGTCTAAAGCGCTATAATCTGACCTTGCGAGCTTTGGCCTCAGCAAATCTTGCTATCACTGATTCCATATCCATAACGTTAGCAGCAATATCACTTGAGCAGCCTCGGCTGGCACTGTCGGCAGCAACAGGTAGCTCCTCCTCACTAGCAGCAGTGCTAACGGTCGTGATGGTGGTTGTAGCATGGGTTGTAGCGTTGTTATTATTGTCAGCGGCGGGCATCACAAAAAACTTTGTTAACTTCGGCGATTTTGTTAAAAACGTTTTGCTTTCCTCCTTTTTTCAGCACCACTTGGGTAGTTTCGCTTCATTGTTACTCTACTCTGGACACTATCTGTTACTCTACACACGCACCCTGTCTGTCTGTCACTTTTTTTTCTCCGTATTTTGGCACATTACAGCCTTGTCACTTTCGCAGATGCGCAGTAAGTGAGATAATGGAATAGTCCAATCATGTAGTGAGGTGGGGGGGCCCCCACCGGTCTGCAAAACTAATGATTTGATGCCATTTTTCGCAAATGGAGTTTTAGAAATATATAATTTGCGAAAAGTAAAAAAAAAAAAAAAAAACCTTAAGCATAAGTTAATGGGGCATTTTGGGGGCCCCTAGGTAGCTCGGGGCCCAAGGCAATTGCCGACCTTTGCCTAATGGTAAAGTCCGCCTCTGCTGGAGAAGGGAATTATTAAATTGCCATCTCCTAGATCTTTCTCCTAACATATCACAATGGAATGTGGTTATCAGCGCATTGTGATCAGACAAAATTGCTTGTTCTATTGCTATCATGTGGAACATTGCCTTAATCACTGGAGCACAAAATATAATCAATGCGGGAGTGGTTGAGGTGACGTGTGGAAAAGAAGGTGTAATCCTTACCAGTAGCGTCCTCTCTTTTTAAAAGTGTCTAATGAAGATAAGTCAACACTGCAACAATACCTAATTTAGATATATATTTCCCTAAGTCTGCAGGGAAATTACTGCTCTTGTGACATAATTTTAGCCTGGTGCTTGGGTTTGTGAAAGCATCTTAATGTGGACATTAACTTTTGAACCCTAATCATTCTGTGCAGAATGAACTCATCAGGGCATTAAACACTGGGGAGACCCCTTCAAGTAACTGGCTTACATTACAGTACTGCTGTCATCTGTTGCATGTTGGAGGAAACAAGTGAGGAGGTGAAACTTCTAATACATGTACTCTGAAAGTACTACAACAAAAATATAAGACTGACAGCACCATCCTCTATGCTTTATGGCTGTAATAAACATGTCCATATTTCCCAGGAGGTTTCCATTTATTTATCATTATGTTCACTTTGCAGACATTGGTTGGTGAATCCTGCACCCCTTCGATTCCTTTTGCTGCCAACTGTAAATTAAAATTTGTCCTTCACGGGACAGTTGGGATGTTCTTTTATATTATGTCATGCTCATATGGAATTTAGTTCATTTCTTTGGCAGCAGCACAAGCGCTCCAAGCTCCCACCATGCCTTATGAATACAGAGACACTTACAGCTGCAGCGACAGCAGTATGGGTGAGAAATGCAAAACAGATTTTGCAAAATGGATTCTGAAATTATGAAGTTTTCCTTTAATTGACCTGCCCGGTGGTAAAACTATTGTATCGCTACTGTAATAGCAGCTGCATTGACTATGCAATATAGCTCTCACTTGCCTCTCTTTGGATAAATGTAAATCGATTCTGAATATGTTTGAGCTGTAGCATCACTGTTACTTGATTTTCCGCACAACAATGTATTTTTTTTCTTTTGGCTGATTATTTAGTTCTTGAAAAGCAGTCGTAAGCCTTCAGGTAAAGTCAATTTAAAGTGTGTTGAACAAAGTGTTTGGGTTTAGCTTCTGACTGGAAATACAATGTGGAGAATCCTGCCATCCATTTTCCAGTGCCATTTTACTAAACTAATATCAATCCTGATAGATGTACCTTTAATCTGCAAAGACAGCAGAAGCTGCATCTGACGTGTCATCACATCACAAGTTTTCTCACGTCTTCACTGTACTTCCTTTATTTTATACTTGTGTACAGTCCTTTCAGTTTAAAGGTGATAGTGAATGTTAAAGTGTTGCTGATTTCTACACAGAGATGAACAGACCCGGTGCACTACAGCAGTTGTTATTTTTAAAGTTCAGCAGAGCTCCAGTGGCTGCAGGGTCCGTGTGATGCAGATGCAGCCATGCAGAACTTCACTTGGGATGACATCAGTTCATTCTCAACTGTACCTGAGGCATTTCCTTTGACAGAATATCTTAGATTATTCTATTCTTTTATTCACCATTAATACATTTAACCCTTGACTGTTCTAATATATAAAATGCTTATTAGCCAGGACATCTTGAATGATAGATACTAGAGCTACTGTAATTTTGAATAATGCTTGTTATGCATTGACAGTATTACAAATATCTTGCGTGGAATGATAACATGTGATTCAATATGCTATACAAGTCTCATGGTATTGTGATGTTTTGAGCAAAATGAATGAAGAAGACGTACGACAAGCACAACCATGCCCAGACCAATTAAGGGTTTCTTTAAAAATGCATTTAAAGGAATAGTTTGACATTTTGGGAAATGTGCTTCGCTAACCTGCTGAAGATTGATAGAAAGCAAATAACCCTGTTTCACAAAGTGCCAACCTATTAATTGCCATTTTAATTTAAAGACAAGTTTCATATACAAATAAGCATAACATGTTTGTTATGTTACAGCCCATACGGGGTGGCCACTAGAGCAGTACAAATAAAGCAATACTTTGCAACATGAAACTATACTGTATACCCGCAACTTCATTGTTTCACTATGTTGTGAGGTTGTGTGAGGGGTGTTGCAAGTGTTTCTCCCAAGACACGGCAATGCAATCCATGCAATTTCCTTGTCAGTTGTCTTGTTGCCTTTTTCTTTATCTGTCAAAAAATCCCAAATTCTGCCACGCAGCAGATTTAAAACTTGACAGCAGCTCAGTTTCAGTTTCACCTCAGTCCACCCTGTCTCCCCCAGGTTTCTATACCCTGTAATGAGTACAGCCAGGCTCACTACAAGTATGATGACCCATGCCAAGACTTACTGGCAAAATAACTTTACACATGCTTTAAACAGGTTTGAGCAGACAGATAATTCAGATAGATATAAAATAAAAAGTGCTCCTAATAAAGAAAGTCAAAGCAGGAAATCCTATTAGAATAACTCACAACTTACATAACGACAGTGTGGGCCCTGTGTGTTTGGGGGCTTTCTGACCGGAGGGATTTTTGCAGTTCTTAGAACTAAACGTTCCTAGAACACTTTTTTCGTCGTGTTTTCCGACAGGAAAAAATTGGGGATTTTTAAGTTCCTCTGGCCTCAGTAGCGTACTTTTTTAGCTCCTACTTCAGAGCAGGGTCTTTTCCCTTTTCCCTTTTCCTAGGTGTACTTGATTGGTCGAACTTATAAGTCACGCCCACTGCAACAACCAACAATGGGACATTTTTAACAATTTTCACCATCTTATTCAGCATTAAATTCACTTCTGACAACGTGTTAGGCGAGAAATTAACTATTTAGATTTCGAATATAGGCAGTCTTGCGAAAATTGATGCCGAATTGGCAATTTGCTTCAAAGTTTTCGGAGTTGAGAACCTCCATGAAGTGAGGCGACAGCCAGCAAATGCCTGCCCCGGCCTCTAGCTCGTTGCTTGGCCAGTCTTGCTCAGACACCTCGCTGTAAGCTGGAGGTCTCTCAGACCGCTCTCGTAAATAAGAGGCTTTTATTTCGCCGTTGACGGTTCGTTTGTTTAAATATCACAACACATGTCCATCATAAGATTAACGGGAACCTGTGGTTAACTGTCTTTTCGGAGTTAAACTTCACAAGCGTGTCCTGCGGCTAGCCGGCCGTCACACACACACAGTCACACACACGTCCACAACGCAGCCGGCAGAGACGGGGTCTGTTCAGAGTATAATAAAGCCCCATCTGTGTTGAGCAAAACATTACGTGAATTACTACAAGAATGGACGTGCATTTAATATGGGGGTGCACAAGTATTAGCATTATTTGTTGTTGTTGTATGTGGCGCTAAGGTCTAGTGACGATGCTATAAAGACCGTTGCCGTGCTTGCGTCACTCCCTTAGCCCTCCTACCAGTCCCTATGGTCACTTGGCCAGTGGAAATGCAAACGGAAAAAAAAGATTTTGGGGGAGAGTAGTTCTTAGAACTGCTTAGAAGTGTACTTTTCCTCTAAAAAGTACAAGTACTATCTGGTCGGAAAGCACCTATTGTGTGAGGGCTTGGGTTAGATGTTTTTTTAAGTCCTCAAGGCATGTCATGAAGTTTTGTAACAATGCAAGAGAGTGTATGTTTTCATTGGAATGATGTCTGACTTTAGACAGATAACTTTTCTTTTTATCTGCAAATTGTTCTGCTGGGAGATGACTTCCTGGTGTCAGTCTCTGGAGGCAGGAGGCAGCAGAGGCCTCATGCTTGTCTTTGGGTTTGAATGGAGGAGGGGCTCCAAGGAGCAGAAGAGGGGAACCCTCTGCCCCTGTGGAAAGCTAGGAGGTAAGAGAGGAGAGGAGTGAGAATACCTTAGAGTGAATTAAATTAATAACATTAGCATTAGGCCTACTTTGGTGCTCAGGTCTGTTTCGGTGTCAAACAGGGATTGGCAACACAGTCTCACTCCCTACTCGTCAAACGTCTGACGCATGGTCAAGGACCCCTGGCGTTAAGTTTCAATGACAGGGGGGAACCCGTTGCGTTGTTTTTCGACGAGGGGGTCCGTCAGATAGACATTCATGTTAATCCCTCACCGTCGGATATAGACAAAAGAAAAAACATGCCCCCCTTAACTCGAAATCTGTGGCAGTTTTATTATTGGTATTTTTAATACAATAACAGCTGTTTTAATCAACATTTATTCACGAGATCTTATCATGGTTTATATGTATTTCTTTTAATGTTATTATTTCGGTCTATTTTGGCCAGGGAAGCTGGGTTGCTTTTTTGTTTATTTATATTTTTAAAACTATAATCTATCAACATTTATTTAGATGTTATCATGGTATTCATTTCTTCATTTTAATAATATTATTTCGGTCTTATTACCGGTGAAATATTACAGTATGCTGTAATACAGAACATTACGATATGATCCGAGCTAGACGCATTGAAAGCCGATATCCCACAATGCAATGCGGGCATTCATTCACAGAATCGGACAGCGATCAGCGGGTCTTTAACGCCAGTATCGCTTCAATGCACATATATATAGTCAGTGGTTTTGTCACCAGCAACAACACGTTGCTCAGCTTTGTTCCAGTAAGTTATGCATCGTAATAATGTTTAAAAAAATCTGTGGAATACTCCGGAAGTGACGTGGTACGTGCCGCTCGGCGGATAAGAAGATAAAAAATTACATAATATTCGTAATATTGATGTTTTTGTCTAACGTTGTATTTGAGGATGTAAACAAAGCTAACAATAATAATAAAATACAGTTTCATGTATTTGTCTCATGTATTGTTTGCTCAGCCGGCGGGCGGCGGCAATCTGAAATGGAATGAAGCCCATTCATGGCAGACAGCAGAAACATAGGAATCAAACATGTCCTCCCACCCACCCCGGAAGAACTACAAGTGCACAAGCTTTGTAACAGCTTCTGTGGCGCGTCTCTTATGGGAGTTGTAGTTTTAAAGTATATTGATATATTTCTCATAATTAGAAGTTGTGTAGAATTTTGGATACACCCTGGGGTCTTTTTGGGATGGGGAACACACTGGTGTCATCAGATTTTAAAAATTGAATCGTTAAATAGGTGAAAATAGCTTATTACCATATTTGACAGTGCTTACAGTGGGTAAACTTTGGTGACCATTGCTACATGACAGCTGAGGTCCAGAGCTTTCTATAACAGCTGGTCCTATGTGTGTAGCTCCTTCTGTTGCTAAATAACAAGCCTTCAAACATGTACTGGATTCAAGGTTCAGAGGTCAATATTTCAAAGCAGGAGTAATGTATCCTCTTCAGACTGACATATGTTACCGTCAAGGTTGAGACCTTTCCAATGTCTTTGCTATAGTCCTACGACAATGTTTTAGTTTTTACACATCATGGAGACCACTTTGCAGACCTTATTGTCCCCAGAGGGATATTTGCCTTGAGTTCAAATGCTTCACACATAACAATTGACACATTGTATTATCATACAGCTGACATATACTTGACAATAAATATAAAGTGATATGTGAATCACATCACACAGCCACAGTCTATTGTTCATCTTTCACAAACAGTGACAAGAGCAACACACAACAATTTGCATTATATCATGAAGCTATTCCACAACCCCTGCAGCCTCAACCAACCTTATTTAAAGTTTTAATTGAGGTATAGGTCCAAATAGGCCCATAATTTAGAAACGTTAAGTTTACATTGGGGTACCCATATCTTCTGCCGGAGGATAAGAGCTCATACTTGGCATGGACAATAAAGATAGATCAGACCATATTCTCTGTGCTTGCCTGGGGAGACTGGTTTCTATTCCTCTCCACAACCTCCATGACAGTCATATTAAAATGCTCTGTAATGCAGCCTTGTATAACATAAGCCCTCTGATTCACCGTGAGTGTCTGCTCTAAATGATAACACACTTTCAACACAGGCCTTGCAGCCAAAGGTGTTGTCCATATAAACACCAAGGTGCCTATAGGAGCAAAGCCAATTGATTGGTTCATCATTTATGACCTCTGATACCCTCTGACCCATGTCACGACCCTTTCCTCGGTTTGTGAAATGTTTGAATGAGATGTGTGAGTTGTGTCTGTGTGCAGTATATAGGCTCAGGTAAAAATGTGCCAAAAATGCCAAAACACATGTTGTATATGTACACATACCCATACAAAGCTATATACAGTACATCTTACTCTGTGAACAAAAACCTCGGCAACAATCTGCTTATGCTTTTAATTTCCTGAAAATGCTTCCTAAAACTAGTCCCTTCTTAATTTTGAAAAGGTAGTCTCTCAGTAAAGGCTACAAAGGTTAGGATGGCTACAATCTGTAACCACGGTGATTGATATGAGGATCATCTTCTGAATATAATAATTAATATGTTAGGCCTACCATAAATTGTGATTTCAAAAAAGTCATTTATTTAAAACAACTAATAATGCAGTGTGATTTTAAATCAAACTAAGTCCCACACATCAATATGCTCATGTTTTTTTTTCCCTTTAGTTTTTGCTATTAATATTCATCAACTCCAAAATTTGAAAATTGCGTTTTTAAATAACTATGCATGGAAAATAAAATAAGAAAATATAGTATATAATATTGTATATAGTTTATTTTTTGTTTTTCACAACAGTAGGCTACCAGTCAAAACAAATGCAAATTAGTCAAACAAGCCATTAGGTGTCAGGGTTTTGGTATTTTGTTCTGTTTTATTGTGTAGTCTTGTTTCTCTGTTTTGCTTGGTTTCCTGTTTTATTTTGATAGTCTGTCTTGTCTCCCTTGTCTTGTCTAGCTTACGTCCTGTCTTTGTTTGTTTCCCGCCTTTTTTGATTGTTCTGCTCCACCCTGATTTGTTCCACCTGTTGTTTCACCTGCCTCTCATTCCCTCATTACCTTGTGTATTTAGCCTCTCTGTTTTCTCTTGTCGGATCGTCTTGTCTTGTCGCTGTGCGTTCTGCATTCCCTGTCGTGGATTTCCTTTATGTATTGGATTATAGCTCCAAGTAAGTTTTGCTAGTCTTTAAATAAAGCTCTTTAAACTGCATTTGGGTCCCAACCTTGCCTGCCTTTGCACCAGACGTGACATTAGGCTGTATTTCTAAACACTCAACTGTAGGTTTTTTATATAGTCTATATAAGGCAAATCAAAGTGCTTAGCATAAAACACAATTTTTTCATTATTGGTATTTTATTGTGTAGATTCTCACGTACAACGTACAACATATTTTCACAGACGGAGGGGTAATTACTATGTCAATTACGCTGATTTTTTAAAACGTTATTACGATGCATAACTTACTGGAACAAAGCTGAGCAACGTGTTGTTGCTGGTGACAAAACCACTGACTAGATATATGTACATTGAAGCGATACTGTCAGTAAAGACCCACTGATCGCTGTCCGAGTCTGTGAATGAATGCCCACATTGCATTGTGGGATATCGGCTTTCAATGCGTCTAGCTCGGATCATATCGTAATGTTCTGTATTACAGCATGCTGTAATATTTCACCGGTAATAACACCGAAATAATATTATTAAAATATAGAAATGAAAATACCAATAATAAAACTGTCACAGATTTTGAGTTAAGTGGGGGTGTGTTTTTCCTTTCGTCTATATCCGACGGTGAGGGATTAACATTGAATGTCTATCTGACGGACCCCCACGTCAAAAAATAACGCAACAGGTACCCTTCTTTCGTTAAAACGTAACGCCAGGGGTCCTTGACCATGTGTCAGACATTTGACGAGTAGGGAGTGAGACTGTGTTGGGATTGGTACCGATCCTATAGCTATTTTGTGAATTGAATTTCAGCATAAAGTTGTAAGATATTCATCATTAGGAGTAGAACACAGTGACGCACATCTCAGTCGCTATTGAATTGAGACTGTTTCATAACCACTTTAAAACTCCTTGTAACTTTAAATCAAGTTTAAAAGGTAAAGCCAACTGCTTTTGGCAGTTTATTTTGGTCCACATGACGCTCCGTATTCTAGAATGTATGAGTTTCCTGTTGGAAGAATCACTGACCTCATCCATTAAAAAAGTAAAAGAACACTCCTTATTGATCCATTTTTTCTCTCCTAATCCAACCCCATAACTGCTGGCACTGCACAGGTGTAAAAATAACAAAGACACTCACCGCTCTCTGTTTGCTTTGTGCTGTTGACTTCGCTGTGCACCAGTGGTTCATGAAAATCAGGCCCTTGAAGTTCATGATAATCATTCTCACGTTTTTCTACATGTAACTGATGCTATCTTGTTACACTCATGATCCATGGCTAATCTTCCAAATTCAACAGCAAACAGAAAATCCAGAGATAAAGAGTCATAAATAACCAGGCATTACATGGTATGGCATTTACAATGTGTCTTTCTATTACTGTATGAATTTTACACTGTATGAATTATACTAGGTTATTCTCCAATTTGCAAACAAGAAAGTAAGGTGATGGAGTAAGAGCGCAAAACTCTGGATTTTGGGAGTTTTGGAGTTTAACCCAGGAGACTGGAGTTTGGGTCCCGTGTGAAACCAAAAGTCAAGGCTCACTTTTTCAAGTTAACTGACTTTGTAACGGACGTAAGCCTGTGATGTATTTACGTCCGTGACTCATTACGTCCGTGACTTCTTTAAAGCCAATACATCTTTTCCTTACCATAACCAAGTTTTTTTTGTTGCTAAACCTAACTACTTCTGTTTTACAACGTTAAATAGAATGATCACGTGATGAAAACTGCCACCGCAGTCACATGTTTAAAACAGTCATCATGCAGTTGTTTCACAATGTTAAATAGAACTATCCTATGTGTCGTTTTTGGAGTCATTGGCAATCACCCTATTCTGTCGTTTAGGTACTGTATGAGGGCGGGTTAGGCAAATTGGCTGCACCAAGGGCATTAAATGAAAATCTCACCAAAGCTATGTCCACCAGTCCTGCAACTAATTACAATTCATATTCTTTTTTTTCCTCAAACTATTTGGAGATGTTTTATATTTTATGGTTTAATCAAAGCTGACAAGTGGTGTGGCTGGGGCTCAACAGGTACAGCGGGTTGTCCCATAAGTGTAGAGTTGGTGGTTTGATCAGGTTTGATATCTATTTAAAATGTCTTATTTTCTTTGACATGCTAAAAAAGTAAAGGTATTCAATTCACAATAATATGGAAAAAAAGATTCTGCACATTTAAAAATATCTATACAAAGAAATGTATGGTCATTTAACTTAATACTGTGTGTAATCATTTGTTGTATGAGAATAAAAAATAAATTGTTTTGTTACAGATCTGCAACGAGTATTGGTACTACACAGTCAGTAGATTCAGACATGCATTGAGAGATTATTTTAGGCAAAAGGTTGCTTTTGATTTATTTGGTTTTAGCCTTTTAAGTCCAATCAAGGTATTCTGGATATGATTGTTATATTAGATCTCAGTAAACAGGACAGATGGCATCTCATAAAGAAATATCCCAAATGTTCACACATTAGTTTGTTTTTAAATAAAAGATATTAGTATAGACAGCCTTAAGGCCCACATATACTGTGTATAATGACTTACAACCTGTCTTTCTATTGTATAAGGATCTTTTTGTTTATCTTCAGCTCTCCCACTTACAATTGGTGTGATACTGATGGCCAACAAAGAACAACTATCCTTGGTGTTGGAGGCAGGCAGAGCTGAACTGGAAACCATGGCAACACAGTGCTTCCCTCTCTAATCCCTTGGCCCTGCCAGAGAGTAGACAAATACCTGTGCAAGCCCCGGCCTATTCAACACCTGCATAAAGGAAACCTTCCCAATCTGCACAATATGAAAGTATACCAGGGAGGAAGAGTTTTGATGGACTGTTTTCCTACAGTATCTCCATACTACGCATTCTCATGAATGCACATTCACATGAACGGGTTTGTAATATACGAAAATGTATGCAAAAAAAATTGCATGATATCTTACGAAATTACGGTGACCACCAATCAGTTAAGTTTAGCCGACTGGTTACGTAAAGTTTAGCCAACAAAAAGTGACTGTGGGATGGGTACCGGTCACTGTGAGGTGACGGTCGTGACAGCAGCCGTGACAGTTAAGTTTAGCTACGAAAAGGTGACTGTCATGCATCAACAGGACAGTTAATTTTAGGCATCAAAACGACTAGGTTAGAAAAAGTGTGTTGTCTTTGTAAAAACTATGTTTAATATTATCTATTTTGTTTGTCTTTCACTATAATTTCTCCTTGTACACGTAACAGAATTGCATGTATAATATTTACATTTGTCATCTTATGGTTTCTTTAGGGTTTTGTGTGCTACTGTATATTTCTAATAATCTTTATTAGTTTTTTTTAGGCATACAATAAGCCCAACACATCCTCATATCTAAACAACATTATACTGTAGGTGGATTTCCAAAGGCTCCCACAGTGACACATACAACCGTTCTATTTACTGCCACACGTTGGCTGTTTAATAATGTGACGTAATCATATGACCTTTCTGTTTAACGTACCGGGCCAGTTTTAAACACGTAGTTGTGAAATAGAACTAGATAAGGTTAGGCAACAAAAATACTTAGGGTTAGTAAAACATCAGGGATTGGCTTAAAATAAGTCATGTAAAACTACTAAAACAAGGAAGTACACACAAGATGACACAGACGTCATTGTGTCACGGACTAAAACTTGGTCAATTTCAAAATGACAGTTGACTTTTGTTTTTACACGGAACACAGACACACTTCATTCACACAGAAGACACTATGTATGCAGTGAGAAGGTGAAAGCTTGTTAGCAGGAGGAAGCAATGTAACAATTTGTAAGTTAATAACGTTTATTTTAAGGTCTACAATCACTCTACACTTCTCACAGCATAGATTAAAACTCAAGTGATACTGTATATGTAATATAAATTACATATAATTACATATAAAATAATATTAAATGGGTATAATTGGCATGGAGAAACTGATAATTTGAGTGTTTAATGCAGTCACATTTATCTTTCATATTGTGCTGTGATCAGTGAACCTGAAACTCATGGTAATATCAAAGAAAAGGGAGAAAAGGCTGCTTCTTGATTCTTGTCTTGAGTTGATGTCCTTGAATTATTTTTTTCAAAGTCCATTATTCAAGATGGATAGTGGATAATGTGATGGACAGCATAATTACATCTGTGATAAATAATTACTGAAAAAGGGTGCTGTTAACAAAATCTAATTAAAATTCAGATGGAAAAAAGGTGAGATTGTCTTACATGACCTTTACAGTGTCACTGTGACCCCCCCCCCTTCACCTTGGCACTGCACCATCCAGCCTGAATATAATTTAAACGGGTGAGTTATAAAAACATATTCCCCATATTCATAAGAAGCAAGGACGTATAAGTCTGATTCATTATTCATTACATTCTACATTTGTGAATGTGTTACATGTACAATTGTGTTTAAAATGATGATACATCTACATAAAGCCAATCAATAACTAATGCAGATCGCATCAAAACAAACTTCATTTTGTTCACTACTGCTGGAGAGGATAAGTAGACAAAGATAACATACTACAGCCCAACCAGCTTTCCCCTCCTACCTGCTGTCTCTTGCAGTCACAGCTCTCACAGTCTCCAGAAGAAGACAGCCAGGGCCTTCAGTGTCTGTAGTTCGGGCCAACCACGACAGTGCTTACCATCTGCTGCCAGACTTGGCGTGTCACCTGTAACATCTGCTGCTAGACCTCTTTATAGGTGACCCTCAGCTAAAGAGGGTGTCACCTCTGCTTGGCCATGTCCCCCTGTTGTGTTCGAACCCCCATCCACCCCACTGCAAGAACCTTCCTGAACATGCACTAACAGGGAACTGAGTCAACTCGACCTGCCTCAGGATTAGGCCTTGTCTCACTGTACCTGACCCTCTCACTCTGCCAAAGCTTTCACAACTTTCCCCTCCATTTTGACTCTTCTATCAAGACTAACACAAAACTAAGTAGGGAAAAACATCTGCACAGCACCATGTCTCTGACTCTTTCCCTGCTGTGTGTTCAGGACATTGATCATTTACTGTGTTTTCATTCAACTCTTGGCACAAGCAAAGTCAGAAAAGTGTGACAAATTAGACAGACACACAGGGAACATACACTGACCATGGGCATAGCATGCCAAGAAAGGCATGAAACCTAAATGGATGGAACACTTTTGATTTGCAGAAACACTTGATGTGTTTTTGTCTTGATCTCGGCCGCAGCGACGGCAGGCAGAGGCACAACAGTTTTTTGTTTTTCAGTATGGTCACAAGATGGTTTACAAGGGATGCACATCCACCACTAATGGAATGAATAAAATGATTTATTTAGTATGTGCTTCCAGGATATTTGATATGCTTGGCTACGTTTAGCCCAAGGCCTCATCATAATGAAACAGCAAGCAGTCAGAGTTGCAGAAGAGGCATCTTACTGGAAGAGGAGAGTAAACTGTGCCCGAGGCTCTGTTAAATGATGCTACTCGTCGACAGTCACACCCTCATTTCTCTTCTTGTCAATACAATTCTCAGCAACAGAGGCTGGTGAAATACATCCAAAACATGCCTGATTACAAATTACAATTACGCTATTAACAAATGTCTCCAAATAAATAACACTGTTACATCAGCCATTCATCAATTTCACGATACTGTCTATTCATATTAATTCTTATAGTGCCACTTTAGTAAAAAATTCTCCGAGCCAGTTAATTCAATGACCTGTGAAATTCCTGGAGGATGATGTAGTTCTTAAACTACATGGCATAATGTCTTCTTAATGTTAGCTATATTCAAGCATTACATAAATTATTTTATGCAGACATTTTGTGTGGTGTAATGAATACTAAATTCACTTCTCTGTATTAAAAAAAATATTTAAAAAATAGTTTTGAGAGAAAGCTGCACCAGAATCCCCCAGTGTCGTCTTTTCAACTGCTTTCTGGTTATGTACTAGTTGACAGAATTGTTTCCAAAGACTTTCGGACATTCATTTTTATGACTCTTGTTCCCTTGACTCTCTTCAATCTTAGATGCTATTGACCTTTTTTTTTTTAAACGGAAAAAGCTGTAGGGGAAATCATTCTGCTTTCAACTGTTCTCCATTTTCTGTTGGTCTAGACTGCTCAATGTCTTCACTGGCTTAAATTAGCCAACAGTATGCCTCAGGAATCCATCTTTGTAACTCTGTATGTAGCTCTAATTGGCCAAATAGTTCCCAAAGCACATCACTATCTAAACATAAAATGTAATGACTTTAAAAGATTGCACCTCTTTAAAGACTGTAAAAAGGTGAATTTAGAACATTCCACATACAGTCTTGCTGTCAACACTGGATGTCTGTGAGAACATTTTAGATTATGATTTAATCTTTAAAGCTGCTTGTACCAAAAAATGTTACAAAAACAATGTTATACACTTTCACCCATGATACCTGCTCAGCACTGTAGTAGAAATGCAGCTTGAAGGTTTATAATAAGACACATTTTTAGAAAATCAAATTTTTTTCTGACCTCTAAATCCCTGTTGTGTTTAGCCCTGGCCAACACACAGACCTTGTATCGACATCAGCACCACAGGGAAAGCACTCGTCTGGTCCAAGGTCAAAGCAGAGAACTATCGCCGGCCTTTGCCATCATGACACAGGGTTTCAAATGATCGGTCTGGCAACCTCAGTCTGTCACACATTTTTGTTTTATTGTCTGGTTGTACGTGTCTTACACTGGATTTTCCTTGCACCATAAATCTCAACTTCTCTAAGACTAGACTGAGTCAATTTACTCTTATCTCAAACTGAAAAATAAATTAGAAGTACATGACACTGTCCATTTTCTGAAAAAAATTAAAATCAATAAGTTACTTGATATATGGAGCATTGCGTTAGTTCAGGCAGAGCCCTGGAATCATGTTCATACAGGTATACAAGGCGAGCTTTATGACCTGACCTTGCACATTCTGCATACAGTACAGTATACTGTCATGCCGACGTTTCATTCTGCTGCAGCAAGGAGTTACAAAACAAGTTTGTGTCCGACAGTTCATTGGTTTAATTGAAAAATGCAGCTAAAATAATTAAGTTGGTTATTCTTAGTTGCTGTCCGCAGTAGTAAACTATAAATATTCCAAATCGTATGCATTCACATTTTCCCTACAAGTATTGAATACTTTTTATTATTAGTCGTATTCTATATCATCATTAGATCTAAACAGCTAAGCTTATGCTGCTACTCTACAGCCAAACACATTGCTAATTTGGCTAGCTTCAGAGAGTGAGAGGGCTTTGTTATACTTACTTGTTATACTTTGTGATACTACTATTTCCAGCGGATCAAGATACTTTTAATATCTTGCTGCAAGTATATTTTATGTACTACATCTCAAATAAGAATGATTTTTGCTATTAGCAGTCAAGGGGAATTTTGACAGGCCTGTTTAAGTTTACAAAGGATACATGGTTGCCATAGCTTTGATGTTTTGGGTGTCTAACCTGCTTTCTGTTATTAAATATTATGCAGCACAATCATCGTTACTGCGTGGATTCTTTGATTCTTCTTGATTCCCTGACTAGTCTCTGACAAAAAAATATTATAAATTAGTTCAGTACCTTTTGGTATTTAAAATTATTCCCATAATTTTGTCTAAAATGTATTTTAATGTGCTGTTTTTTTTTTTTATTTAATGAATTGAATAATCATAAACATCTGGCTTTTTTTGCTTGGTAGTGGTGGGAACAGCACAATCAGCAGTAATACAATTTGACTTTTTTACTGTTCGCATACTGCATTGCTCTTTAAATAACACTGGGCACCACTCTACCTGTCTGTCCTCAGGGATTTACCTGGCACTGCTTCATCAATAACTTGGTTTACAGGCAGAGTCTGCTCACTGACTACAACAAAACAACGGAAACACTTCTGCCGAGTGGCACACGTGCCCGCTCGCGGTGTGAAGCGCGTGTCCGCACTATTCTCCGCCATGCACTCTACAATCACTGCTGATAGACAGCTTTTTGTACACGCTCCGAAACAGACGTAAAAATATCACACTTTCTCTGTAGTCTACCGTTAGCTAGCTATCGTAAATGTGGGCTTTTAAAATGCCATATTTTCCCTTTGGGCTCACCAAAACAGACGTAAAAGCATATTAACCATTCACTGCACGTGATCGCTAGTAAACATATTACACTTGCTCTGCTAGTCTATCGTTCAGGACAAGACCCTGTAGCCTGGTGGTGGGGGAGGCGGGACAGAATCCCCAAATTGTCTGCCCTTTCAAACTCATACCTGTGTGTACAGGCCTCTTGGACACCATCTGAGAAAGTTTTCTCTTGTGCAGGAAACGAAGTTTGAAGCTGGTTGGCATACCAACTCAACAACATTTATTTTGTTGTTACTTGTTAATAGTGTAACTGTTATTTGTTAAATTATTGTAGTTATGTGTTAGGTGACTGAGGTTTACTTATTATATATGTAAGTACTTTAAAACATTAATATATTGTTAAATTTAAATAATTTTCAATTTAAAAAAAAAACTCCATAAAAGAGCCTTTCTTTTATGTCATTTTTCAGTTTTTCAAGAATCGATTTAGGAATCGGTTAGGAATCGGAATCGTTTTAAAAGTACCGGTTCAGCATCGGAATCGCAAAAATCCAAACGGTACTCAACCCTACTTGTGTACTGCTTTATTCATAAAACAAGGACGTACTTCATTATCGATTTAGGGCCATTTTAGGAAAAAGGGAGAACATTTCTGTTTTTTTTGATAATATTAAAAGTAAAGTTAGGCTTTGCAAAAAACATAAATCACATCTGGTGCTTTTCTGCTCTGAGTTTTTTTTTTTTAACTCCCTCAAGTTTAAGCGATCCTGCAAAATCAAGAGGCATATAGAGGAGAAAAACATGAGGCGCTCAGCAAGACAAAGGCAGCGAGCAAAAAGCTACACTCTTATTGGAAACAATTACAAAAAGCCACCCCAGGCTGCTAAAAAGCACTCTGATCGGGCCTTAACTATCCTGTTCACTAAATCTGTATAAACCAAAGTGTAAAGCCAACAATTTCCCTATATTTCATCTGGGAACAGTAACTGGTTGCCTGGTAACCGTTACTAGGCAAAAAACAGTCTGGCACTTACACTCCTGTCAAACAGCTAATACTAGTCATTTTTAAACTTTTGTTTTTGAACAGATTAAAATAAGATATAACGTGTTACAGTTTTTCTCAGTTGCTTTGGTACATTTCTCGAATCATCCTCGACATTTGCAAAACAGTAAGTGCATTTCTCAAAACAATTCGTACAAATAGCAAAACACCGTGGATTACCTGCAAAAGCCAGTCTCTTGCTCAAAATCCTTAGTTCATCTCTCAAAAGTAAATATCTGTGTCAATGAACATGTCAGTGCCATCAGAATGACAAGTCCTTGTGTCACTGTGTACGGATAAGACAGTCAAATTGCTTAGTCATGTTGTCAATATAACAGTGTACTCTGGAGAGATGTTCTGATGTAAACTATGGCTAAAGTTTTGATGACAATTATTGTAAATTGTAGGTTACACCTTAGTGTATGTGGGAGTTTGATTGCAAGAGACTGGACAAGCTTCACATTTACACTTTTACTGTTTGTACTGTAATTTGTTGACAGACCATGTCATTGCGATACAGAAAGGAAAAGATAGTACTGCATAGCACAAAGAAAAAAACAAAAAAACAAAAGTACAAATGTGAACATAGGACATCTCCTTAGGGAAAACTGTGCATGCAGTGCTATAGGAATTACAGTGCAGTCTTCCTACATCTCCTGACGTTCATTGTAACATTGTGTTGTGCTCCAGCTATATATATACTTGCCAGTTGATGGTTCATGAGATGCACCTTCGTTAGAGAAAGTCAAGATTCACCTGGGAGCAATTTACCAATTCAGGACAGATTTAGAAAAAAAGTATAATGGAAATGTATAGAAATATGCTTGAGATATTATGACAACTTTTTCAATCATTTTGCATGTAAATATTTATGCTATGAACTAATACCTAAATGTTGTGGGGGGTGAAACTATTCAACAGAGACCCATTATAATACATTTTGAGCAACATGACATAAGCAATTGATAATGTAGGAAACCGCAGAGAATTGAACATAATCATTTGCATGGATGTACCAAAGCATTTGCAACTTGTTCAAAGAAATGAGAAACTGCTTTTTTGATGTGCACAAGTGACACAATGATGTGAAGATTGAACAAGTAGTTTTGACAATTTCAATTCTGATCTGAGAAATGTACCAAACCGACTGAGAAAAACTGTAATTGGTGAGCTTTAGAGGTGCTGGTAGGTGGACTTTGTCACCTTTGGACAGATTCAGGCTACCCATTTCTCCCTGTTTCCAGTCTCTGTGGTAAGCTAAGTTAACCAGCTGCTGGCCCAAGCTACATATTTACTGTACAGATGTGCTATTGATCTTCTTACCTAACTCTCTGGAGGAAAGCAAATACTCATATCTCCCAAAATTTCAAACAATTTCTTTAAGGCAAAGATGGCACCAATGCCTCAGTCTACATTGTCCATCATTTAGTGTTGCTTGTACTTTTGGAGTGAGTGTTGGAGTTTTTGATAAGTGGTCTTTATACAGATGTCCCTTATACCCACAATGTTTTCCTTCCAAATTAAACATTAAGGATGTCTCCCCTGTGTGAGGGCACACAGACTTGAAATGATCTGCACTCCACAGAAATGGTGGCAGCCTTGAGATGAGGCATAATCACTGTTGTTAATGCGAGTGCAGAGCTTGCAATTCTTCTGTTCATTAGGATACAAAAAAACAGAATATACATCAAGATGACACAAACAGAAGTCTTACAGTCTGGCATAATTAATCACTCCCCAACACAATCACATGTAATGAGATATCCCGATTGTAAACAGTTTATCACAAAATGCTTTTGCGATGTAAACTCTGCACATGCACACTACATGTGGAATATCTCTGTAATTATATTAAAGATGAAGAGCAGTAAGAGTGAGGCTTTTCAACAATAATGTCATGAATAAAAATAAAAGTCGAAGCATCTCTCTGGTACTAGAATTAGCATGATGTTCAAAACAAACTTTCAAGCCTCTTCTTTGGTGATTAAGAGAGTATTAGTAGTGGAAACAGTTTGAAAGAGAATCATAATGAACGTATAGCATTACATATTATGGGCTCACAAAAAGAAAAACATGTAGTACAGAAAATACTATTGCAGAATGTCTCTGTTTTGTCAACCTTGAAAAACATGATCTTAAAAATAAAACTGAAAAATGGAGATGACATGAAACATTTAAAGTGCTCCTACTACTGAAAACATGATAATGTAGTGAAAACCCTGCAGAGCTGTACTTTAAATCGCCATAGCTGAATAAAATGGCGAAGATGGTTCAAAATGATCTTTTATTTTCCATTTATGTCCCTGTTTTGAAGAAATATGTGTTTAATGGTTGTTGTTAGTCTGCTGGACTGATGAGTGGGTGTGATAGATGCATTCATGTGCTGTGTGATGACATTGTACAAGTGTTTACTGCAGGATGGTGTCCTGGCATGTTGCATTCTTCAGGGGACACAAATCAAGCTTCCATTGTAAGCTCATCAGTCATCGCTGTGTTTTGGCAAACTGCTTAGCTCTCACAGTTGGATGCTGGCAATACCAGTTCTGCTGTGTCAAAATAATGATAGGACACTGCAACATTTTAGTCTCATTATGAAGTTTTTCAGGCCTCTTTCAGAAATCCAAAAGTGGAAAACTGAAATTGAGAAATTTAAGAGAATTACATACAGAACTTACGACAAGATGACAATACATTAAAATGTCATAATGCCAGAAGAATTTTACTTTTCTTGCAAATGTCAATAAGCTTAACTGACTGTGGTAACATAGTGTAACTGTTCCGTTTTTATTTCATGTTTTGTACCAATGTAATGCATAACCTGATTTCATTAGGCAAACAAAAAAGGAAATTGGGGCCATATGGTTGGCACCTTTGACTCTTTTCCTGCTTCCAACGTTAGCTACATGATTGCTGGATATACCAAACTTTTCTTCACTACAGCGGATAGCTGAAAGGAACATCGCGACTGTTGTGTGAATAAAGGTTGGTGAAAAAAAAAAGCCCTACGCTTTTCAGCGTCTAATATTTCACTAAGAGTAAACTCAATAAAAAGCCATTTGGCAACACTAAATATCAAACAAAAGCCAGACACTATATAGTATTAAGTTGCTGTGAGCTGTAGCCTACATTCACCACTTCTAAACAGAGGCAGAACATAACGTAATCTCTGAGATTATTACTTCACAGCACTGTGCAATGCGAGAAAATCTTAGAGCTGAACCGGGCACACACAGCAGTTTTCATCAGAATCACCCTGGGTCGGGTTAATTAAGTCTACTGCTAACCAGTGGGTAGGCAGAAATAGTATTTTGGGCGGGCCAGTACAGAAGTGAGTGGGCCTCTCAAAAAGACATAGAAGTAGCAAAAAGGACAAACTGAAAAAAAACAGCAACAATTTTACCTTCCAACATACTGCATTACAATGGCAATAGCAGTACTGTCTACAACATGCTCAACCAACAAAGCTCTACAAAGTAAAAAGTTTGTACACAACAATGTAAGGACAAAAACCTGTCGATTTTAACCTATTCAGGCTTAAATATATTTGCACCCGCAGAACCAGCAGCATTGGCTCTGCACAGCACTGTTATAAAATTAACCATTTAATTGCACAAAGTGGCAACTAAACATGAACCCACACAGCAGAGAAGGCGTTTACATGCTGCATGGCATATAGCCTACATCAGAAATAAATCGCACATGTAACATATCCGTTGTGCATTCATAACAGCATTGTTCTCTCTCTCTCTCTCTCTCTCTCTCTCTCTCTCTCCATTTCTGGTGGTTGATGAACGCAGATAGGTGCTGATTAGCTCTCATAACGGGCCAGGTGGGTAGCGCACTGCCATGAGTCCATGACGCTAATGTCTGATTACTCCACATTTTCATTGTGATATTTTGTGATTACATTCTGAATCTGCAACGTTCTCTGTCAGGTAAATGTAGTAGTACAATGTCATCCTCTGATGTAGAAGTACACTGTAAGTCAGTAGTAGGCAGTACAGTGGAGTTGCATATTAAGTGGTTTTGGGGTCCTCCTGTAGCCTAAGTAATTTTGGGGTACAATTTTGTTTTGAAGAATTCTACAAGCAGCAATACCACAGGCCAAGCAATCGGCCCATTACAAACAGGCACATTTTCAACAGCCACTGTACTAGTTTTGTTAACAAGGGGGATGGCATTCCTCCATATCCCCCCCCTCAAACCGCATATACTACAAGTAAACACTAAACTGGACTGCTTGAATTAGTCAATGCATAGGCTATGATGAAACATGACCTGATTCCCAGACCAAATGGCCAGGATGGATTAAGAACACAGGAGTCTAAATCAAAGTCCCAATGTTTGCCAGCAAAATGTGCCAGACTGTGGAAACATCTATAGTATTAGATGCCTCCAATCTATATATGGGAAGTTTTACTTTTATGTAACTGTGGCAAGGCAGGATTTAATAAGTAACATTACTCACCAGCTGCTGGGAACCATCCAAAGAGACTCTGTACACATGTGAATCACTGACTGCCTTTGTGAGCTTTTTTCCTCTTAGAAAAATCAAAACAAAGTGAGGCATTCTCCATCTACAGCCATCATGCTGTCATATCTATGAAACCTGAATTACTACTTAGTGGCAGCTGTCACTACTGAAACTCTAAACAACCGATCCTATACTTCCACTGAGCAAATGATCACAAATATAACACAGAAAGCTGTCCTACAACAGCTGTTTGTTTTTTTAATTATCCAACACATTTCTTAGACGTAAGAAGAAGAAGAAGCAGAGACACTCCTGATTCATCAAGGTTGTTAGATTTATTACTTATACGTCCCAATTTGTAAAACAAACACTCACCCACACAATTTGTGACTGGCCAGTGTGTGGTTTAAAACTCCATGAATTAGAAAAAATTAGTAGCTAATTAGTGTGCAGTAGTAGTTAACTTGCACGGTCCTATTGATTTCTTCTTTGGGGATGGGAGTTAATCAGCAGGAGTCAAACACACTGTTGGTGTATTAATTTGAAAACCATATAGCTGTGGGCCCGTGGGCACCGGCCCAGTCAGCCCAATTCAATTTCTGTGCTTGAAAATGGGTAAGTGATACTCCAAGTGGTCAATTTATACACCTATCTGAAGCCCAGAGAGCCTGTGTGCTTATAAATCACTGGATGCATATAATTATGTACTGTGTGCTGAAAGGGATGCTCCCTCTTGGGATATTGAACACTTTACTTCACACTGCAGTTTACTGCACCACGAATCCTCTTTAACTCGCCTTATCGTAGTTCTCTCCACTGCTGTTTACTGCCCCCTGTCTGCACATGCAACTCAAAGTGGCATCAGTGGGAAACCCATCTATGGCCACTGACAGGAAATCCTCTTGGCACAGAGGATGAGCTGATTTCAAACTTTACTGTCTTCTAAATAGCAGAGAGGGAGTGCTCCATTTAAATGAAGCCAGGTTTGTACTGCCAAATGGTTGTTTTCCAACCACCTCCGCCCTCAACAGAAGAATTTCTGTAACAATGGGGACACAATGTTTTGACGTCACTTTATATCAAACTTTTAAATTTAAAAAAACAATCTACTTCTAACAATTATTTTCCCTCCTAGGGCTGCAAGATTATGCAGTTAAGTGAAAGTGTTGAATTCCCACACCCACAGGACACAGACGCACTTGAACATACACTGTCTACACGTACACCCACATAAATACACATATTTTTAGCCATTCCCTGTTGTATCCTCACTTTCAACAGCGCTTTCAACTCCGAGAGTCGGTGAGTTTGAATAAGTGTTTCTTGGATGGATCCCACATTGATACAATAGAGCAGATAAAGTAGAATTAGCTGGGTTCATAGAGTGGAGAGCCAATAGTGTATGGAGGTACTGTTAAGCACTGGAAAAACCACCACACTGATTATCACGCTAGATTTGTTGTCCATGTTGGCTCAAAAGTTGAGTTTCTAAGCCCATTCTTGACCTTAGAAACAACAGGTTACAGAACATGTCAAGATGTAATCTCAAGGTCCACCTTGTACTTCGAAAATCAATTTTTAAGCCAACATGGATGACAATCGTTATTTATTCATTATTATGCTATAGAGTATTTCCAACAGAGCAAACTCCATCTGCTGATCAAGATCAATTTGATGTGTTCGAAAGCTTCCAAAACAGTTTCTAAATAGACCTTAAAATTGAGATTGTTCTGTCAACCGTATCTAAAATGATTCAATAGATTATACATTGTACATAGTGGAATACACAGCAGCACAGATTTTTATTGAAGAAGCCCACATTTGACTGATATACATGTGATGCTAAGGAAAACAAAACTCCACCAGAGGATCTTAGTGAGAAGGAAACATCAGTGTTCATTTCGATACAACACTGGACTCTTCACTGGCCCTTCAAAAAAAACTTAGACAAGAGGAATTAAACAAATTGGAACGTGAGATGAGTTTAAAATAAATTGGGATTCTGATGTGATGAAGTACCTGGGAATAAATCTTCCAAAACATTTTGCCAAAATTATATCTGTAAATTACGATATTTTAATTTCCAATATCAAATCAGATTTGTCTCGGTGGAATATAATTCCCTTTCTGAGTTCAGCACAGAGGGTAGAAGCAGTTAGAATGAATGTACTTCCAGGACTTTTATATTTGTTTCAAACCATCTCATCTGAACTCTGACATTGACAATTCCAGGATCTGGATAGAGTAATTTTTAGATTTATTTGGCAGGGGAAGAAACCTCGGATAAGGTTTAAGACGCTTCAGCTATCCAATGAAAATGGAGGTCTCTCCCTCCAAAATATAAAAAATTACGATAGAGCAGCACAGATAAACATTCTGGTTGATATATGCAATCCATCCTACACAGCAAAGTGGAAGGGAATAGAATGCAGTCTATCCAGTGATATTCCTCTTCAAGCTGTGATAGGTGATACTGCCTTAATTAAACGTGTGCAGGTTTCCAATCCATGGTTAATGTCATCACTCAAAATTTGGTATCAGGTGCTAAAAGATCACAGGTCCCAGGAGCCATACCTTATGATGAGATGGATAGCTTATGATTCAGATTTCATACCCATCAGAACAGACGCAAGATTTAAAAAATGGGCTGAAAATGGTCTGGTAAAATATAGTGACCTCTACAAAGATTGAGCACTAAGACATTTTCAGGATTTAAAAGTCCATTATGGCTTAACAAATCTAGACTAGATTTAGACTAATCTAGACAGGCTTTTGCAACTTAGACATTATACTGAGAAAATTATAAATAAGGCGGACATAGATAAGAAAAATTCAGGTATTCTGAAGGTCTTCTTAATGAGGTACAAGTCGGACCCAGGTCGCAGGAATATCTCAAAATTGTATAACAAGTTGAATGAGTTAAGTGGAGAGGGCACAATTTATATAAAAGACAAATGGGAAAAGGAACGAAAATTCACTCTACACTCAGAAATATGGGAAGAGACAAATTAAGACAATGGAGAAGCACATCTGCGCTGTCCTGGCGAGAATTTGGGTGGAAGAACCTAATGAGATTTTTTAAAACGCCAGCACAACAGACTTTCTTGAACAATAACATTACATCCTGGAGGTCCTGTGGGGAGAAGAAGGCAAATCATTCTCATGTGTTTTGGCAGTGCCCTTTACTTCTGGTCTACTGGAAACAAATTAAAACCTTTATGTAAAAGGTGTTAAAGGTAGTAATCCCATTCAAGTTTGAGACTCTGTAGCTGGGTTTGAGACCAGAAACTGTTAAGGGATTTGTAAACAAGTATATGTTTAATATTATGTTGATAGCCAGTAAGAAAGCCCTTACAAGGAAGTGGTTGACAACAGATGTAGGTTGAAGATTGGTTCGAGGTTATCCATGACATTTATGTGATGGAGAAGCTCACTTTTACTGTAAGACTTGAACGAGATCAATTTAAAAACTGTTGGGCATCCTGGGACTTTACTTAATTTATGATGATCTCATTTTTACGTCTTCTCCCCCTAATTTTTTGTTCAAGCTACTCAAATGTTCGTTCACTTAAATTTTTCTCTAGGAGTACATATTTTCAGCTTGTCTTTCTTTCATACTAACTGTATTATTATTATTGTTATTATTATTTTTTTCTCCGTTATTTTAATTATTGTGTCCACTTGTATAACCAAGTTCTTTTTTATTTTTTATTTAATTTAATTTTTTTTTTAATTTTTATTTTTCCTTTCACTCATTTATTTTCTCTGGATTTTCAATTATATTTAAGTATGTCATTCCATTCTTTTCTACGTATATATTATTTATTTATTTTATTTTTTCTTTAAATCAGAAAAAGATTTTTTGTGCACATTTGTTGTGCTGTATTATGTACACCAATGTGTTCCTAATAAAAAATTTAATTTAAAAAAAATATATATATATGAGTTAAAGAAGTGCAAACATTTGATAATGACACAGGAAAAGGACCACTGAATTTAGCAATTATTAAAACATATGTTACACTTGGCTAACATAGCATGAGGAGAGGGGGAATATTCATAGTATTCAAACCATTCTGCTGCCTTCGCTTCTCTCTTAAAGATGGTTATCTACTGTAAATCAATAGGCCTCCTCACTATTGGCATGACTGGGAGCTGACTCAGCTTAATTATCCTCTGGTCCGACCTTTAAATCACACAAATGAGAACAAATAAATAATGACCGGTTAAAGTACCGCTGTCTTAGCACTTTCGTCAAAATCGGTATGCACAAATGAATTGTAAATTTATGGAAATGCAACAAGCGTGAGAGGAGCGTCTTGCATTTTGGGTGACAAATTGAAAGCAGAGGAACACCCGAGAACTGTCTGCCTGAGTGCCAAGTAAGACAGTTAATCTCTACACTGTCCGGGGCCGCTTAATTCCCACTGAACTGTGGCACACATTTCCCTCTCCTTCCTATTCCCCATGTTCTTCTTCCCTTATCACTATAATTTGGTGTGCACTGACAATGGGAAATTTGACAGAGCTATTGACAGTAACTATTCCACAGTGGGCTAATAACTTAGAGATTTCAGACAATGAGGGGAATATTAAAAAGGATTGTACTGTAGCCTGAATAGAAAAATACAGTAATGACTGATAGTACGGTATATTACAGCACCATCACCCCAGGAAAGTTTTCTTTAATTTGTCTTATATATTTGTTTCGTAATTTATTTTAGAAACCAGTTTAAAGAAATATACCATCCCCACCCATCCAGTTCATCAATAAGGCAAAGATGAGCATCCTGATTGCAAGGATGGTCCCGTGGCAAGACGGATGTGAAGAGACCCTGTAGAGGAAACCCACTAAGTACCAGGACCTGGTCCAATAATGCAGGGATAAAGGGTGGCCAGTCTGGATATTTCCAGTTGAGGTTGGCTGCAGGGGTTTTCCTGCGCATTAAGTGTGGAAGATGCTCAAAGCTCTGGGAAAAACAGGAAGGGAGAGGAAGACAGCTTGCAGGTTTGGGAAGTCAGCGGAAAGAGCCTCTTGTTGGCTCTGGATCAGGCGGGAGGAGTTAAGCTGGAAGCCAGGTGAAGATGGGCAGTGACTGGCCACCACAGCCGACCTGCCAACTGGAGGATATTGTGGTTCAAGCTCGAAACGTACAAGGATAGATGGACGCCACGCACCTGACAACATCTTCTAAAGCTTAAACATCTTCCGAAAGCTGCAGTCATGGGAAGGTGACTGAAGGTGTTAGCATCTAGATGTAGCTAATACTAGGCCTTTAAATGTTGACCCAAGTTAGAGACAACAAGCTGTTTTCAGAAAATCTAAACATTATGTCTACCAGCAGACAATTGTAACCTTTGTCTTGTTTTTATAGGGCAAACTTCAATCCTCATATCTCTCTACACAAGGAAATAAAGATATTTCCTGAAATGTAAAATGTATTGCTTTAAATGTTTATCACACAGATTATATATAAAAAATACTGTAGCCAGTCTGACATTGCAATACTTGTATCAAAAACCTGAGTCTACTTTTATTTGTGGTGTGTGGAATGACTTACGTCCAAACCTCAAGGTCTCCACATCTGCTGTGAGTACAACAGTTGACAACTTCATTTAGTTGTGCTAAAGCAATGGATCTTGAGCTTGAAGATTTTTACCTTTGGACAGCAAACTCAATTTGCTGAAGTCTCCATTGATTTTTACCAGTTTCTTTGCCTCTTGTATGCTAGGAAATGATTTACAACACAACTTGTTATGGAGAAAGACTGTATTTAAAAACTATTGTACACAAAATGTACAACTTTTCAAACAGCTGGGAGTTTTACATGACATGGTAATGTATGCAAATATACATCCAGATTTTGAAGCTTATCACACATTTTTGTTGACTAGTCACTTTCAAGGTGAACTTTAGCAGTCGTAGAGAGAGCCAATGACTTTTTGAGAGTCACAACTTTTCAAAGTTAGTGAGCTAAGGAATCTGATGTTTGACAGCTTTATTAAGTGATCCTGGGATTTTTCTCTTGTGCTTGTTTGGACATAGCACGCACTATTTTAAAGTTGCTGCTACAATACAAATTGATCTGTGTGCTGGATGGGAACACTAACAAAGGCCAATCAAAGGCTCTTGTATTGTGAAGAAAATCTGGCAGGATATTTGACTCATATAGAGGACTAACAAGGTTTTGGACTCTCAGAGGACTTTAACTGCCCAGCAGGCTCCTCCATTAAGTAGTGTTGAGTTGAAGAGCTGAAGAGTTATTTGATAGTTTAAAAGTTTAAGAAAAATACAAGTGGGACTCAAATTGCATTTTTGCACTGTTTAATACAACCTGATACAGTAACATTATGGGTTTCTCTTTTACTTTGGTCTAAGGTTGCAAAAGGTTTTAGTGAAATCAATTCTGCAGTCAGAGGACTGTAGTAAGCACCTGCCTTTGCAAGATAAACCTTGAATTTAGAGAGCTGAGATTACATGCCATTAACACTGTGTGCCATGCCACATTGTATAAAATAATTACCATTTCCCAATTGTTTCATTAAACTGTTCACATCTTATGCAGACATTTTACAGAACCTCTAATTTAATTCAACACGCGCAGTAGTACTGTTTGATTCACATGTGATTTTTTTGAACTGCATTTACAGTAAAAATGGCATGCTAAATGCAGTGTTCACATGTATTGGTCTAAAATTATACTTCTGTATGTGATTGAGATATGCAGTAATAATATATCACTCACATGGTCCATTTTTCAGCAGAATGATTACTTGTACGTTTATGAGGGCATTTTCCTGATAATATTTCTGTATGTAGACTTATGTAAATGATTATTTTTACATTGTTCTATTGGTACTTTTACTTAAGGAAATTATGTGAGTACTTGGTCACTCTGCAATGTGAAAATGATCTGTATTACATTTGACTTGAGAAGCTACTCTGGCTTTTGTGAACATTGTGCTAAATATTTACACCTACTGTTAAGGACGAACCCTGAGTTATAGTTAGTCGCTCCCTGAGCTGAAGACGGTGTTTGCTGATTGTCATGCTGCAGTGACAAAATGAGCAGGGCCTCTCATCTGCCTTGTGGGTCATTAATAGCTCCCTGGGAAATGTGTCTGCCTAGTTCTCATTTATCCGTTAATCCTCTAATTAATTCTCTTTCATTTACCTTGGTTAAAAGAAATCAATAGCACAGGTTTCACTTAGTTTGACAGATGTTCTTCTGCTTTATCCCTCAATGCTGTGTGTGTGTGTGTGTGTGTGTGTGTGTGTGTGTGTGTGTGTGTGTGTCTGTGGACAGCATACGTGGTGGAGATTAGTCTGAAGTGACTAAATTGAGTCATCTGAGAAAAGTTGCAACCAAGCATGAGTTATGTTTTCGAGACTGAAACAAATATTTTGGATGGGAATATTTACTTAATATTAGTGTCAATCTAATCTAACACCAACTGTGGATACACATTTGTTAGTGAAGGCTACATATTGTTTTTCACCACGGAGGGCTCTGATCCTTTGAGCTCTTTGTCTCCTCCCTAACATTTATACACTTTTTTCTGAAGCTCAAAAAGTCAGTCCCAAAGGTTTCAATTAGAAAAGTGTGGTGCATCTGAGTGTATTCGATTTAATAGTAGAGAGTGATCTCCAGAGTGTTGTAGAAGGGTACTGCTGGAAGAGCTGCTCTGTCTCTAACTTGGCTAATTGGGTTTCTTTCAGCTTTATCCCACAACAGTACATTGAAAAAAGAGAGGATTCTTTCATTGCGAGCTGCAAATCTTAGCCAAGTGTACATTGTGACGTGTTATTGCTGATCCACGTAATGACAAAAACATTTCCCAAAGCATGCCATAGCTTTACTGTTTATATATGTTATTTACTGTTATTGTTTGTTTATCAGAGATACATTATTGTAACTACATTTAGTATTACTAGTGCAGTGCCCATTTAAAATTGCCCGATTGCTTGGCCTCCAGAATAGCCACTTGCAGCTTTCTCTTTAACCGCTTATCCGAACAACTTCACACCCGACACTGCGTTTCCTTGGGTCCTGAGCTATACATCTGTCATTTGCTATCAGCTAGCTATTTGGGACAAGGCTATTTCTGGGAACAAAAGCGTTCATTCTGAAAGTTGAGAAAGATGATTAAAATGTTAGAAATTGCTACAACGTAAATTAATCTGTTCTTGAATGTTCAGTCATTTTCTAACCGTGTATAAACTGGGAACTATATTCTCAGAAAGGCAAAGCATTGCTACTCTCTGCTCGGGGCTTCTCAAGTGCTGCTAGCATATCACTCCACCCAAGTAGCAGAAGTAGCACTGCTTCGCCTTTCTGAAAATATAGTTCCCAGTTTATATATGGTTAGAAGATGGCTGTGTCTCATGTGATCTTGTTATTTGTACATGCTGTGACTATACAAATCACACCATGTAAATAGGAACATGTTGGTGTTATTTTGTCACTTATTGGGAGCAGTAGGCTAGTTGGAACCGGTTACCTCTAGGATCTGTGCTATGCTAAGCTACCGGTGGGGCTGTCGGACAGAGTTACAACACGCACAGAGATGAGAAGGGTATGTATGGACTTATCTAACTCTGGGGGTTACGGTGAATAAGCTAAAGTCCCAATAAGTCGGCGTGTTCCTTTAACAAATTAAGATACACTAAGAGTTAATCTTACTAGATACTTAAGATTAATTAAGTTTTCCAATATTTAAATGATCTCTTGTTAAATTAAGCCTGTTAAAAATAATATTCACAGATGAAGGCTGAGAAAAAAGATAAATCCACTTAAGTGTCCTAAGACTGCATAAAGCTGCCAAATAGCCTGTGCTAATTATCAGGCCTTGCCATTTGGCCGATGGCAGTGAAAGTGGAATATGACTATGACATTGGTTCATTCATGGTAGGGCAACGTCATCAACAGCACACGTCCATTTTTGATGATGGAGTAGCAAATAAACTGTCCCAAATGGCCTCCATTTTACTTTGCCTCCTCCTCTCCCCTCCTTTTTTTCATCCCTCTCTCATCATATTTCTTGTTATGGAAGTGGTGAGGGAGGAGAGGAAAAGATCTACCTAAGTGGTACTCTGAGGGGGCAGGATGGAAAACCATTGTTCAACAGGTGTGACCTTTTGTGCTCCAGTTTCAACATGAAAGCAAGCAACACTACTATGTCTGCTCAAAAGTGAAAATATGCTTTCAAAGTTGAATATGATGCTGAAAAAAACTGTGTTTTGAAAAATCTTTCTGGCTATTTATGGCTTAGCTGTTTTCTAATCCTCAGGAGCTCATTGATGTTTGGAATCAACAGAATATAATGTTTTTCTTTCTTTTGAATCAGTCGAAATGAGATGAAAAGTGTTTTCCTCAATTTGCAGTGAAGTGGAACTACTGGTGACATTAAGGCTGTAGCACTGACGGAGGAAGTACAAATCTTTCACTTAATTAAAAGTAGACATTATCTAGTGGGATTCTGCTCTCACTGTAAATGCCTTCCAAGGAATCCTGAGAGGTTACGCCTGCCTTCACTAAAAGCTGCTGCATTAGAAAGCAGTAGTTCATACTTTCACAACTTCATGTTCACTCTAGAGTTCACCAGAACTAGTCTACTGTCCAGTATTCATTATCTTAAGTGAAATGGCTGTTACTGACTGGACTAGATTTTGTTCTTCTTTTATTTTTTAGATTTATTTTTTTCAATATCTTTCCTCAGTATAATCCATTAACTGATTTTGTGGCCACTTAGGGGCAACAGAACAAGCTATAAACCAAACTTTGTATTAGCCAATGTGTTCTTAAACCAACACATCTTCATACGTAAACAACATTATAGGTTGATTTCTAAAGACTCCCAAAACCACACATGCAACGGTTTTATTTATTGCCACACGGTGGTGGTTTAATCATGTGACTGTAATCATGTGACTGTTATATTTAATGTAACAGGCACAGTTTTTAACACATAGTAAATGTTGTGAAACAGAACTAGTTAAGTTAAAAATTACAGTTTTGTACTTTTTGGATATGAGGACTGAGGAAAACTTGTCAAAACACAAGGACACAGTGAACAGCTTGTTAACAAGCATTCTGATTAAACTGCTCATAGCATAACATCTCTGGTGATACACCAGAGATGTTACCATTTATGTGCACCATTTATGTGCACTATTTATGTGCACTAGTAGGTTTGATGGTGTAAAAGTGCAGTTACATTTACTAATTATAATTTCAAGCCCAGGTAGCATCTGTGGAGATGCGCTGGTTTTGCCAAAAAGCTTGCGACTGCTAAACGAGAATCCTGTAGTAAGAGAGTAGTTACTGTACAGGAATCTACAGCTTCCCACACAGAACAGAAGTTGAGAAACAATAGATGGTAGAGCACAGCCAGAGACTTCCCTTGGTGCAATAAAGCCACATGAGCAGAACTGAACACTGACAATAAAAAATACAATCGATGGGAGTGCGTCACGTTTCCTATCCCATTGACAGATTATTTCATGGATCACAGCAAACAAAACTGTGGCTCATTCAACAGAGGGAGTGTCTCAGCTCCCGTTCTCCAGTATGTTGCTGTTGCGGCTGTTTAAGATGTTGTCCACAGTGGAATTAGACAGACAGCGAGGGCACGGTTTCAGTCTGACATACTGCAGATGCCAAAAAAGAGACAGGCTGACGGGGAGATTCACATAATCTAAGTCATTTTCAGACGTAAATGAACAGAAAGTGCAACCATCTCAAACGAACAAAGTGATTTCACAGATCACTGATGCCCTTTTCTGGAGATGGCAAATTAATGGCTGCACTATATATTTGTTTCCCATGCTGTGCAAGTCCTCCTGAGTGCAATAACACTGAGTGTAAGGGCTTGCCATCAAAGAGGTGAAATCGTTTTCTGCCCTGGACACAGAGCAAAGTGAATGGGGGGAATTGATAATGGGATTCATTTAATTGTAAATTAACAGAATCTTGTTAATAGGGTTCTGTTAATTTAAGATTTGTTTCCTCATTGATTAATTTGCTCTTTCTGCAGCGTGTGTAAAATGATGTTAGAGGATAATCACCAGCAACCTTAAATTACTAAGAATTGAATGTGTAGCATGTCATTAATCAAGCTGACCATCACGAATAAGGATGCAGATTTACTTTATGCTCACAGTCGTTGCCAGCAGCAGTCTGCAAAATCTAGTTATTCTAAATTGGTATTGATGCAGTGGTGTGAATGTAATATACCACTGCATTGATGTAATTTATGTTTAGGCATTATTTTCATGATGGGACGTATGTGCATTTAGATATGTTAGAGATGTACATATCTCTGTTACAAAATTACATAGGTTTGGAGGGTTCTCTTTAAATAACATCTATCGGATTAGTTTAGATCAGTTTGTTTAGTCAATACACAACAGTAAATTCGGAAAACACTCCTCTAGGATGTTATTGAACAAGCAATTTGAATCTCAGAAATTCCTGCAGGGAGTGTATTATTTATTATTCTCTAGAAGCCGACTCTATGTCGATACAGTCAGTGTGTTACAGTACATCCTGTAAAATTTAAATACTGTTTGTCTCAACCCACCCTCAAGACTGTGTTCCTATTTATCGTTGCCAAACTGCCTCAGTGAATCATGCTTTGTTTTTATTTGTCGTTTTCTGGCACATAATCTGGAGGTGTTAGTGGTGGAGGTGGGGGAAACAGGTAACAGTGAGAAACATGCTGAGAAAATAGTTGTGCATTGGAACCGCCTCAGAAAATATCTGCCTTTGAGCACACTGTACATACTTGTACTTTACTTGAGTCTTTTCTTTTCATGCCATTTTCTACTTCTACTCCACTACATTTCAGAGGGAAATGTTGTACTTTTTACTCCACTACATTAATCGGACAGCTTCAGTTACTAGTTATAAATTAAGATTTTTGCACTCAAAACACATGTAGTTTATAAAATACTTATTATAATACTTATTTATTATAAATTGAACTACCCAATAATATGTAGGCCTACAAGTACAGCTGAAATAATTAGCCGATTAATTACTACCAGTTTCTAAAAATGTTCTGCATTGAGTACTTTTAATTTTAATACTTTAAGTAGCCTACATTTTCCTCATGATACTTAGATAGTTTTACTTAAGTAAAAGTTTCAATGCAGGACTTTTACTTCTAACAGAGTATTTTTACCGTGTGGTACTTTTTCTGACACTGACTGTTACCAGCAGGGGCAGACTCTACTAATCACTTGTATCTGTGTTAATGAAAAAGTGGCTTTATAATAACTCACTACTGCAACTTAATGGAAAAGTTCAACATTTTTGGAAATATGCTTATTGGTTTTCTTGTTAGATGAGAAGATTGATTGAACAGACGCTCGTGTCTGTTCGGTAAATATGAAGCTGGGGCCAGGAGCCACTTTGCTTAGCTTAGCATAGAAACTCTATGACTCACTAATAACATGTTATATGTCCATTTAATCCATAGAAAA
This sequence comes from Sander lucioperca, assembly GCF_008315115.2. Classification (NCBI taxonomy): domain Eukaryota; kingdom Metazoa; phylum Chordata; class Actinopteri; order Perciformes; family Percidae; genus Sander; species Sander lucioperca. The sequence continues at coordinate 5,442,007 of NC_050193.1, read as the reverse complement.
ACCAAATTGTAAAAACGACAAATTGCCATTTTATAGGGGGGTAGTTTTTCTACATCTACACTATTCTATATTATATACACATTCCACACTATTACTAACTATTGTTGCTAACATACATATATCAGGGCCTACTATTGTAATGTTTTGTGTTTGAAGGATTAAAACCAAATACTCTACACTCCATCACATTCAATTTCAAGTAAACACAGTAATACAGTAATATAGTTTGATTTAAAGAGATATTTTGATAATTTAAATCCAGCTCTGTGTCATGGCAGTGTGGGCAGTGTATGTGGATAAATGGTGTGTGAAATGTTAAAGCAAGGTGGTTAAATAAATGTCAGTTAATTGATTAATTAATTAATGTCTGTAAATAAAAAATATGTGTCAGCCCACACATATATCTAGTGTTACAAAGTGGATGTAATAATTTGTTCCTTATATATTTCAATGACAACACAAACAAGGAAAAATTCCCAATAGATCCAACATTTTCAATAATGATATCAGACACTTTCATATGTGATCCACAATCTGATATTTGATTTGTGGCAAATGGTACCTTAGGCTGAACAGTCATATCATTATGCATGATTCTTTCACCACTAACAGCAGCAGTTCTGCATGACTTTCTCTTTTTGTGAATTCATCCATGTAACTGCCCTCCACAACAGACTCCAGTCTCACATCCAATGAGTCCATCTGCACAGGAGTGACCAGCTCAAAAGGCAATCATTAAAATCTTGGCCCTTTGTTTTTGTCTTTCCCCCAAAGGCAAAAATACCTATTTTCTATTATTTTTGAACATTCAGCACTACTTCAAATATGTGAGCAGGTTCAAAGCAACACAGATATGTAATTAAGGGCAAAAGAAATGCCACTATGATATAGATTAAGGCCGGTAGTCGATCCATGCGTGGAAATACAACACATTTCAGACAGTTTGTGTAGCAGCAACATATTTGATCACACACTAGCTGCAGATGTCACAACAGTATGTCAGTTAGAGGAGAGAAAACACCATCAGCTCATTGTACACATGCAGTCTATTTAAAGGGAAAAACTAAATGCAGTAGCTTCACATCAATCTCAGAGTGTTTTCTAGAAGTTGGTGAAACAGAAAGTCACATTCAGAACACAAAATGTTTTTGTCTGAGACATTAGTCGTATAGCCTATTGCAAAGATATTACCTAAGGAGCCAGTGTACTCTGTCAGGACTGCTTGTCGGATGGTCGAATGGCTTTGAAAGGCCCCACACAAACACACACACCTTTCCGACGGTGGATTAGGGGGTCCGCGTCCTACCATTTCTTTTTGAACCGACAATCCGATATTCACACACATTGGCCAGCTGCACAGAGGTGAGAAAGCAGAAAGAGTTTGAAGTTCTCTCTCTCTCTCTCTAACTCTCTTTTTTCATTCTTTACACATCTACTTCTGTGACTTTCCATGTGAATGACCAAGTACAACACTATAAATGCCTTTCAAAAGACACTTTCCAACAGAGGAGTTCAGTACAAACAAATCTTAAATTAATCAACACATTTTCAAGTGAACTGACTGACCATTGTCACTGACCGAATCAGTAGCTTGTATCAGGGGAGCTCCACTTACTGGTGACTGAGAGCCCGATTTATTTTAAAAACTGTGTAAGCTGCAGAAACAATCCCAGTCTTATCACTCTGCCATCAATAATAGGCTACTGAGCTATTAACTTTATGTACAGTGCTTGTACGTATACTGTAGGCTTTTGTACTGAACTGAACGTGGCAGCTTGGACTAGTACAGTAACAGACTGAACGTACTTCTGAACTTAAGGCAGTCAGAACACAGTGAACATTAGGGCCATATGAAAGTGATGTGTTCACTTATTAAAGTACTGAAGTGCATTTGAACAGTGAAGCAACTGCTTAAATAAAGCGAACAAACTACATAGTGAATACAAATCTTTCAACTAAACTACACAAAGTGATTCAAATGAGCAAAGTGATTTGTGATTTCCACCTCTACTATCTGAAAATGTGTATATGTGTTATCCCCATATTGAAATGGTATCGTGTCTCCCCCTTTTATATGCCCGGCCGGCTATTCACTCTGCCTTCGAGTGTGGCCGTTCGGGAAACAACTATAAACAGTTTTGATTTCCGACGTGGTCGACAACACATCTTACGAACTGGTTCTGAACAGGCACAGCAAGACCCTTTGGTCAAATGATCACACGTAATACAATTAACTGCAGAGGAGGGTCTGACAGACAGATAATAGACAGTCAGCTGTGGAAACTGTCAAAGAAAAATGGATGACTGTGACCAGTTGAAATGTTATGATTGTACTTGCATCACATCTGAGACTTCTAAAGTTGTGGCTGACAACTTTAGGCCACCAGCTTTCTTTGGTATAATACCTTTGATATTTGACTGCTGTGGCTCACTTTTGTCAGCGCTTCCCTGTCAAACTGTCAAATTCTTGAGCTTATGACATGAGCAGTAGAAAAATATTTTAAATTATATTGTAATACTGCTCATATTTATTTATATTTTACAATTTTATGGCAGAAGGCTGACAGGCTAATTAGTATTATCTCATTTTATTTTACTTAACCACAATAACACATTAAACTCATGTCTCATGTCAACTCTGTATCATGGCCTATCCTCACTGCTCAGGCAGTAATGAGGTTTTAACAAAGGCAAAAATGCAGTTTTTCTTGAAAAAATAGTCTGTTTTTCCTACAATTCCGCCCTGTCTCGGCAAAACACTGATTAATTATGTGAACCTTGTTTTAGATTTTGCCCGGGGGTCTAGAAATGACTTTAATCCTCTTCCTTTAGTTTTTTTGAAAAGCAAAACAAAGGGACTGATTTTAAGCCTTTGAGATGCAATCCTTCTAATCAACAACAGATTCCAGTTAATATCCTGGCCTTTTGATATCTTTCCTCAGTAGAAAACAATAAAGTACTCCAGTTGTTTGCTATTTTCTGTTCTGACCAGCCATCAAAATGACACATGCACACCCACATATTTCAGCCAAGGTTAACATCATAGTAACAGAAAGAAGTGGGGGATTTCTGTGAGCTTTGTTTTAGACCGTAATTTCTACACTCTACTGGAAATTATCGGATTAGCCGTACATACATTATCTTTGGTCTGCTCACATTTCAGTGTAATTTTTCACATTGAAAAGACAAACCAGAAAATAAAGTCTTCATAATAAAGTCTATATGCATCTAAGGCGCCCTTATCACCCCATTCAAACTAGCTCAAGCTGCAGAACTGGGACTATTGCTGAGCGTTCCCCCTAAATGAAAGAGAAATGGTTTTATCCGGCCTTTACAATTAGAAGGAGACACTGAGCTGGTTTTGGCTCTATTGCCTCAAGTTATTAGCTCAGGGTAATTAAGTGTGCATTATTCTCCCAACATCAAAATGATTTTATTTTTTTTTTGCAGTTCTCTGTCATTGTAGGCAGGGCGTTCGCTGGTCTGACTTGTGGAGATACCCGCGAGCTGACCCTGCGAGAGCATGAAGACATAGTGCCAAGAGGAGAGGAGGGGATGACACAGAGACACAAAGACTGTCCTCAGCAAAGTGAAAACCTTGTCAATGACTTCAAAGGTCTGTCAGTGTCTCTGTAGGATTTTGATTAAAAGGGTTTGGGATTTGAATGGTTGAACTACTGGGAGAACGGTTTTATAGAAGAACAATTATTTTATGGTGACTATTACTCCTATAAATTGCTATATAGAATGTATTTTTTTTTTAGAGTTTACATATGTATTGATAAGGTTCAAGTAAAAATTGTCTCATATTGTAAAATTGTTTGTTATATCATTAAAATTACAAACATCACACTTTAACAAGATTAGCTGTTGTTTAGTCCCATCTGTGATTTGAGCACTCTTTTTTCGTAATAACAGAAAATAATACTGAAAATAAAACCATTTTCCGTGCGATTTACTCTTTTACTCAAAGTAGCAGTAGTTTCACTCTCCTCAGCAGCACCTATGACAATAAGCATAATTGCAGGTGTTTTTTTGGATCTCACTTTCACTTGTTTTTGAAGTTTCATCAGTAGTAGTCATTGCTCTTTTCTTTATTTGTTGGGCCATGGTAAGTGTTTATTCGCAATGCTAGCAGAGAACAGATCGTCTTTTTTTTGTTTCGTCAGTTCAGCCATCAGCTCAATCACCATTGTGTTACCTCATTCTGCGATAGAAGGTGACTTAATAGACATGTATTTAAATGGAAATCTTTTAGAAAGGCCCACTTAAAAGATCTGAGTACAACTTCCACCACTACTTAAATATTAAGTTATTACTGAAGGAGTAGTGAAAGGATATTGATGTTGTCACAAAAAAACACAACAAAAGGAAAATGAAAATATGTATTTCATCACTGACTCCATATATTGAAAATGTTCTATAATTCATTGCTTCACTCTTGCAACTGCAAAACCTTTTTTTCTGACAGCAACAATGGTATAACACACATATGTCTCACAAAAACAAACAAGCCCAGCGCAGGAACATATAATGCACTGGAGCCGCTTTGGGACAGTACAGGCTCTACTTGTTGTGTCAGAGCAGCAGTGAGCCAGCAGAGAAGCCAGCTAAAATAAACACAGCCTTGTCTTCTCACAACTCTGGTAAAAGCTCATAGCCCTTTATTAATTCAGCAGCCTTTACTGCATTTTTGGATGACTCTAGGTTTGCCTGTCAGTATGTCTCAGAGAATAAATAAATTAAAAGCAGTTGCAGCTGGAGTTCTAGACGCTGATGACTGTAATGTATCCTGAAATTTCTTTTTTTTTCCTTAACAGCTCCAATTTCCACATGAATACATATAATCATAGATATGTTTTCATTTGATGAAGACAACTGAACAGCCATTGGCTACATCTACCTCCACATTACTGGCTACAGCTACATTCAGATATGTTTCTGAACTGAAAACAGCATGCAGGATGAAAAAAAAACAGCAGTTTAAAACTAAGTGGGGCCCACATTTCATCTAAGCATCTAATGCATCCTGATTTACCTCTATTGGAGTTTGAGTCGTTGTATGAAGTCATACATTTTACATTAATGCAGGTGAAACAAAATGAAACTGTCTTCAGTATCCATCACTTTAAGCCAGTCAACATCAGCGTAAGCCTTCAACCCACCAGATGCACTGGTAAGTGACACTCTTTGCTTCCTGTCTTGCTAAAAGCTACAGAAGAAATGAATGCAGCAGAAGCAAACGTCAACCTTGTGATTTGGATTCAGAAATGCATGCATGATGGTTTACTGTCCTATATTTGCGTACAGACTGTCCATGTACATACTTGTTGGAGCAGGCTTGATACATAAGATTACAGTGACCCAAAGATTAGAGAAGCAGGCTTCTCAGATGTGAATGAGTAGCATTTGCCCCTCACTAATTACCCACCGATGACAAACTATTGAGCTAGAAACTTACTCCCACTCAGTGGCCAAGAGATTGGTTGAACTGGGAAGCTTCCATGTGTGACTGTTTTGAGTCAACAGCAGACAATTATATGCTAGTAGCATGGCCCTAGAGATGGCAAAGTCGGTCTGTCAGTCAGCCCACCAGACTGAAATATCTCAACAACTATGAGGTAGATTGCCATGAAATGTCCTACAGATATCCATGGTGCCCAGAAATTGTATGCTAATGACTTTGATGATCCCCTGACTGATTCATCTAGCACCACCATGATGTCAAAATTCCAATTTGGACTTAGTACTTGACAGAATACATGCAAAACACATGTCATCCTATCAGCCTCATATGCACTTTGTGTTTAGTGTTAATTAGCAAATATTAGCATGCTGACATGCTAAACAGAGATGGTAAACATTATACCTGCTAAACATTAGCATGTTAGCATTGTCATGGAGAACATGTTAGCATGCCGATGTTAGCTAAAGTGTCTAAATACAGCCTCACAGATTTGATAGCATGGCTGTAGACTCTTGGTCTCATTATTTTCCAAACAGTCTATTTTTATTTTGTGAAGTTTGGTGAAGATTATCTCAACTGGGCTCAGAGACACTTCAAAGCAACGTCAGAGTGCATCACCAGTAAACTTTTGTCAGATCAAGTCTTTTGGTGTTTTTAAAGTAGGCTACCTTAAAAGTAGTTTTTAAACATTTCTGACTCTGGCGCCCACCAGTGATAGTATCAAAACAGACACTTTGTCAAACGGCAAAGGATTGTCAGGATTTCATAATTTGAAAAATACAGTAATAAATCATAAAAAATCATATATAAGGGCTTCAGATACTGAAAACAATCGAGGCAATGTATATCTGACTTTAAAAAATTAGACTATCTGGGTTATCAACTTTGATTTAAAAACATTTAACTTCAATCTGCAGCAAAGCCATTGGGCCAATCAGTGCAATTCCAGAGTATTTCAGTGTTTGGATTTGTTTTGTAAAATGTATGTCAATTTGTTTCAGAGACACTTCAAAGCAATGTCAGTGTGCATAATCTCAAATAAATTCTTTTATCCCTATGGGTGGGATTTAAAAAATTCTGATTATGGTGCCCCTTAGTGGTAAAAACAAATACATTTCAAACAGCAAATCATTTTCTTATTTCTCTACAAATAAACCATCAGAATGTTTTGAACGATACTATAATCACATAAAGATGTACTAACATGGGGCTTTAAAGTCAAACTTTAGTCATAGTGCTCCTTGTGAGACAAATTAATATATTAGTATGAAAATGCATCATTCTTTATCAAAATAAGACCATCTGAGATATAATCTATAAGTTATGTGTACCTAACATCTCCAGTAAAACCATCATTCGGCCAATCAGTGTCATTCTCAAACACTCAAGAGAGCAATCGTCCTTCTAGGTTTTGTCAGCAAGTCCATATTGCATCTGACAGACAGACTTTTTACAAACACACACACACACACACACACACACACATACACACACCACCACCACCAGTCAGAAAACCCTTTTTTTATTCACCTTATTCGACCTGCTGTCTCTCTCAGAGTGACTTGGCTAGATTAGTCAAACAGAGTTACGGATTATTGTGCAGATAGTCGTCTGTAGCCAAGCATGTATTTTAAAGATGGACTTTTATATTTTGATGTAATTGCTCTGTAGCCGCATTTACAGTCTGATCTTTAACTTAACTGTGTTTAGTAAATTTCAGCCATTTGAGGATTTGTTGTCTTGAGGTAAAAGTATTGAAATTAATCTGATGTGTGACTGCATTTTCATCCTGGCAATTTTCAATTCTTACGATCTAACAGTATGCAACAAAAATTGATAAGAAAAGGGCGACAGATAGTGATAACAGGATCCAATCTTAATCTGTCGAAATACTTTTGACAGAATCACAAAAGGGTCTATAGCTCTTTAACAGTTCATTTGATATGGTTGAAAATCCCCACCAGCGCTGAAACCTGACAATGTGAACTCTTAACATCACAGTCGTAGTCTCATTTCACAGTCAAAGTACGACGAGAACGAGGCCAAAAACCTCCTTATGTGCCACAGTCTAAATACTCTCAGAGCTGTGTGGGTGCCGTCGCAGATGTTTGACTCTATCCCTACAGTTTTTCAACCTGAAGTATAAAAGTACTGAAAGGGAATCTGTCCTTATTCATGTCAAACAATCATTTTCTGTCAGTAACATCTGCCAATGTTACTATGAATGCCATGAAAGCAGCTTCATCCTGCTCTCAAGGACAAAATACAATACTAACAAGTATTTATTAGCACACTTCATTGTACCAGGCATCTCGGAGGACTGCTGTTTTGTTCTAAACTGTGTAGGAGCTTTGAGAGGATCGTTGTGTTTCATTGTAAAGACACACAGGCTGTAGAGCTTGAGGTGCCGGTAGCTTTGGCAACGTGCAGCAGTAGAGCTGAATGTTTGCTGCAGAATGTGTAGCCCTGTCCACCCGTGCATTATATTAGGGCTGGTGGCTTAAAGTATCAAAAGTAATAGAACTTAATGTAGAAAAAATGCTGTCAGTGATTGTTACCCTATGATATGTATATGTGTTATATTATTATTACAGATGCATTAATTAATGCCATAGCATTTTGATGTTGTAGTTGGTTGAGTTGAAGCTAATTTGAACTATTCTATATACTGTTATATAATATCATTTACATAAATATCCATAATACTTTATAAATTGTATTTATACAATATTTATGTATTTAAAATCTGTAATTAGTAGCTGTCAAATAAATGTGGTGGAGTTAAAAGTACAAGATTTTCTTCTGAAATTTAGTGGAGCAAAAGTACCCCTAAATATGTACTTCAGTACATTTCTTGCATAACATTCTGCCACTAGGAATCTATTTTAATTCCTGCATTTTACAGTGTTTTTTACAGTGGGCACAACTGGAGTAACATGTGCAAAGCTCTAACCACAGTCTGCACAGCAGCAGTTCATGTGGACCAAACTCTAGTTTGTTTGTCATTGCTTGAACACAGTTTTCAAAACTCTACACACTTATCCCACGACTTTAACCACAAGGTGCACAACACTGTGGATTTACAGCACTTTGTTCAAATGCTAACACACTGCTGTCAAAACTGTTAACCACACCTTCAAAACAGAATAGATTTCAGTCTGGTGCCAATCAAACACTGTTGATTGGAATTTTAGCTGAAAGCCTAAGCAGGTGTCTTGTTTTGGACTAGTTAGTGAACATATACGGTATTTATATAAAGAATTCTCAGAAAGCCTTTTTTTTGTATACAAACACCAAATAAGAATGAAACAATTATACACTGTACCGTTTTAGAGAAACAGGTAAAAGAGCAAAGATACCAATATGTCCAGGTAAGATGTCTGAGGTTATATACACAGCTATAAAAAAAATAATTGAAAAACACTATATCTTTACAATAGTAAAACTGCGTTCTTACTGTTTTTCAGAAAGTAATGGAGGTGAAAGCAATGGAAACACCACATTCATTTGTATTTAGAGAGGATGCAGACATCCAATGTGATGAAGAAAACTTGCCGCATGATGCTGGAGAGAGGCAGGATTAGTCACACTATTCTTTGTTATTGTTATGTACCTTTAGTTTTTTTCCAGTAATTCTATAAATTACTAGAGACAAAATACTATATTGAAGCGAACTGCTGATTTGCATTCCTTCTTGTTAACCTTACATAAAAATTGGTATATTATAAAATCTATATTTTTTCTTTAAAGAAACTATTGAGTCAGTGTGTTCTGAGTGACAGTGTGTGTGTTATCTCAGTGAGGATTGTTCATAGTGTTTGGCTGCACTGAGCCTGTTTTGAGACGTGTGTTAAGAGTTGTGTTGCTTGGAATGAGTTTTGCAGGTGATGTGAACTGTTTAGCTCAGGTGACTGTTGGTAATGCAGACAGTGGTTTGAGTTTTGCACTCAATAAAAAAAAACTGTAATAAATTAATGTTTATTTGCTAATAAGGTTTTAAATGCTAAATGATTTGTTTTCGGTGTACAAGAGTTCATAATGTACTCACAGTTAAGTACATAATCAGTGATGTTATCTGAGGATCAGTGTCTTAATCAGCTCTTTTTACTCTTTTCACTCTCACATAGACAACAGGAGGATTGATCGAGCCTTGGAATATGTCCAGGCAACATGTATAATCTACTGATGAGTCCTCTCAATACACAACCATCATAAAACCCTGCCTGCAGCCTGTGCTGCAATATGTGCACATCTGTGATGCCCTAGGAGTCTTTCCAAATGACCCTGCACTGTGCACCCACCTCCCTCTTGGTGGTCCAGCTCCCCAGGGAGAGGTGTCATGCATGCCTGCTCGGTTAATCCCGGCCTGCCAGGAGGCTGCAGGGTTTGTGGAAAGACAACGGTGTGACCTTCCTTGATGAGCACATACTGTGTACATCACTCCTAGCTGCACCGTCAAGCCCTGATAATCTGTCATCTTCTCATCATCAGGTCTCCTCTGGCCGGCTCTCTCAGGACAAAGTCAGCTCACTTTTAGTACCTGTGCTGATATTTCAGACACATTGTTTGGGCTAAGCATGGTCACAGTGATGTGAATCTGAGCTGAAAACATTGCTACACTTTGAACTGTCTGTCTTAAACTGCTCAGTTGACCCTCTCGGCTTTGGCTTCTCTGATGAAAGTGGAGCCACGTCATGCCGGTTGGAGTATCTTGCCTTTAGCACCTGGCTGTCACACCCATGATGACTCTCTCCTCCCAGCGCTTAGAGCTTAAGATGTCTTACAGTCTTTCCCTTTTGAGGCCCAGAGGGCATAATATTCGCTCAGCAGAAAAAGTTGGAGAGGCAGAGAGAGACAATATGAACAGCTATCGATCAGGACAACGCATTGTCATGAACAATATGTATGTATGATATCGTATGAAAACCTATGCACAACAATTCGTATGATATCCTGCAAAACTACGGTGAACGCCAGCCGGTCACGTGACAACCAGTCACATGACAGTTAAGTTTACCTGTCTTTACAGTAAAATCTAGTCAATCTAGAAAATGTTACTGTGAGCCAGGTACAGGGCACCGTGAGGTAGAGCTGAAGATCTTTGCCCGAACCCGACGGGACCCGACGGGACCCGACGGGGTTCGGTCAGGTTCGGTCTTCATTTCTATCATGTTACACGGGCTCGGGCCGGGCTCGGGCTTGCGCTCCGAGTTGCGCAGTAAACAAGCGGTCCGGTGAAGCGTTTCGATTAGCGTAAAAATGGATGCTGAGGAGGTGAAACAGAGGCTGGCTTCTGGAGGGCTTATTTTATTTCTTTGTTCCAACTTCCATGTGGCCTATAGCCTCTGTTAGTCATGAATAAATTATGTTAAAAAATGTATAAATTACTCATTCTTGACGGAAGACAAAAGAGCTGTGTGCGTGCGGTGCAGTCTCTTTTTTCTTTCTCTCCCTTTTCCGCCGAGTGGTGCGTGTGCCCGCTCGCGGCGTGAAGAGCGTGTCCGTGCTATTTTCCAATATGCACTCTAATCACTGCTGATAGATGGCCTTTTGTACAGTCGGGCTGTAAACGGGTTCGGGCTTTAAAAAATCTGTCAATCAAAGTGTACTTGTCGGGCTCGGGCCGAATTCTGTCGGGCTCGGGCCTTGTCGGGCCGAACTTTTAAGGCCCGATTACAGCTCTACCGTGAGGTCCTGCTCGTTTAAGTGGCCGTTGTCATTAAGTTTAGCCAACAAAAGGTTAGGTCATGCGACGGCGACAGTAAAATTTAGGCACCAAAACGACTAGTTAAGATTAGAAAAAAAGTGGTTTGGATTAAAACAACGGTCCCAGTACTTCCGGGACACGAACACGTGTTTTCCGGGTGAACGTCTTGTGTTTTCCCTGGGACACGAACTCCGCTCCACTGCTTAAAAGCCCTGTTTTATTTTGAAAGTCCTGTGTTTTATTTTGAAAGCCCCTGTGTTTCATGAGTCAGCCATCCATCCTGACCTACTCCCTACGCAGACCACAGCGCTCTTTTACATCAGCAGTCAATTTAGTGCATACAGCAATAAATAAGTGGAATACATAGGAATTACAGTGCATTACTTTTCGTAGCTTTAAGTATGAATGGTTCATGACAACAGCCTGACCAGGAAGTTGACACATTGAGGCCTGGCCTATCAGTGCTAAGAAAAAGAGATCCTATGGTCCATTGCCCGTCCCATCCTGTCCATGCATCTTGCTACTTTATTACTATTGGTGTGTAAATCTTGCACTGCTGCTAGCCCTTCCTCCTGGACCAGTTGTCAGTGGAACTACTGCTTCCTGTCCATCTGGATGGCATCGACATCATACAAATACAGCAGCACAATTGTAGCTCAACACATGTAGCTGTTTGGTACACAAGATTTGTATGTGCTCTGGAAGGCTTCTTCTCCACAAGTAACCTCAAAATTAACAGAAAATATAACTTCATCTCCTCCTGTCCTCATGTTCGATCTTCCCCTGAGAGCCCTCAACAGTAGACAGCTGGATTTTGCAGCCAAATCCAGGTCTTGAACTCACCTAGCAGCCTTGATTTCCTCACTGCCACCACATATGGCTCTAACACTAATACTAATCATCACGATGGCTGCTGCATCCTTCAGGTTGTAGGCATGGGTGCATGATGGATGAAATCAGTGAAAACACTTCCCATCTTCAGCAGCAGAGAGCTTGTTTTGCTGAGGCTCATCTCCGCACAGATGATGTGAATCTTGAGGTTCTAGATCACCCGTTTTCTGAAGCAACAATCACTAAAAAATGACTTATTTTATGAGCAGGTAACAACAATTCAAACTAAATTCACAACAAAGTTGACCCAAAATGGTTAAAGTGCTCATATCAAAACATTGATGCAGCAAATTGTGAAACAGGCAAAGGTGAAATTTAGCCTGTTATAGATCATTGTTGTTGCATTTCCAACATTATTTCTAAACCTACATCTTTACATTCTTTTAATTACATTTCTACCCTGTGCATGTGTGAAGAAGAACTGTTAAAAGACATGGCACTACCCTCAAGCGTTTGTACATAAAGTCATCTTTCTTCATCTGGAGACATGGGGAAAAATCACATACACATAAATAATGCATTGTTTTGAGTTGTTACAGAGCACTCAGCGAGAGGAGAGAAAAGCAAACGTGACATATTAGAAAGATTCCAGTTTGTTCTTGTTCTTGCTCGGCTCTCACAACATGGAGACTATTTTCACACATCTGCTGCTGCACAACAGGCTTCTGTCAGAGTTATGATACCAAACAAGTTCATGCAAAATTGTTCTGAGGTACAGTGCGATAAATGGCGTCCAAATATGCAGCTCGCAGACTCTTCGTGTTTCTCACCTCATCTGGATGTGCAGCTTCTTGATCTAAATCAATACACCTTCAGAGCCGGCATGTGGCAAAAACTACATAAAACAGAAAAATGCAATTACTTAGCCTTGATAGTTATTGTCTATTGCCTGTTTACAACCAGGAGCAGGTTTAGAAACCTTTGAATGGGGGGGAGGGGGGGGGGAGACATTATTGCATTGTAATGAATGAATTACATATACTGTTAAAATATGTAATAATGTCAATAAATAGCTGCAATTTGTAAATTCAAATAGCCTACAGCCAAGGACAGGTTAGGAGACAACGAGCCTCTAGGTCATTTTGCGTGTTGTGTCTGTTTGTCGTTGTTTTGCTTAGTTTTGTGTCTCTCTGTGGTCGTATTGCATGTCGTTGTCGTCGTTTTGCGTCTCTTTGTGTCCCTTTGTAATTGTTTTGCATCTCTTTGTGGTCACCCTGTGCCTCTTTGTGGTTGTTTTGTGTACTTTTGCAGCTCTTTATAGTAATTTTAAGTCTCTTTGTAGTCGTATTGCATCTCTTTGTAATTGTTTTGCATCTCACTGTGTACACCCTGAGCCTCTTTGTTGTTGTTTTGCATAATTTCTGTTGTTTTGCGTTGTCTTTGTGGTCCTTTAGAGTCGGTTAATGTCTGTTTGTAGTTGCTCTGCAGCTTGCCCCCAGCCTCCCACCCGCTGGCCATCCCTCTTTTCATATACATCATCCCAACATATATCACATTCTGTTTATTATGAGCAATTATCAAAGCAAAGAATGAGTCTGTACATAGGCTATATGCCAGGTTTTGTTTGTGTCCAAACAGAAGGCTATGCCTGTGTTGTGCAGAACGTTTAAACATTAGTCTGGATTTCTAGTCACAGTAGTTTAAGCTCATGGCAGGGAACCCCAGCCACAGGGTTTATAACGGATGTGGTTTCATCCACATGCTATAAAGCTGATACTCACTCACTCGTTTATTGCAGCATTTGCTGCTTTCTTGGAGGACGCATCGAATGAAGGAACACGCTGTGTGAGTTAGATTTGCTCAGTGACCCTCTTTATAACACTAATGTTCATTACTGGCTAATGTGAAACTTTGAAGTTCCCCAGATGGTGTTGGTTGTTATTATTCATGCTCAGTGTTAAGGCTTCATGACCTGTAAATAATACTCTAAACTGTGTTGTTTTCAAAGCTGGAACTATGGGAGCCTCGCTTTTTGAAATGTCCAACTGTCACTTACTGGCTCTTTAAAATAAACAACCCCATTGCTGTGTAATTATGCATGTATCTCTCTTTTTTTGCAAATTGTGTTTACAATTTCACAACTTCATAATATTCTAAGGCTGGTGTTAATAAATAAAATGGGTTTAACGATTCCATGCGGGATCATGACAGAAATCTGCAGTCACAAAACACCAGTGTGCAAACAACAGACGTGCACCAGCAAGCCTGCATAGCAATAAAGAGAACACATTGCATGAATAAGTAAGCTAGAATACGTTAATAATATGACTGAACAATAACATTTTTTTATGACAAGAGAGAAATGTTGAAAATTAGAATTTTGTGCCGTAAAAGTTTGTGGCCCTATAATTCCTGTTCACACACATTTTGATACTTAATGTGAGGCAAGACAGATGCAGCCTGCAGATTCACAAAGATCCATTAAGCCTCTATAAAGTAAAAAAACACAACATATAAAACTGTAGCTCACAAAACAGCTTTTGAAAACACAAGCACATATAATATATACATATAATAAAAAATAGATTTTAAATTAATTGAACACCCACAATGGCAGGAACTAAAATGCAACTAAATCATTATTGCATGGTTTCATGGTTTCACATATTTCACATTAAAGAAGATATTTAAGTGATGATCATGCAAAAGATATAGCAAGGCTTCACTTACAACAAAGTACCACAAAAGTTGGGAGCACAGAGAGGTAAAATTAAGCATTCACATTATATATATATATATATATATATATATATATATATATATATATATATATATATATATTACTCACATCTCCAAAATAAAAGGCTCACTAAATTCAAGAAGGATACTTTACAACAACATAAGTCCTGGGCTTTGCTTTATTTGCCTAAAAGAAATAAGACTAGGCTTGAATGTGAGAATGTCTATTTAAAATGACAGCAGGATTTAAATACTGTACACCACGTCATTGGGATTTTTCTGGAGAGGAAAAAGATTGAGAGAGTGCTTATTTCTTAACAGGCTCGTTGGTCATGCTATCTGCTACCTTGGACCTTGTCTGGCCTGTTAAATGGATTACTGATAAATCAGTTATGTTTTGGTTGGCATATTTAGCTTATCACTCACTGCAAATTTGAGCTGTGCAAGTGATTTTTTGGGGTTCCACTGCACAGTAATTTGGATGAATAAGAGAGTCTCTTTGGTATGCAGGTGTGGTTGTGTTGGCTATTAGAGCAGCTTTACACCTCAGGAATCAGAAAAAGAGCTCATGATCCTGACTGATCCTGTGCTCAGGGCAGGCCTCTGCTACCAGCACAATGATCCATCCTTTCATAAGGTATATTTATGTTAAGGATAATATTTGAACATATAAATCCACTTTCAGTGTTCTTAAACCTACAGTATATTGTGCCAAGGCCGACCTTCTCAATTCCAGCTTTCAATAACAGTTATATCTGTCTTTAATTGGCTGATCATGTTGTGTTACACATATTCTGAGCTTTTCGACAGACGTGATAGCTCACGCTCAGTAAATCGGGTAAATCTGGTTTATAGAAGCCTAAAACTGAACAGATTCAAATTCTTTTTGATGATGTCACAAACCTCCCTGTATTCCTTGTTTCCTCTATGTCTCATCTCTATTAATGCATGCACACACACACACACACACACAAGTGGAAATCATCAACATGGAGGTTAGAAGAGCTGATAAACAAAGGGGAGGATTTAAACATCTAACTAGAAATACAATTTAAAATAAATCAAAATGATTCATATGACAAAAGGAAACATGACATAAGCTACAGTAAATTCAAAATGAACCCTTTATATTGCGGGATTGGCAAATTAAGCTATAGAAATTTAGCTATGTGGATATTGTATTTTTAGCCAGTGAACCTTTTACTGATACGTTCAGTATCAATATCTTTGCAACTTGTCAGATATGTTAATTAACAACATTTCCTCATTATGGTAATAGAAAACATAAACCAGTAGGCGTTACATTTCCTTTCAAATGTATTTTCGGTTGCTAATTAGTTATATATAATACGTAATATCTAGGAGAAAATAACCTGATTCTGAAAATGTGCAGGATATAAATTAGATTGACTGTGTTCAGGCTGGCTGCTGGATGTACCCTAATAAATCTCCTGCGTAAATTATGCGACACACAAAACAACACTGAGGTAGGTTAGTGAAAACCATAACGGCCGTGAAGACCATGGGAGAAAAGCAGGGAAACATCTGGGACAGGTCAGCGGTCTATCACAGGCTAACACACTTTCACACTCACATTCTCACACGAGGGAAAGTCAGACGCTGCAGTCAGCCTGACCTGCATGTCTTAGGATTGCAGGAGGAAACTGGAGCACCGAGAGGAAAAGGCTTGTGAAGTCAAGTCAAGTTTATTTGTACGGCTCAATATCACATGAAATGTCTCAATGGGATTTACAGGCTCAAAACTGCAACTGTTCCTGACCCAGCCCGAGCTCTCTGAAACAGACGAGGAAAATCTCAGTAAAAAGATAATCACTGAAGAAAAAAGAAGAAACTCAATGAGACATTCCACTTCCTTTCACAGCTGGGGTACAATGTAACTCATATGGGTGAGAAAATGGCAAAAAGTTGTACCAGTTGATAGAAATAAAAATGCACGAATGAAAGCTTCTGAAACCTAACATGTGGTTTTCCAGTTTGTAGTGGATGTTCTCTTTGTGCTACGCAGTCTTTACCAGATGACCACCCACATACTTAGACACCTACGGTAAAAGACTATCATTATAAAGATGATCCCACCACACTGTGGTGATTTACCTTTGTGCTTGTGTGCCCATTATTAAAGTTGATTTACAAGGCTTTTCTTCCACAAGAATCAGTTTATCAGACAACCATGTTATTTTCTTGCTGCGTGATAAAAAACATTCTGAAAAATCCTTTAAAATATCCAATCTGTGTGGTAACAGGTAAATGTCATGGTCTCAGCAGTTTCTATTTGCTGCAGTGACTTTAAAACATAGTAAACTGATTGTTTTTTTAAAAATAAGAGTTTGAATTGTAATTCAGAACACATTACATCCTTATGCATCTGTAACGACTGATCAAAGTTTATCTGTAATGTCTTAAAGTGTTTGGTATCACAGAAGTTGTGTGCACATCCAAAAAAAACTCAGTGGTAAACACATAAAGGGAATTGAGATTCCAGTGAGTATAGGTATTCGTCTATGCAATAATCCACAATCACCTTTGGTGATCAGTAGTTGTTACTTTGGTGTTTTTCACTCAACGTAAACACACTACATAAAGTATAGTTCCACATATGTCATTATGATAAAGTAGGGAGAAGAAAACATAATTAAATTAACCTGTAAAACATACTTTCACATCAACAAAAGAAGTCGTACTACTGTATGTATGACACTAAATGTACTTAGCAGCCTGTGAGTGCATGCAGAATGTATATTTCTTTCTTTCTTGACCTCTGCTGCTAGACATTACATATTACCTGTTGATTCTACAACACAGTTAAATATGTTTTTGGTAAAAAAAATATATATATATATATATATATATATATATATATATATATGTGTGTGTGTGTGTGTGTGTGTGTGTGTGTGTGTGTGTGTGTGTGTGTGTGACGATTTGACATTAGTGCAAAGCAGGCTGGGGACTAGATGAATGAACAGCAGAGCATCGGTGGTGTTTTAATATAGGGGGAAACTATGGCTCGAAGCAGCAGTGGGCTAATTACATTTAATTATTCTCATCACACTTGTAATATTCTCTTTTGATTAAAAAAATATTTCTGCAGCTTTCCCGACATGCCTTTATTAGGACACCTGATGGACCTGCATGACCCACAGGACTCCTACAATTATGCAGGCTGTCATGTCCAATTCAGGGCACGTGGGAATACATGTACAAAATGATTGAGATGGCCTCGCATGGAGCCCTATAGATGTCAATTGCTCTGGATGTATGAATACAGGAGGAGGTAGTAGTATGTCGAACAGCATGACAACAAATGTTTAAAAGCCACTTTTTGATGCAATTAGAAAATTAGATTCATTTCTTCAGGCACCCTATGGATTACTGCGACAAATGTAAGACAAATATCCTGAGAAAAGATTATTCTTGTTTGTTTATTCGAAGGAGCAGAATGCGGTGCTAGAACCAGCCATTACCTCAAATTACATTATCGTCTTTTCAAAGAATCAAAACCACTTAAGATAAAGGCAGATGTATCACAGTGTAAGCAGGATTGTTTCAGCAGTCGGCTCTGGAAAAGATCTACGGCTTGTATCTCTCTTCTGAGGAAGACACTCCTCCAACAAAGCATGTCTAATTTGAAAAAGAATGAAGTGGGGAAAAAGCGATTTCAATGAGCCAGGAAATGTAATGCATCTGGCCCAGCAGCTTTGATGGGAGTCTATCAACTCCAATATTAATGCATTTGAGTGGCCATTCATGTGTTGTGCTCTCGAGCTGAGAGAGAACACAGTTGTTCTATTACATGGGTTAGCACTTCTATAGAGATCACCTGAGACCAGCTGGACTTTTTCCCTCCACATCCTCCCCTGCATTGTCACTGCTGTGCTGAGTGAAGTCAAACAAATGGAACCTACAGTATGCAGATGAGACAAGCCTGAAAATGGCCATTGTATTGTTTGTTATTTGATTCACTGAAAAGAATCGAGAGGATAATTATGAAGCTCTTTCATGGCCAGTTAATGGGACTGATTTTTAGACATAGTAACAGCACACAGGTTGATTTTATAAAAATATGGGGATATTTTCTGGTTCATAACAGTACAATAAATAAAACAAATGATTCAGTCTGACATTGCCTCTTTATGATATTTTCGACCCTTCCTTGGATATTAAGGTTGTCCATAATCACTGCATAATGTTTAAATAAAATATAAGCAACAGTCTGGATTCGAGATTGTTTTTTTGTTTAGATTTGATTAAAGGAATAGTATAGCTGCAGTCAGTTAGTTTAGCTTAGCACAAAGACTGGAAACAGGGGGAAACAGCTAGCTTCGCTCTGTCCAAAGGAAACAAAATCTGCACACAAATTCCAGCACATGAAGTTTAAAGATTTATCAGAAATACATTTGTGGTCAATAGCAATTCAAAGCCAGAGCTCAAATATGAACCTTTAAGAAAGCGACCCATTAGGTTTAGTAAATAAGACATTTAGAGGCAACTAAACACACATGGGTTCAAGCTCTGCAGCACCTACTGTACTTTCTTGAAATTATCTTTCTAATTCACAGACAGAAACGGGAATTGGATAGACCAAGCATGTAAACATGATGGCAGCAGTCTGGCACTTCATAAGTGCAAATGTCAAAGGGCGTTTAGGTGCAGTGAAGAGCATGCAGAGGTTGAAGCATCTTACACAGGCAGCAGCGCAGCTCACCAGCGGTGGGAAATGCAGGACATCTTGCCAGGGTTATGACTTCAAACATGTAACAGCCTCAGCAGCTTCAGGCCAAGGGAACAGATTGCTCCAATTACAGCAAGCCTCACGCACCAGAGTCCCCTTGACACATGCAACGGTCTATTGGAGTGGACTTAGGGTAGTGGTATGTTGCTCTGGAGCACTGGGGGTCCTCACATCCCACTGCCAATCTGTATTCTGTTTGAACCCTTCAGACATCCCCTTTTACCCCGGCTTGCATTTCACATTCTGTTCAGACTGTGTGTTTTTGGTTGCCAACACAGGTGATTGGCACCTTCTCTCTGAATTTATAACAAAATCAATTCTCTAACAGCATCCGTGAGCACATCAATCTAAGAGAGATGCTTTCTACCCCCTCATTTTCAGCTTCTCAGGCACAGAGTGGTTATAGATGATTCCCTCAGTATACTTACCCGTATCTGCTCTGAGAGCTTTAGCAGAGCACTGCTTTAATTGGCAGCGTCAAGTAATGCACAACATGTTAGGAGCCAGCAGCATTGGGAATCACCTTGTTAATTGAGGGCCGCAGTTGAGAGATTGACTAATTGATCAAGGCCTTTACAGAGGTAGATAATTCATGGCAGCAACACTGCAGGAGGAGGAGCCTTGTCAGCGATGATTCATGTGTCTCTTGGAGGAGAGTTGGTCTCTGTGGTCTCTTTTGTTCAGTAGGCCCGGCATGAAGGGGATTGTATCATCAGCACCTCCGCCCAACCGCTTGCTTCTCCCTCTAAATCAGAATTAAAAAGGTGAGGCTGGTGTTGATAGGTTGCCACAAATGATACAGTGTTGTATGTCTGTATGCTTCCCCAGATGGCTGCTGCACTCCCCGTACACCATCAAGATACAGGGAAGATGTATGGTTGTGTTGTAATGAGGGACCCAAAGTCATGGAGGAAATGTCTCCATCACACAGGTAGAGAGGTAATCATGCCCCTGTGTACTGTACTCTGGGAAAAAATGAAATGTGTGGCAACAACGCAAAGCTTATAAATTAAAGGAGAGGCTGAAAAACCAGTGATCGGATCTCTGGATTTAGATGGTGCACAATGTTGTGTAGTAAAAAAATATTGGATGTTTGTGTCTTTATGTTAGAATATCCATGTAATGTGTGAATGTGGTATGGACAGGATGGTGAGCAGGACTTAGGAACGCAGGCACGTTTAGGCTGTGGTGGGAGTAATGGAAGATAATGTGGTAGATTTAGGGCAAATAAATTAGGCAAAATAGATACAATGAGAAAAAAGGGAAGTATTTTACAGTAAACCTTCGAAGGATGACACCCATGCATTTAATAGTTAATGGAGTTTGTTGGCAAAAGAAAAAAACAATGTTGAATAACACTATAGCTTTATCCTTTATGGTGAAAACTATTTGATGATGCATCATGGGGAGTATGTTTTGATAAATTTAGATGTGATTTTTTCAGATGTGCATCATTCTTCTCAGCAGCAGCAGCATCTACTGTTCATTTTTTCTCCCATAATTGAGCTTCCAGCTGAAATCAAGCAGAGTTGGGGCTCCAAATTTAATTTTGTGAAAGTGTCTTAGGGGAATTCAACTAAAATAGATATTTTTGCATTGTGGTAATTTAGAGAGGATTCCTTACAGTGACTCGGTGCTTGGTGCTAAAATTAAAGGTGGAACCTGCATTATCTTTCTTTTAAACTTATTCTCTATTGTGTTTATTTTGCAGACACAGGTATATTCATGTATATACTGTACAAGTGTATAAGTACATGGTATGTATGAATGTGTGCATTTACAAATGTGTGTGCGAAACATTTATTATGTTCACCGACTGAAATAAAAAATGACTTGATGTGAATGATTTATTTTACAATGTTACACAGGCTGCTACTCTGCTACAATATGACCATATATTGGTTGACAGTATTTCTATGTTTTACTTAGCATTAGCATCAAGATCAGAGGGGCACATCAGGGGGAAGGCTCATTACACCAGTTATACAGTTATAGACTGTAATCTATCCGAGCTCAAACACAAACACATGAGGCTTGCCAAGTTTGCCTGCAGCATAATCTTCCACATCCTACAAGTAAAGGATTCATCTCAGTGTTTTAACAGCAGAATGTATGGCAACTGGAAATGTTTTCTGTGGCCAGACAGAGAATCAAAGGGTCTTCACATTTGAACTGTTTTTGATGGATTAAGTCCACAAAATATGTTATTGATTACAGCAAAACTGCTCAATCCTCTTCATTCTGCTGCAGATAAAGGTGTGTTGTGAATTATATTAATAAAATTACACTTTTGGCACATAAAATAATATCCTGATCATCAGTGGCTTAATACTAAATTATTTTTTAAACCAGTTGAACTTCTCACATAGGTATTTTAATTGTCAATGTCAAAAACACACTCACGTTAACATGAAACAAACTAAGAGGCCCACAGTGGGGCAGTGCAAATCCCCAACAAGGCAACTCTTCTCTGAACAGAGGAAAGTAATGAATTGGCTGGGTTTTGATTTCAAAGGAAATGTAAGAAGCTTATGGAGGAGAGCAGTCCTTCGGCCAGTTCAGCTGGTAATATGTTAGACCTCTATTGATTCCCTTTTTTTTAACAGGTTTTTCAGAGAACACATTATATGTGAACGTTGGGTATTAAACTTTGTCATTAACATTTGATCAAACTGTTTTTTATTTTCACAGAGCTACCACAGTGTCCTCACAAATCTGACAAGACGAGAACACATGCAACGTTGATTTACGACATATCACATGAAAGTTGTTGATGGTTGAATAATTGGAAATTTTGAAGGACCAGTGCTACAGCCATTTCAAACAAGACTGCAGTTTCCAAGGTTACCAGTAATGCAGCTTTATTGTTTTAGGTAGTAGGACATGGGAATAGATCACAATTTGAATTTGATGAGGACTAAAAAGGAGAGGAAATCTGTAAGTCTGCTGTGTTGGGTGATAAAAATAATAGCGGGAAAAGGACTAGGAACAGCTGTCCATGATGTGTCTGTCCTTGTTGAATTGTCCCTTAATAAAACGACAAACACCTTATAAAATGGTGGCATATACTATAAACACACTCAAACCCACACACCATATACAGTAGATGTGTATTGCTATTAAAAGAGAAACATGGAAATGAATCTCTGTAAAGTCCAGCATAAAAATACATGAAGATCCAATTTATTCAAACATATTAAAGATTTATTCTAAGAGGTCAAAGTGTCAAAATGTGAACACAGAACTTGGATGATGGGTCAGCACCCATTTGACAGCTGGACATGTTCAGAGAAGTGTACTGTATATTTGGTCATTGGAGAGGCAGGTGGTTATAAGAATGATGTTTTGGTTCCTGGTCAGTGCTCTTGATACAATGCATGAGAAGATTCATTTGAATGGAAAAAAGTGTCCAAACTTCTGACTGGTACTGTATATTTGTGTATTTTGAAAGGGGTTTGAAACGATAATGACAAACAATGGAAAATATGGTGACTTTCCCCCCATATGGAGAATCTCTGTCACACATGCAGAACTGAACATAGAGCTAATGAAAGCTCATTGTTCAGAGTACAGAGTGGAAATCGTCAATCAGCTCCTGAGGTTTCCTAAATCAATACCATGCAATGACACTCTGGCATACGTCCGCCCAAAGACTGTTGGGACGAAAAGAGCAAGACTCTGCCACGATACATCTTCCTCTCTCCCTCCTTATTTACCAAGGCACTTGTTTGTGACAGAAACTGTGGCAGGTCACAGGTGCCACAGAAATTAACCATCTTCTTCCTTCCACTGCAAACAAGTGTGAACATTTACCCTCCCGTACACTGACATGCAGCTCTGTGGATGCATTCACCCGGTGCATTAGATTTCAACTTGTACATAAATGAAGAATAGACTTCTTTTCGCAAGTAGAGGTGACTGCTGACCCAGTTTGAAGCTGGTAACATGTGCCAAGGTCAGACACCCACAGTATTTATTTGTTCACAAACTGCCAAAAGGCATTTTGACTCAGGTGTTTTCACCGAAAAAGAATACAGGATCCTTTTTGTACCAGTAATAGGTACAAAAACATAAATTTCCATCTCTTTTTTGAACAATCTCCTTTTCTATCTACCAGCTTTAAATTCAACACATATAGTAACAAGGCACATAGATTTAAATCTATATCCCATACATTTTATTAAGTACATTTCCATTCTTTCTATAAGGCGTTCTCTACTGGCCATGTTCGTTGTTGGCATGTTTATGGGTCAGACACATCTATTTGTTTACCTGAAGCAATCATTTATATTGGAGAGTACAGCAAATATTGTGAGTTAAACCGAACTGATAATAATAGTGTTCTGTCTCTTCGCAGGATTTTGAAGTCTTAATCTTTGTTTCCCAGCCTCTGTGTAATGTTGTGGGATGGCATTCATTCATCTGACCTGATGAAAAGCCTTTGGAGTCAAAAGTCTGTCAACAAAAAACGCATGAGACACGCGACTATCTCTGTTTCCTCTAAGCATATCAAATTATTCAACCATGATAGGGAGGACTGTGCTGCCACAATACTGCTCTCTGCTGGTAAATGGACCTCTTATGTGAGACTGACCTTTGATCTGTTTAGAGCAGAAGAGAATGAGCATTCATGTTTCTATTTGTTAAAGAAGTGTTTTTACCATTTACAAAAAGATCTCCACAAAAAACCCTGGATGAGTGTACACTGTTATCATATAATTATATTAATAATACTGTATACTTGCATATATGAAAAGGGATTAATCATCAAACCAGTATTATTGAAAAGAAATGTCCTGTACCTCAGAAGTGCAGCACGCACGACTGCTGTGTTTAGGCAGATTTGCCGTCTCCTCATGCAGGTTTATGGCACAGATCCGTCACTTTGTAACTTGCAGTCTCACAGACTGTGGGGGGCGTGCAGTTTTAGTAATGGTGCAGGATCCCCAGCTGCAGGGGCCTCCTGAACATTTGGAGTAATATCACTTTGTTCAGATCCTCCAGTCGTATGTATGAGTTCTACACTAGCACCTTGTCAGGAGCTTAGAATTTCCTGCAGAGCCCCTGGAGCTGACCACCCACCTCTTTTTTTAGCCTTGTTAAAGAACCAAAGGGAAATCATATTTCAAGATGGATACCTCTCTCTTCATCTGCACTATGCTTATTACTGCATCCAAGAAAGATCAAAGCTACATAAACTACCCTCAGAGCTTGCAGGCCCCTGAAGATTCTTCACAGTACTAGAATAACAAGGTGAAGACTGCCTCCACTTTTATCTTCACCTTGCTTAGCAAGTAAGTCATATCATATTTGTCAGAAGTGAGTCTTTTTGGCCAGAAGTGCCATGCTCTTCATATACATGCTGTGAAGGAGAGTTGATTATTCGAGCAGGCAAACACATCCAATGTCATTATTTCTTTTTTATTTGCCACTAAAGGGTGAAAACATGCATTGCCCCACTGCCAGGTATTGATTTATGCATCGGCATTACCCAAAACTTAGCAGCAATAATCAAATGTGACCAGTATCAAGCGGTGACTAAGGCAGCCGACTAACCTGGGGACCCTCTCTCTCTCTCTGTCTATCCTGAAACAGCTGTTTGAGCTCTAATTAAAGGGAAGTAGCAGGTGTCACCTGAGCCCCAACTGCAGGGGCACACCTGGTTGCATTAATTTGATCCAAAGTGGTTTTGACGGACTGCCTGCACTCTGGCGTCCCACATTAAGCCGCTGGAACTGAGCACCTGCTTGGAGCGAGCAGGCAAGAGTGCTCCACTAACACCGCTCTGTGGAGGTATGCCAAGCTGGCGAACCCATGTCTTCGCCGTCATCCCTTACTATGACTTGACCAGCAACATCTGTAAGTGAGCAGACCTGCGCCGCCAACCTGTAGTCACGCTGAGCTGGTGGCTGGGTGTGCCCAAGATAATTGTCTGTGGAAACCACCCTGAGGCTGTAAAGGCAGCTTGTTTCAGATCTCCTGATGATTTCACAGGACATTTAACTTTACACCTCTCATTTGTTACCTCTTCAGGGCATTTCCAAATGTCCATTACCAGGTTCCCATAGAAAGTAGCAACCCTTAACCTCCACTAGTTTTTATGTTGGCATAAATTGCCTTGGGGATAAACGTGACACTGCATTTGGAGGTACTGACATGTGTTTTTGTGCAAGCTTAAGCAAACCTGACCTTTAAAACTGAGCAGTGACAAAAAATACCCAGATTGTATAATTGCAGAAGCACTGTTGTGTCTTCTCTCTGACACTTCAATTGCCCAATGAAATTTACATAAACCAAGAATGAAGCTGCAGAGGTTTGAAAGGGTCCTGCCTCGGGTCATGCTGCAGTCACTGTTGCAACAGTTTCTTTGTGCCATGACAATACATTAATTTCACGAGTCAACAGGCTACGACTTGCAGTTTGTGTCGAGCTAAACAGTGTTTAATTGGATTCTGATCCATGGCAACACCACTGGAGGCTTGTTTCCATCTTTTATTTCAGCAGCACCTGGAGCGTAATGGGGGTGATTACATCCCTCCTGTGGTGTCCCGGTGGTTCAGCCTTCGCAGGCCCATGGGAATTACGCTGCTAATAGTCACGGTCCATGCTGCCCCGCTGCCCTGTTTGGCTGCTGGTAAACCCTGAGCTGCAGCTGCTGAGCGGTTTTGTTACAGCACTGCTGAGATAAACCAAGATTCAAAGGGAATCATGATAATACAAACCAAATGAATTGTTTACTGCACAATCTCTGCACAGTCGAGATTTCAAACAACGGATCAAGACTGACTCGTATTTGTAGGCATACAATTACAATAGTTCTCTTCAAAGTAAATTTACTTTGATAGGATTTATATGAAACACAATTTACTTTTGATCAAAAACAAACACAACAGATAGCATGCATTGTTATAGTGACTATTAACATTTTAACTATCCAATTCAGGAGGATTTAACTTTTACAACTTTTTTTTCAGGGAAAAAAGGAACTGGGTCCATTAGAAATAAACCAAAATGCTGATTCCCTCGGTGGATCTAAGTGGGTTGAAAAATAATCTCACAAGGTCCATTCAGTAGCTGTCCTGGAGCTTTCGATTATATCACACAATCTTCCTCAGCAACTCCATCTGCTGAGGAAGATTGTGTCATATGACTGAAAGCTCCAGAACAGCTACAGATTTTTTTTTTTTTTCAATTGTATCGAATGTCTTTAGAAAACATATTTTTCATTTCCTATTGGCTCTTAAAAATAATTTGATTTGCAAAAATATGGTCATTGAAAAGGATGTAGTTATCAGTGTTAAATTGTTAAGAATTATTTCTCATGTAAAAAGAATTAAGGACTAACTCGACATGCTGTGAAATACACTTATTTGCTTTCTTGCCGAGAATTGGATTAAAAGATTGATACCACTCTCTTGGCTGGACAGTAAATATGTACCTGGAGCCAAATAAAACAGAACAGTGACGTTGCCAGGCAACCAGCAGAGACTCCAGGAAGTAAATGCACCTAGCCAAGAAATAGTCTGGCACAGAATCTATCCATAACTGTTACCCTTTGTTTTTATGAACTAAACAAAACAACATGTTAGTGAGTGTTACTGCAGTACATTTTTTTAATCTTTGGACAGAGCCATGCTAGCTGTTTCCCCGTTTCCCTTATTTGTGCTAAGCTAAGTGTTATGTATTGAGTTACAGGTTTAACCACTAGATGTTGCTGTAGACCACAAGACATTGTATTGCATGTTTTGAAAGACATTGTGTGATAAAGAACAGTAAAGCTCGAAGTTAAGTTGATGCTAAGGTCTCGCTCTCATCTGTTCTGCTGTGGATTACCTGCAATATAACACTAAGCTAAGCTAAGCTAAGCTAACTGGCGGCTTCATGTGTAGGCTACCGTACAAATAAGAGTGGTATCAATCTTCTCATCTAACTCTCGGCAAGAAAGTAAATAAGGGTATTTCCTAAAATGTCAACCTATTTCTTTGAAAACATCTTATTTCAGGTCGGATGTAACAATTCAAACATTTTTTGAGGTGAAAAGAAAAAAAAAAAGAAAAGTAGCACACAGCACATTTTGAAATGAATATCTACAGAGCGACGCCATCTAACAAGGCCCTGAGAGGATCAGATAGAGCTCCCCTTCTCACATAAACCTAGGAAAGGTCAATGACCCCTGCCGATAGAGATTTGGGAGGACGGCCTGCGCATGAAGTCAGCGCTGACAGCACAGGGAGGAATAACATCGGGCCTCTGACCTTCAGTGTAGCCCCACACCATCTTACAACCACAGAGTCAGACACATCTGAATAATACATCAGCCTGTCCTGCTGGGACCACCCTCAACCCACACAAGCAGAAGTACATAACACGGCATTTACATCATGGTGTGAAGTTTGTCTCCCACAGCATCCCATTCAATAATAAACACAGTGTGTTTGGCCAGTTGCGGCCAGGTCCCTATTCCTTACACATTTTTATAAAAAGGACTTATGTTTAGCGAGGGCTTTTTTTTTTTTTTTGCTGTAATGACTTGCCACAGTTTATTTTGCCCCAAATTGTTTTATATGTGATTGTTATTAATGTTTTTTGATGTTACACACAATTATTTATCCTTAATTCAGGCTCCTGTGTCGAACCTTGAGCCAATTAAACACTCTTGAAGTTTATTCTTTTACATTATTCAATTTGTAATTGTCTTTCTGTCTTTTAGTTCCTTTATTTCAAAAGCAATAGCAAAGGATTAAATGAGAGAGAAAAAAGCAACACACTGCAGTTTTGGCCTCTACAGCAATTTCTCACCTTCATGCAAGTAAGTGAGCAATAGATTGAGCCACAAGAATTCTGCTGTTTACACAGTGAGAATGAAAAGAAATGCATGAAACATTTTAAAATCCCCTGTGATTCCTGGAAAGGCGGGCTGTCTCTCTTGTCTCCATCTGCTTTACATACAGGAACAGCTCTGCGGTTTGCACTGAGATTATTTGAATTTCATAGAGTGTTTGACATTTGATAATAGTGCTGTGTGTTTAATAGATTCTAGATTTTTCTGCCGAAGGTTTCCTATTATGTTTGTTCAGGCTTCCCCCCCCCCCCCCCCCCCCAAACCACCACCACCACCACACAAAAAAGCAATTGAATATGAAAAACTCAAATATCTCTGTGTGATATCAAAAAGATAAACCCAATTATTGTTTTAGCTTCACATGAGCAGATACATATCAATGAGCCTTCTTGGAATATCTGTATTTAGATAAAACATTCTAAGTAGCAGGAGCAATGACAAGAGGGGGGAAATACATGTTTGTGTGACAATTGCACCATGATTTATTATGGTGAAAGAATTGTTATCTCAATGCCACATAATTACTGGACTCTGTTGTTCACCTGTTGAGACAGATTTATAATTTATTTAAGGTGTCTCTATGTGTATGTAAATCAGGCTGTGCTTTCACACTATCACTGTTTTGTGTTAATTGACTGAGCTTTACTGGAGTTGGTTGATAATCTAATAAAGAAAGACAGATGTTTGTGCAGTAACAAGGCTTAGTGGTTGTGGACAGATATGACAGTGTAGGAGCAGATTGTAGAAGGGTGTATGCACTTCAGTATGATACTGGCAACATATGACAGACAGAGGTGTGTGTGTGTGTGTGTGTGTGTGTGTGTGTGTGTGTGTGTGTGTGTGTGTGTGTGTAGTTTCGGTCTATAGTGTGTGTTGGGAGGGGGGGGTGTCCTGATAGTAGGCTATGTAGTATTTGCTGAGGTCACTACCCTCTACTGGAGCACAGAGTGAATGCAGATCAAAATTTATACTACAAAATAAATTTACCATAAAACGTCGACATCCTTGAAATTGCTTAAACTGTAATAAACTGTGAGTTCAAGTATTTTTGAGAAGCTTATTATTCCTGTTTTGGACACATTGAACATAACGCGGAACCAATGTTTCCCGCTGTTCGTGTTCCCTGCCGGTGTGTTTTTGTTGTCCCACAGGCAGTGAAGTTGTAGCCAGACAGTGGTTGTAGCGTAGGTTGAGGCCGGTTGAGGCAGCTTCTGTGTTCTTTACTGTCTCCTATTTTGAAGATAATATTGGATTACATGTGTAAATGTCGCGAAAACAGGTAACTCTATGATTTGGCGTATTCAATTCAGCTTTAGCTAGCACTGTTTATAAATGTGGCGTTTTCCTGGATATAACCTTACATGGTTTTGTATTAGCCAAACGTTACGTTACTTTACAAATCAAGTCATATGTTAGTAACGATACACGTGTTACTTTATTTAACGTTACTAGATATGTTGTTACGTTTCTAGCTGCTTTCTATGAATGCCATATTCCAGATGTGTCTCGCACTCATGTTATATAATACATTAGAGCTGAGCCTTTTGGGATGCTTTACCAGGAGTCTGCCAATAATTCGTTACAAAAAAGTGAAGAGAAATGTGTATGTTTTGCGTTAATATACATAATTAAATGGTGTAGCCTATATGTAGCCAATATTTATTTTTTGTATTTGCCTATTCAGAAGCAAACTAAAAATATTTGGCCAAGTTTTCCCATATTAATGTCTCATATTTAACTTGCATTTGGGTTTTAGGCCTATATATTTTAATTAAAGTTATTATGCTACAGCTTCAAAGCGACATCTGCGGGTACTTCAGTGCATCTCTTCATGCTTTTTTATGAGATTGAGGAGTAAACATGAGAGTGGGTTAGGGTTAGCGTTATTAGAGTGGATACACGGTTTTCTAAAAATGGCCAATCTCTGAGATTTTTAAGAAAAATAGAATTATCTTCCTCCCACTAGGGAATTTGAGGTGCACTTCCACTTTGCCGATCCCCTTTAATGACTTACATAATAAATGTTGACGAAAGGAGAGAAAGAAAACAGAAACATCATGAATAATTGGAATTGTTTCTTGTTTTGTTGTTTTTGGAAAATGGGCATGTAAGGTTGCACAAATGTTTCAGCTGATGTGACTGTGCAGAATACCCAACTGATATGAGTCCTGGTGGAGGGCACTGCAGGATCCTAACTGTCCTGAAACTGGGGATTACCTTATGCATGTGGCATATTAAATGCAACCATTCAGTTAAGTTTAGTTCTGTTCAGTCAGCCTCAAAGTTCAAAAGGCTGTGTTTCTGTAGTCAATCAGGTGCTCAAAGTTGGCTGCCTTGCACTTTGGCATCATCTCCTGCTACACAGAGCATCCAAACGCGGATGGAGTCACATGGAAGCAGAGTTGGCGGTTACAGATACCATGTGACAGAGTGTCATCACTGTGCATGTGTCACACTCGCAGTTCTGGCTCCTGATGCCCTCACCTGTGTTTTTTGTTTGCCAAATTGGAAATTAGGTGTATACATCTGTTTCACTGCAGCAACATGGCTGTCGGCGATAGAAAAATCCAAGTGTTCCGTGGACCCATGACCAGCTGAGCACAGAACAAGTGATTAAATGACAACCTTTGCCTCCGAAAATTACCGTGAATTGTTGAACTAATCCGCAAAGAGTGCACATGTAAATGTAGCTGTGTGTCATCATAAGGGATTCAGCCTGAACAAGTGCTGTCCTAACTCACCTTCCTTGTCTGTCCCACAGAATAAATAAAGACCTTCTCATCAATGGCCACACTGTGGTCAAAGATCTCTGCTGTTCTGCCTCATAATGAGGAACAGTTTCCACTGCAGTTCAGCGACAAAGTAGAGTCAAGTGTAGTGGAAATGCTGAAACGGTCTAGGCTGCAGCTGTACAGTGACTCTACAAGCGCCAGCCGAATGCTTAATGCTCAGATCATTTTGGATTTTTCATGGGAGAAACTCAACATGGGAACATGGCGCCATGTGGACAAAGAATGGAGACGGGTTTATTCGTACGGCTGCCTGTTCAAAGTAGGTGCTCTGTGTCGTGAAGACCCGTCAGCAGACGAGGTCCTGCAAGCTGTGAGGACTTGTGACATGGGTTTACTCATGGGTGCAGCCATCATGGATAATATACTTCAGGTTATTGTTCGGATTCTGCAAGATGAAGTAAGAAAGTCCACTAAAGAAGAAGAAGAAGAAAATGACCATGCTGAGGCCAAGGTCAGTGGTCTTTTCATTTAAAACACACACATATGAGTTTGTCACTTTAGTTTATCAAAAGTTATTAGTTACCTCAAAAGTGGTGTAAAAGAATTAAAGTGGGGATAGTAAACTGATGCTTTGGTAAGATTTTTGTTTAATGACACTTTTTTAACATTGTTTTCCTAGAATTCTTGCGGCTTAAAACTAATTGCTGAAGCACATTTATTATCACATTTGCGTTATCATTTATTATCATAAAATAGGATGTGAAGTGCTGGTTTTAAGGTGACCTCTGGCACCTTTGTCTTCAAAGGTATGCTGACTTATCCATGGAAGTAGTAGTTACGTGGTGCAGCCACAGCCTAGATTCTCGATGATTCAAAGTTTGCAACAAATAGTAACTGATGAGGACATTTCAGAATAAGCTTCTCTAAGGTTTAAGAGAAGTATTTCCTTTGTCGTCCTTCATCTTATTGCACATCATCAGATGCCACTGAAGATAAAGTGCAGCAAACACTCACACA
This sequence comes from Sander lucioperca, assembly GCF_008315115.2. NCBI lineage: Eukaryota > Metazoa > Chordata > Actinopteri > Perciformes > Percidae > Sander > Sander lucioperca. Next base: position 5,409,919 of record NC_050193.1, on the reverse strand, counting down.
TTAGATCACTTTATTTAGATGCCATCAAATGGAGATGGAGTGTTTAGAGGACAGTTAGCAGGATCTTTCATGATTACATGTTATTTATCTTGATATCTTCAAATATCAGTCCAAAACCTAATAATATTGAACACATAAAGAAAGAAAGAAACTCAATCCCCAGTTTAGGCATTTTAGCTTGTCAAAATGACTTAAACAATACATTTTTCAGATGATCGACTCAACAATTTATGGACTTATCATTTCAGCTCTACTATAGTGAAATATAATCACAGACACAGTTTTTCATTTTATTTACCCCTTAAAGCTCTTAATTTCAGTACCGAATTAAAGACTTGACGAACCCTTGTTGTTTTGGCATCATTGACAGAGAATAAAGATGGAGAGCCCACGTGTTCCTGTGATCAAAGAAGAGTTGGCAGTTCCCAGGATAAAGTGTCCTTCACTGGAGAGCTTTAACACAAACTACCTGCTCCCCCTCAAACCAGTGATTTTAGAGGGGATCATTGAGCACTGGCCTGCCCTCAACCAACACCCCTGGAGGTTTGTTTTCTTTAGTGTATGTTCTTATTCAATTATAGAGTGCCATTTGTTTTGTCCAGAGGACATCACCATGGCTATTAGGAACCCATTTATCATTGTAAGTGTGTTAAACTCATTTAGTCAAACTCTCTACCAAAGGTCTGCCAGAAAATTATCGATTAGTTTTAAAATCGTAGTCACAAGGTTAAAGCTTAAAGTACATTTCCATTTATAAAACAACTCACAGGATTAGTATTAGCATGTACGTCAGTAGTCCTCCATCAGGGTTAAACACAAGTCTAGCCATGGAATCAGACTGATTCACACTTGTGACACCAGCTGAGTGCACTCAGCTAGCTGAGAGGACAGAAAACCTGCAGGACTCTGCTACTGAAACACCACTGGCATGTAACATACAATTCACATCAGTTTGTTACCAGGCAATATGACATATAGTGTAAGTTTCAGTCCTAATTGCCTTCAAATGGGGAACAACACAAAATGAATTTAGATGGGTTTACTCAGACTGCGGAATCTATTTTTCCGACTTTTACTCGCCAACATCCCTGACTCTAATGTCTGACACCAGAGTCTGATATATCTGCCTCTCAGTTCAAGATTATCCTTCACTGTCCTCCCTCTCACTGCTGACTTCTGACAGCTGACTATTTGCTCTGACATACGGCTCCCGGCATGTGATGCTCAGCTCTGGAGGAGGAGAAGGAGGACATACAGAAGTGCACACCTGACATATTTTGAGCAGTGCTAGAATTCTAAATTACCTTTTTTGTGTGTGAATGATGCTGTTGTATAACAGTAATGTTTTTTGTTTTTTTCACTCCCGCAAAGCATAGAATACTTGAGGTCTGTTGCTGGCTGTCGGACTGTTCCTGTTGAGGTGGGATCCAGGTACACAGATGAGGAATGGTCACAGACACTGCTTACGGTCAATGAATTCATTGATCGATACATTTTGAATAAAGTAAGTGCATCCTCATCAAGTCTTGCTGCAGTGTTAACATGAACAAAGAAATATCTCCATGTGATTTCTAACACGGGATTTTGATTTTAATTTTCTTTGTCGATCAAAAATCACCCAGGATGGAGGAAAAGGTGTGGGTTATCTCGCTCAACACCAGCTTTTTGATCAGGTAGGGTATTGTTTTTTCTGTCATGATTATGGATGCAATATTTTTTAATTTTGTCAGTTCACTAATTCAGCTTGTATTTTTATTTTTTATGGACAATTTAATTCTCCTTATTCCCAGCTGTCAAACTCACACCGCATTGCTTTGCACAGTATTGACTTTTCATTCCTAATTTTACCGTACAAGTCAATAAATTGTCCAGAATGAACTTTACATAAAGGGCATCTTGTCAAGCTTAAAGTTAGGTATTTCAGGCTGTTTGATAGATCAGAATGAGGCCAAATGCTGATTTTTCACACTACATCCTCATCCTTCAGGAATCACATGCAATCCAGCTAGTCATGTGTTAAATATATGTATCTAGGAACTGACTTCACAATGCTAATTTGAGGTTTTCCTTCAGATAATTAACATGATCTTTTCTTATGAATAATTATTTAATACCTTACTGTTAATAGGAATAATAACCAAAAGTTGTATTGTAATTTCCCTTGCATGTTTAATAAAGTATAAATTATTATTTAATTAGTGTGTGTATATATATATATATATATCCAGGCTCTGGAACTCCCTCCCCCAAGAGATCCGCACCTCTGAGTCCCTCTCCATCTTCCAGTCCCGCCTCAAGACCCATCTCTTCACCTCTGCCTATCCGTAGCCCCATGCCCCCCTCCCTTTTCATCTGTCCCTGAATCTTGTTTTGTTCTGTTTTTGTAATCTACCTCCCCTGTAAAACGACTTTGAGTCTTTGAAAAGCTAAATTCAATTTATATATATATATGGATTTATATATTAGTAATGGTATATATTGTTTTATTTAATTTTTCACTTCATTATAATTTGATTTAAAATGTGTATATATGTTCTATGTGTGTGTAATGTGAAGAAGATAAGACTCTAAATGTAATTGTACAACCCTGTGTTATAAAATGACAAATAGATGAACCTTGTAACTGGCCGGATGATGGCACTGGATGAAAAGTTACGGGCTTCACCAAAGCTTTATTACAATTTATCCTAAGGGGACCATAAATGACTGTACCACATTTCATGATCATCCATCCAATAATTGTTGATATATTTCAGTCTGGCCCAAAGTGACGGACACACGGACAGACCAACATTGCCGTCCATAGAGCCATGCGCTTTAAAGCGTGGCTAAAAATACTTAAAATTCCATGAGCAAATGCAGAGTAAAAAGAAACAAAATAATAAGTATTTTAGGTTACTTGCTGGGAAACAACATAGTATAATTTAGTCAGCAAGTCTTAAATGTCCTCCTGATGTGATTTTGTTTGTTTGATGTTACCTTAGATACCAGAGCTGAAGGAAGACATCCGCCCTCCTGATTACTGCTGCCTTGGCGAAGGAGATGAAGACGACATTACTGTAAATGCGTGGTTTGGGCCCAGAGGTACCGTGTCTCCTCTTCACCAAGACCCTCAGCAGAACTTCCTGGCTCAGGTAATGATATCCAGGCTGTTTCATGAATCCAGTTAGTGTCAAAGATCTGTCCCGTGATAACAGTTTGTTTACCACGTGGGATTTCCCTCTGTATATACATCAGGTTGTGGGAAGCAAATACATTCGCCTATATTCCCCAGAGGACACAGACAAGCTGTACCCTCATCAATCACAGCTCCTTCATAACACCAGTCAGGTGGGATTGGCAGTCCATAGAGATAGTACATGTTGAGCCTGCAAATATATGCAGCATTTCCAATTTCTGACTCCTTCCATGCAGGTGGAGGTGGAGAATCCAGACACAGAACGCTTCCCCGAGTTTGCCAAGGCTCCGCATCTGGAATGTGTGTTACAGCCTGGAGACGTGCTGTTCATCCCCGTCCGACACTGGCATTATGTTCGATCCTTAGAGCTCAGCTTCTCTGTCAGCTTCTGGTGGTCATGACTGCAGATCCATAATAAAAAGTTATTACAATTTGAGCTTGTTTTCTGCTTCTGTGGAGGGAAATCAATTTGGAGTTTTTAACTAATGCCAAGCTATTTCTCATAAATTTGAGGACAACCGCTGATCACACAAACCTTTGATCCATGAACAATGAACACACACTGCTGAATGATTAGCTTAATTGTGCTGCTGATGATTGCAACAACATCTATTGTGTGGAAAGCTAACAGCAGGGGAAAAAAAGAAATGAGCAGTTAAAACTGTTTGTGCTCATTTCATCCTGCTTATAATTACGTAGAGTTGTTAGTCATCTAATTTTATAGGATATGTTTCTCTTTTCAAATTGGCATATTTAATTGTGTACTCAACCTTATTCCTACAACTATCCTCAGATGTATGATTTCCATAATTCATGGAAATGAGGCAAGTCTTCAAATTTAATAACCGTGTGAGCTACAGGTACAAAGATGCGGTAATAAACACGGCTATGTGGTTAAACTGACAGTCGGAGGCAATCAAGCAGGTCACAGATTAAGAAATTAATAAATTAAATGAATCAATCCCCTGGGACAGGCAGACTTTGAAATTAAAACCATCTCATTGGTTAAGTACCCTGACAGTAAAACTCTTGTCGAGCACCAAAAACACAACACCTGACTGCAGCACTTCATTTCACATTTCAGACCTCTGACAAGCCCCAGTCATGTATCCCTTAGGTCCATTTCAATCAAGCCCTCTAATTAGAGCCATGAAGTATGTGAGGATGTGACCAAATTAAATAGATCACTGATGTACACATTTAAGCTGCTTTTCAGCCAAATTCAGAGTCAGCTGAAGTAGTCAAGGGAAATCAAGGCAGAATACTTCTGAGGAGAAGAGAATTGTGTGTTTTAAGTAAACATAACAGCCCAAGAAAATCAAATTACATTTGTTTTACATTGATTTAGAACAAATGGGTAAGAGTTTGAGTATGAACAAAGAAAGTAAAGTCTAAAATGGCTTTTCAACGTTTTTTAGGCAAATACCCCTTAGCTGAAAGAGAAACGGAGCAACGACTCCCTACTACATATAGGCTATTGTATAACATTGAGTGGCATTTTAAACTGGCCTATAGGGCAGCCTAAAGCTTTTACATACAGTACCTTTTTATGATGCATATACTAAGCTATTAAAATAATAATTGGCATATTCATATATTTAGACATCATGTTTTAATGTACGTTGCACAGTGAATCATTAAGCTTAACTGTACTGTATCTGTGGATGGCTACATTAGTGGTTTTCTTACAGGCCAGTAAGCCTATTATCACAAATAGGCCGATTTAGCTAATAATATGGGTGATTCATATTTGTTATATTTTCACACATATTTTAATTTAAAAAAAATATTTCATAAAATAATCAAACAATAATTTGGTGGTGCCCCCACTGCAGTAACTCTCAGGACCCTCCTAGGGGTCCCGGACCCCCTGTTGAAGATCTCTGGTTTAAAACTTGAGAAAGTGGCTAAAACAAACTCAACAAAACAAATAATGGGTTTAAATAGTCTAACTTCATGAGGAGTTGCTTTGTGATTGAAATTGGAATAACTGTTTTCTCAAAGTGCTTGTAAATGTGATACATGTTCTTATAAATGTACATTAATGATGAATATTTAATAGGTTTACTGATCTTGACAGCTTTCATGATAGTGCTGCAGATACAAGTGTAAAGTTTGTATTTACTTATGTATTACATGTTGTGATTTTTAATTGAGAAACATTGTGGAATAATAGCTGATGCAATAACAGTAGACTTATCCACACCTAGTTACTTTCCTTATGAGGTTATCTAAACTAATAATATGAAACCTGGCAGAGTTTAATTTTGTGAGTAAATCCTGTATACTTCACTTAGCCCATCAGCGGCTTGTTGTTGTCAAGCATGTGGCACAATTGACTTAAGATCACACAAAACTGCTTACTCTCATTATAATGTAATCAATACTCAATTACCAGTGAAGTAGTGTGGGACCTCTGGGCCTTATAACCCTTTCTCTTCCACCTAGACCTTCTCCTCCTGCTCCTCTTTTGATTAATGGCCTCATGGATTTTCAAATAAATCTGGCAAATCAGAATTCAAACCTGCAGATTCATCTTGTTTTGTGGTGCAATAAACATTGGCTACATTATGGCAAGTAAAACCCCCAATCTGCGATGTAAAAAGAACGGTTCCAGGTGTTTCCCTTCTGAAGGGAACATTAAAGCTGTTCTGTAACTCAGTTCAGTCGAGGAGCATAACATGTAAGCGTGGACCCTCAAATTGTCTGGTTTACAGGTCAAAGGCAACTTAACCTATAAGCATGACCTGAGGTAATATTCCTCTATATTAATATTTATCCATAGGTCGAACCTTTTATGTCAGTTGTTTTCAGTTGCCTTGACTGTGTTTTACATCTACACCATGCGAACTAAGAGTTTAAATGCTACATAATACAGTATTCAATTAAATTCCTGAAAAATGCATGACACTTTATTAATCAAAGATTCACAAAATTAGGAGAAAAACACTCACAATATGCAACATTTACAAATCAAGTTAAGAACAATGATTGTCGGGCATTAATTAGTTGACGATACAATATTGCATTATTTTCTCTCATCTATTTTTATCAAACTGTCAATCATTCTGACAAACTATGAACAGCCTTAAAAATAACAGTTTTAGATACATCAAATATTTTCAACACTGCCTTAATAACAAACCTGAGCTGGAAGCAATGCAAATAAGTGTGAAATAAGGTGAGTGGTTATTTTTGTGTAGCAGTGCAGTAGAAAAATTATGTTAATGATTAACAATGATACTGTGTAGTGTTGGGTTATTAGAACAGACAGTGCAAGGTACGATCCAGGCTGATTCACAACCATGTAATGCTATTCAAATGTTCTCTTCAGGCAACTCGGTTTCAGTTCTTGCAACAATTAAAATCTTATTTTAAGTATAAATGTTATCCAGATGTGTATGTATGTGTGTATGTATGTGTATACTGTGTGTGTGTGTGTGTGTGTGTGTGTGTGTGTGTGTGTGTGTATGTATGTATGTATGTATGTATGGATGTATAGCTGTATGTATGTGTGTATGTATGTATGTATGTATGTATGTATGTATAAATGACCTACAGTGTGTTATATTAAAAGATTTTAGAATAACCCCTTGTGAAATGAAAAAGACAGGATTGTTTTTCTGATGGCTGTAGTTCCTCCCAAGGAACAATCAATGCTGATACAGAAATGTATTCTTTCTAATATTCCTGCAAATCTACCAAGAAGTTCTGCATCCTCTCCACCACGAAGAAGCACAGCGTTCCAGAGAAGCCCAGGGTGACCATCAGCAGGAGCTGCCACTTCAACAGGAGGTAACCGCTGTAGAAGAACGCCACTGCTGCAAAAACAGACTGACAAAGGAGAACAGAATTTAAGAGTTTTAAGTTCAGCCAACAAAACCAATGGTCGTTGGCCAGGAAGTACAAGACGTTGACTAGAAGAATTGTACAAGTTTAATAACTGAACTTGTTTTGTGCAATTCATTAGATTTACAATCGGCAAATGGCATTGTCTGTTTATTAGACAACATGCTTATTGTTATTATTATATATATTGTTATTGCTATTTAAGTATAAGTAGTAGTATTATTTGTTTTTATATACTATATCTGAATTACTGTCATGTTTATATGCAACTGAAATCGCATTCCTTTTTGTTGATAAAAATAATGTTAATGAGTTTTTTAAATGGAAGAACTTTCTGCTTTATGCAAGACTTGATCTATATAGACAGATACCAGATCGGTATTCAGTCAAATTAATGCAAAACTAGGGAGCGCCATCATAAAAAATATAAAATAAAATTTCTCCCTTTTGGTTTCTGATTTTTTTAATCGAGAACACAGGACAAGTGATTTAGAAAGCACATGTGCTGTAACAGACAAAAAATACTTTTTAATTTCATTTGGACTTTTAGAAAATACCACAATTTCTAGGGTTTATTTCTTGTTAGAGACACATTTTTCAGCAAACACAAAGGGGAGATTAGGAGGCATATGTGGGTCTTGTTCTTTTCCATTTTAATGGGGCTTCAGGTGAATTTATTTCATACTTGACAAGCAACATTTTAGCCCAGCTTTTCTCAGCTCTGATAACAATGCCTGAGAATTGGCAACTCGGGATTACCTGGATGAATTTGAAGATGGCAAAAGCAGGCGTGCTTTGTCCAGCATAAACACAGCCTAATATGCTGTAGAGCTGTGTGTTGAAACAACTGTCCCCAAGTCCAAGCAAGAAGCTGCACAGCAGTGCAATGGATACACTGAGAGAGAAAATATAGTTCTTATTAAAACAAAACAGAATTGGAACTGGCCTTCTTCGTGTTCACTCTTCTTTATTGTTAAAGCGTTGCCTACCTTGGAGTTAGATATGGTTTATGTTGGGTGGTGGTACTAAAGACAACCGGGGCATCATCTGGGATGTTGAGGAAGATCAAATAGACAGCAACAAAATGGACAACCATTCCCAGAAACACAACCGAGGTCCGTCTGAAGCGATTGTTCTTACACAACAATCCAAACAAGCCTCCACCTGATGAGAAAGAACATATTTTTGAATTCAGTGACTTTCAATCACCTAAATGAGCTCTGATCGAGGAATATAAACTTACCCACAATTTCTCCAATGCCTACCACAATCCCAGAGATCCCAATCAAGCCTTTAGCTGCTTCTCCAAATTGTGTAGTTGCTCCGATACACGTCCCATACACTCCGCTGTAGAAAGATAGCTCCAGGCCTGCAGAACAAAAAGGGCACGCTGTAGCTGCAAGCCTTCACTGGAGGCTTAGATACTCACTATATTAATGTATTCTCCATGCGACTCACCACTGTATGCCATGCAGGGACTCAGGAGCAGTATCGTTTTAGTCTTCAGAAGTTGCAGAATGGTTTCTGAACAGGAGGACACACAATACACTGATTTGAATTGCTAATAAATACATATTATATATGCCTAACACTTTTATACCTTTTTCACATGTGGATTGAGCTCCGATAAAAATGTAGACGTTAAGGCCCCATTACCGTGTGACAATTTAAGTTCAATGCAAATAAATAATCTGTCTAAATAAGCCAAAAAGCCACATCTGAATGCAGGTGGGGGGAAAAAACCAAGAGAGAATGTCACCCAGGCGGTTTTAAAAGAAGAAATCCCACTAGGTTTGTTTATATATGCCTGGATGCCCTCTCTTGACATAAATCAGCGTGCATCTTCGATAAACCCCGATACCTTTGAGGCAGGTGTACACACGTCTACATGCACACAAGATACTCGCAAGACAAAGAGCAATCTGATCATCCAAACAACTTCAGACTGCATTGAAGGTGGATGTAAGTGTAGCACAGTTCCCTGTTGACAAACAGAGATATAATCTGGAACAGGCAGTTTCTATGTACTCTCCAGAAGAGTTGTATCCACATGAAAGACATTTTGACCTGAAGAAAAACAAAACTGCCTGTGACTGCCTGCTACTTTCAGACTAAGAGCAGTGACGTGTGGAGAACTAGAGCTTACCAACAGTATGCCAAATAACTGAGACAAGAGGGGAAATAACAAACATTTCTGTTACGTATTTTGTGCCTTTTTTTGTTATTTGTATATCAACTGTGAAAAATCTCAGATGATACCAATTTACACTGCAAGGATGAAAATGCAGTATCACCTCTATTGCATGTGCATTTTTAGCCATGCTAGCAGCTGAAATACAATGTTTTTGATACAGACGTCGACGCTTCGTCTAGCACCACCCACAAGTTAAAGTTTTCACTTCTCCAGTGTAACATGTCAACATTTACTGGGTGGAATTTGAAATTTGGTAAACACATTCATGTTCCCCTTTAGGATGAAGTGAAATAACTTTTCCAATTGCTAATTGGCAAATGTTAGCACGCTAACACACTAAGAGCTGATTTTACATACTAATTTTATACAGTAAGTTCTACATTGCAGGTAGTATACAAGTAAATCAACATACTTTCCATTTTATACTTACATAAGATGATACAATATGTGCAACACAAACTGACTTTGGAACATCAATGCAAGATGATTTTCACAAACACACATCATAATTTTTTTTCTACAATTTTACACGTTTTTTAGTTATCTGAGATCTTTTTGGAGTTGTTTCCCAATGGATTTGAGACACACCATTAGTCTTGTTAATACATATAGTTATTTTTTTATTATATAATACATATACACATATATATATATATATATATATATATATGTATATATATATATATATATATATACATATATACACATATGCATGTATATATGTATGTATATATATATATATATATATATATATATATATATATATACATACATACATACATACATACATATATACATATATATATATACATACATACATACATACATATATACATATATATACATACATACATATATACATATATATACATACATACATATATATATATATATATATATATATATATATATATATATATATATATATATATATATATAAATAATAGAACTTACTGAATTCTGACTTGGCATCCTGCATGGCAGTGTTTGCTCTGTGCTTATACCTAAACAACAGAAAATAAATCAATTTTAACTTTGACAAGGCCGAAATTAATTAATTAATGAAAGTAAACTGCACACACAAACAATGACAGACCTCCCTTCAAGTGACAAACAGGTGAAGTGATTTACAAATCAAAGACATTGTAGCTGCATAAAGATCAAAAGGATTCCTGACAATCCCAACACACTGCAAAAGAAGGTGTTTTTCACAGTAAATGATGGCTCCCTATAGTATTCTTTGTTATTCTGTTGGAATCATGCACACACTCAAACTCAGCCAATAAGCAAGGATCAAATACCTGCATCTAGGAGATACTAGAAACCGTTTCTAAACATAAACTGCTGCCACATGACAGACACAAACAGGCTTAGAGAATGAGTTTGGTCCCAAATGAACACACTAACAAGATTTTGATACAATCTACTAATTTCAGTCATATCTTTTTCACAAAGCTGATTTTCTTAGTGTTAAAATGCCCTACATATGCCCTTGCATCAGGGCCAGGAAATTTTTTACATGACTTTCAGTAGTCTTTGATGACAGCTATATTTATCTCAAAATGTGTCCATATTCAAGCCATAAAAAAATTAAATAATGTTGAGAATCTTGGTGGAGAATTTGGGGACTTTAACTGCTGTCACTCTCAAGGACAAAGTCTACGTCCCTGCTGCCCCAAATCTGCCTGATTGCACCCTACTTGCTTGGTCCGGTGATAGCCAGACTACCCTACTTGTATAAAGTGCTATGATTAGGCTTGACTTGAGAAAAATTGATAGTCATTTTTGTGAATGACAGAGTGATTTATACCTGCTGCAGAACTGCAATGGTAAGTCATCTTGAAAACTCTTGCAAAATTCAAGGTTGGTTATTTGAAAAAAGAATACTTATTTATTATTAATGATAATAATAATAATAATAATGTAATAGTAAAAAAAAAAAATTATATATATATATATATATATATATATATATATATATATATATATATATATATATATATATATATATGGTTTGGTTATAGCTTATAAGTGGATGAAAGGTAAATTCGGTTCACTTTAATATGTTTGTATATGTTGCATAAACAGTCTACTTTCACTTTTTATTCATCACTTGAGGTTCGTACCCTCTTTGTCCTTTTTCAGTAGTGGTTCAGGCATTTCTATATATTCTGAGTGATTTTAACAGCAGTGAAAAAGGTGTAATTATCTAAAGGGTATTCATTTACATCACAGGAGTTGAGAGCAGTGCCTGCCCTTCCTCTTCAGAGAGCATCTCGTCTTCATGACGGCTCTTTCTCAACACCAGGAAGCTGAGTGTGCCAAGTATGGAGGTGACCAACAGGGACAGAAAAATGTTTTTCCTGCTGCTGTCTGAAAGGGGAAGATTAAAATAAGCCGCTTAATTAAAATACACAAGATATATTAACAACATTAAGCTAGGAGCATATTCAGAATAACCAATCACTCATATAATCCTCTTGGTATTTTGCTTTCATCATCATGCTACATTTTGCTATTATAGCCATGACAGTACTTAATACTCAATTTTAACCTGATATCTTACCTGATACCTCTGTTTTTCCATTCCAGTCGAAATAAATGTAAAGATTGCCAAACAGCATGCTGTAAATGAGTTGAAATAGGTTAATCAAGTGATTAAATGACAGATGTCAAGGAAGGGGGAAAAAAGTTTCAAAATTAAATTTTTCGATGCCTCATCAAACCTATTTTTTTTTACTTTTTGGGTCAGGTCATTTGACAAAACAATTCCACCTAAAGGTCAATTTAGCAGCTAACCTAGAGCTTTCAATCGTCTCGTATTAAGTTGATCACTGTTTACACTGTAAACCCAGATTTAGTTGTAATTAAATGTTTTAGTGGTCACTACTTATTCTTTCATGTTTTGTTAAAAACCATATTCGTTACTAAATCTCATTAGTTGTTTGTAATAATCAGCTTAAGTATGCAGTGCACAGATCATATTAGTAAGCAGAGATAACTAAGGATGTTAAGTTTCTGTATGGGAGGGTCATTTGAACTGTTCTGCGCTGAAGCAATGCAAAGGCTCATGCGAAAAAATTTATATATGCTCTGAATGTTTTCCTAGTTAAAGTGTGTTTTAATAATGTTCTGTTAATGTTTTGGGTGTGCATTGATGTTATCTGGGTTTTGGTTTTGTATGGTTGATTTAGTGTTCATGTTTATCTACATTTCTTATTGTACCATGACCAAGACCCAGGGTGGGGACTGATGGCCTCTGGGCAGTGGCAAATGTTCAGTAGCAAATGCACAAATTGGAATTTCAGTAATTCTAGCTCCGGAGTGAAACTTTCCATGCAGTACAATGCATTGGGAAGTTACAATGTCTGATGTGTGTTGTTATTTTTGTGGTTTTTGGAACAAATGTATTGAATACATTGTTCTTAAAATCAGATTGTCATAAAGGAAAAACAATTTTTATAAAGACAAATTATTTCTGTAGTAGTGATAACTAGCTTAAAGTTTTATATTTGTTATGTTTCTTTGCATGCTTAAAGCTACAGTGCGTAGTTTCTGTCTCTCCTATGAGGAATTCTAAGTAATGACCACAAAACTGTCGGCGCATCCACATGATACAAGCTTTCCGTGATCGCGCACTACCCCAACCCCTCCTCCACGCAGTTGCTAGTAACCAAGGAGGACACGGAGGATTAAAAAAAACATGATGGACTCTTCAGAAGAGGTAATTATCTTCACTGGATTTTCTGCGTGCGAAAGTTGCCGGGCGACACCAGTTTCTGAACATAGTCATACTGAGAAATACAGAGAGAGTTTTGTGATGCCCATAGTCTTAATTAGCTTTGTATCAACTCATTTGGCAATGGCTTAAATGTAACGGATGTTCATTAATATAAAAAAATGACACACTAAAGCTTTAACTTTATATGCTTATTTAGAAAATAATGAATGTAATGATTTTTAGTAATGACTACTAATTACTCTTGATTTGTCTACTGCAGCAACTTACCGCTCTGTGTTAATACAACTTGACCTGTTAAGTTTCACCTTGTGTAAAAACTTAGATGGTTCAAAGCAATGGTTTTCCACGCAAATTTAAAGTCAAATAATTTGGAATAACAATGTATGATCTTTATAAAGTAACAAAAAATAGCCGGATCATTCCTTAAAAGTGTATCTTAATTGGAGCAATAATGTCTGAGATTTGAAGTTCTAGTTAAACATTTAAACATTTAAACATTTAATTGTAATGCCCTCTGTGCAATTCGTTGTGTAGAACAAGTTTGATGTGAATCAAACCTCTGGTGTAGGAGTCTGGAGCTTTCACAGCTTCAACATTTGACCTTTAGTTAAAGTGATTGCATTAGGACAACTAGTGGAATTAAAAGAAACAGTGCTTATACAGTGCTATCTGAAATGTCATCTGACAAATCATGTTTTACAGACAGAAAAAGCAAACAAGAAGGACTGGACTTGTTGGTGGTTGGATCAAACGCTGACTTTCTAAACACAACAATCTGCATTATATGAAAGAAGCATCCTTTGAGGATGCTTCTTTCATATTTTAAGCTGTTTATTTGCCTTTCATGGTGAACCGGGCAGTCTGTAAAATGCTGTGATCTATTTTTGTCTTTAATTACATTTCACCTAAACTTCAAAATGTAGATGAGCAATTAGTCAGTCCCAAAGCCTCAGCGAGGGATAACAGAGTTTATTCATTAAAGATAACAGTAACTGCATTCTGTATGTGTGTGTGTGTGTGTGTGTGTGTGTGTGTGTGTGTGTGTGTGTGTGTGTTTCACGGCAGCCTGAGAAGAACTGATTCATAAGTTTACTGTGGCATGGATCACCACTGCAGAGTCAGCTTAGCAATGCCCTTTTGTGCGCTTTGGAGCAGGTGACAGCCAATGTAATTATTATACTAATTAAATTTGCATATTTTAACAGATACCAATTTCGTTGTCCAAGCCAGTGTGCAAGAGCAGTGGGCCGAATTCAAGAGATGAAATGGCCAAAACCTGCAGAATCTCTTAATATGTTTTAACTAATAACTCACTGACAGATATTGTAACATGATTTATTAAATATATTCTAAATAAAGCATACATTAATATCTTGTCATGCTAAAAAATACAGACCTGACAGTATTTTGGCTGCTGCAGTGTAGCTATATCATTGATCAACTGAAATACTTGCATCAAACAAAAAGAGGAAGAAAAGATGGTGATGATGAATTGTGTTTTATGCACTGTATGTAATGATGGGAAGAAATAATATAATGCAGGGTACTTTAATAGCAACCTTGGGTTGGTTTAGGAAGCAAATTAGGAGGATTTTTAGGTTCTCAAATAAAAAAATTAATATTTAATTCACTTAAGGCTGTAGTTAAGTCTTTTTCAGAGAATCACATTCAGTATAATCTAAGTATTAAAATGCAGTGTGGTTTAAATGAAATAATGCCTGGAGGTAATGGTCTTGGGGCAGTGGTGGCCTAAAGGTTATAGAAGTGAGCTTGTGACCGGGAGGTCGTCGGTTCAATCCCCAGACCGACGGGATAAAATCTGGGTGGGGAAAGTGAAAGAGCAGCGCTTGCTCCAGTGGAGCTCCTCAGTGGCCAGCAGATGAGACTGTGGTTGTACTGGGCAGCTTCCAGATATGAATGTGTAACTGTGTGAGTGTGACAGGTCGTTGTTGCAAATGAGAATTTGTTCTCAATCGACTTACCTGGATAAATAAAGGTTCAATTAAAAAAAGAACATTGTAACATTACTGTGTCAGTACTCAGTAGCTGCATACCTGCACTGTAGGAGAGCCCAGAACATCCCTGTGTTCCTGTTGATGGTGGAAGCCTCAGAGTTTTCCACCAGAAAGTGTCCCTGAGCTGTCCAGAGCACTGCAGGAAAGTAAGTGAGTGAGGTCATTTGAGAGAAAAAAAAAAAGTGAATTGCCCACACAAAGTGAAAAATGATCTTCATGTGTTGGTAAGTTATGCACCTAAGCGCTGGGACATGATAAAAATTCATGACACCACAATGATTTGAGGCCGCTTTGAAAACAGCCCCAAATCATTTTTCTTTATTTTTCCAGTAAATGCTCAACAGAGGGCTGCTTTCTCAGTATTTTCACTAACATCTATGAGCAAACTCAAAGTGCTGCGCGCTATTTACAGAAACAGCTCCTAACCCATTTAAGGTCTAATTTGGGATACTGTTTATACGCATCAACACATCCCAGTCATGATAATCCCTATATGCATGATTAAACACTATTTGGAACACAGAAACTGAGCTTGAATAGGCTGTAAAAACAACAGAAACCAAGTTGAAGTAGCCCATTTATGTGTACTTTTTTGTAAATGGGATGTGAGGGTGCCAAACCAAAAAATGGAAACCTGCCTATTCTGAATAAAAACAGGTATACAAATAAACTGTAAGCTAGAACTGAAACAATGAGTTATATTATTATCATATGATATTTTGATAACTGACTCATTGTTTCTGTACATTTTTAAGAACAAATGTTCAACTTCTAAAATGTGAGGTTTTGATGCTTTTCTTGGTAGTCTTCGGGTTTTGGAGACAAAAGAAAACATTGAAGATGTCACCTTCAGCTCTGGGAAATTATAATCAGCATGTTTTGTTTACTACTTTCTGGCATTTTAAAGACAAAACGGTTAATCGAGAAAATAACCATCGGATAAATCAATAATGAAATAAGCGTTAGTTGCTGTAAGCAACAATAAGCAAAATAAAACTCCAGATTTCCCTTTTTAATTAGAGTAAATGTGACTGATAGGCTATTAATACAATAAAATATCTCCATTAATCATTAGTCATTATAACTCAGGTTTCAGGTCTGGATCATGAGGTAGAGTAGGGAGAATAAATGAAAATAGAGAATGCTCCAGAACCAAAAGATAGTTGTCTAAAAAGAATTTACTCCAATTTTTCCTTTAAAGTTTACTGATCACCGCCTTAACTATAATGCTGGTGCAAACATTTAAAAAAAAAAAAAAAAAAAAGTTACAGTAGTAGCTTCAACATTATTGTAACCAAATATAAAAACTAATTTCAAATCTGGTAAAGGAACTTACTGGCTGCTCCTATGCCGATCAGTACAGAGGTCAGGTAAAAGGACCACGTTGAAGGGATGATGAACACAGCAATGTACCCACTAGACAGAAAACATTTAGAACAGCAATGAGCAACATGTTTCAGCTTCAGCATCTTTGTCAACATCCTGTAGGTAATTACCTCGACAATGTTTACCTGTAAAGAAGGCCACTCAAAAACATAGTCATTTTTGGTCCAATTACTGCAACGACTGTTGGCGCAAGTAAATTGGAGAACGAAAATACCCCATAGATTATTCCAAGACTGTAAAGGAGGCAAAGATAATTATTATTTAACGTTTTACTTTAAAATGCACATGTTTATTAAAATGTTATTCTTCATCCTGAGTTGAGGATGTGTACATGCATGACCTACCTGTGGTAGCCACTCCCAGTGAAGGTATCAGTCTGCAGGCTTTTCACTACAGTTTGCTAAAAGAAAATGAGATGGAAGCACAGGGTTAGACTGGACAAAATAAGGCTTAATTATGTCCTCAAGTCATCCATCTGGTTTGATAATTTCACTGACCATTGAATACAATTAGAAACACGAGGTGCGTCTGAC
The DNA here is from genome assembly GCF_008315115.2 of Sander lucioperca. Taxonomy (NCBI): domain Eukaryota; kingdom Metazoa; phylum Chordata; class Actinopteri; order Perciformes; family Percidae; genus Sander; species Sander lucioperca. Next base: position 5,393,022 of record NC_050193.1, on the reverse strand, counting down.
ATTAGCTGGTTTCCTGCGCATTAGACATCTTCGGTTGGAACTTTTTAGATTAAACGTTTTAATAACAAAATGTGCATACAAAACCAAAAGCAGTAGTTTTATGCTTTGTTCTCTGCATAAAGGTATCTAGCAGTCAAATTATTCGGGATAAATTATACAAATAGGCCTAAAGTACACTAAAATAGAATTTTTGTGTGTGTACACAGATATGTGTAAAAGCAGAATGAGGTTATCTTTATTGAGTTTTAAATGCGTTTTACATAGCTGAGGGACAGGAAATCTGTTCCATCCATTAAAAAAAAAATTCATCTCAGCTCAGTGTCTTCTGCAGGCTTTCGGAAAATAATCTTTTCGAGGCAACAACAAACACATGTGACTATGTAGCTATAAGAAACACAGGTTTGGACGTGTAAAAACTCAGTAATAAAGTTGAACTTACTTCAACGTTCCCACAAGTGGTGAAGGCGGTAAAAATGAACAAAAATCCCACACCCAAAATCACAACGTTGAAAGTCCTTCTGTCTGCCATGGTGTGTTCTTACTCGCCCTAGCAATACATGTATTAAATATAAACTTGCCGCTGGTAATGTTGTGCTGTCGACTCATTGGAACTAAACATCTAGGAAAGACTCTCATACGGATTCATTAACGACTGGGATAAACGAAACCCATTTCAACAAAGTCGCGCCACTAAAGTTGACTTTACTACCTGTTAAGTTACAGTTTAATGCGCAAACCGCATGAAGGACAGAAGTGTAGCGGAGAGCGCGGGACACAGATAGCCCTGTAGCACTGTTATAAATGGCACTTCCCTTCTATCATACTAAGTACGCATGACAACTTGTGACTTTAATTACAGGCTTTTTTTGCGGTCTTCCTTGTTCTTCTTCGACTTCTTCGTCATGATGGTTTTTCCTCACTCTCTCCTGCTTCTTCTTCTTCTTTGGCAATTTGCGGTCATTTACACTCATTTAGCTGCTGCTGCCTTCCAGAGGTAACCAAGAGGAATATTCTCCCATGAAAAGCCAAACTGTCTTAATATCAGCCTGCTGTCAGTGGTGGAAAGTAACTAAGTACTACATTTACTCACATAGCCTACAACTCATGTAAGTGCAATTTTGAGTCACTTTACTTGACTACTTCCGTTTTCTGCTTCTTTATAGGCCTACTCCACTACAATTCTGAGGAAAATATTGTAGGCCACTTCTTCCTCCACTACTACTTAGTTAATACATTTAGTTTCTTTGCAGATTCAGATTAATAATACGAAATATGATTAACAAATAATGTATTAACAGGCTACATTAATATAAGATAAGACTTTATTGATCCCTTAGTGAACATCACACATCAAAGACGCCACCATTTTACAAAGATGCATCTTTCGGTAATACACAAGAGCACAAATAAATAAAATAAATTACCAAATGAAGCACTACTATAACATGTCTATAATTCCAATTAATACACTGAAAAAAAACCTGCTAAATATAAATCAAACCTTATCTTGAAAAATAGTTTTTTTTCCCCCTCATCTCCCAGGCTTTCTCCAGGTAACTAGCTAATGATGCATATGTGAACAACCAACTCAATCTTTGTGCATCATCCATGTTTACTAAATCAATCCTATTTAACAAAATAAATCCAGATACAACATGAGCCTCTCATTAAGTAGAACACAGACTGTGCTCATAAGGCTGATTCCTCTGTAATGTAATGGCATCCTTGGGTCCTCACTGGTGGTTTTTGGTATTGGGTTTATAATAGACAACATATTTTACCAGATTCAAAACATATTTAAAATAATTTGGGCGATTTTAATATCTCAAGTCCAGTTGCTTTCCCCAGTTTTACTTTATTGATAGCCAATTGAACTTCATTATAATAGTGAGATCCTTATTTAAGGTCCTCACTTACGCAATATTCTCTCTTTAAAGCCAAATAGGCTTTCTTACCTTTTTCCTTTAACATACTTCTTTATGATACCATTCATCAAAATCTGAAGTATCACTGGAAAATCTCTGAGACAACCAGTCACAGTATTGCCATCTGGCCCCAGCACCTCCATTTTCCTATTTATTAATTTCAGACCAAATTTTCTGTGGACTTGATGTTTGAATTTTCTATCTTTAAATCTTCTTTTTCTTCTTTATTTGTTTAACACCTGTTCTGTTTGAAGGCATATCTGTTCTTAAAAACTTCTAAGAATGTCTTCTCTTCTACGATTATCTCCAGCTTTACCATCAACTTCTCTTTCTTCTTTAATCAGTTTGCAGAAACTACAATACTAATTATCTAGGTTTTCTTGTTCTCTAAGGCATTAGTCATTCTTCAATTCCAATAAAGATTGTTGTAAACCAGAAGATAAGAAGTTAGCTGGTAAAGTCCTACTGACTTTCTTTTTTGCTGAAGTAATGGAGTTACTGTCCTGAGGGGCTACATAATAAGCCTCAGTCTTTATTAGACGTTTTAACGAAAGTAAAGAATGATTTGGAACTCTGCATCTTTCTCCAATTAGATCCATACAGTTTGCAAACTTAATTAATAGGTTTGGAGTCAGCTAATACTTCAAAGAAGTCACATTGTAAGCAGTCATATGACGCAAGTATAAAGTCAACCACAGCTTTAACCCTCACAGATATAGCTGTAATAACCATTTTGGGAGGGGGGGGGGGGGGGGGGGGGGGCACACCCTTCCATTAACAATACATAACTTTAGAAATTCAATCATTGACTATGCTTACAAAAGTCCCCATGTTTACAAAATCATCCAAAGAATCTCCGGAGGGAACCTCATCCACTTCTTTAAAATAATTAAAAGCAGCTATCCTGCTATTGAAATCTCCACAAAGATAAATTGCCTCAGCTCCTGAACATAAATAAATTTGACTCAGAAGATGGTTAAAGAAAAACGAAGCAACCTTTCCTCAAGCTGACGTCTATGTATAGTAAAGAATTATATATATATAAAATACATCAATAAAAAGGCTATAATTCAAAATTATTCTGAAATAGGCCATTCTGCATAAAGTATACTTTTACTTTTGGTATAGCTACTTTAAGTGTATTTTGATACTAAAATGTTTGTATTCTTACTTATATTTCTACACTGTGGTGGTTAGATGGTTAAAGAAAAACGAAGCAACCTTTCCTCATGCTGACGTCTATGTATAGTAAAGAATTATATATATATATATATATATATATATATAATACATCAATAAAAAGGCTATAATTCAAAATTATTCTGAAATGGGCCATTCTGCATAAAGTATACTTTTACTTTTGGTATAGCTACTTTAAATGTATTTTGATACTAAAATGTTTGTATTCTTACTTATATTTCTACACTGTGGTATTGCTACTTTTACTTAAGTCGAAGATCTGAGTATACTTCATCCACCACTGGTTTGTGTTTATTGCACAGGGTATAATGTTAAGAAACATTATACATTATGCCTTTGCCGACAGCGGCGATGGCCCTATTGAAACTGAAGGAATTATTATTCCTTCGTCTGGCAAATTAATCGCCTTTTTGAGGGGCTTAACATACTCAAAAACTAACCAGAATTGGCGGTACATATTATAAGGATTTCGGGAATAGGCGCACAAAAATGGCTCGCTAGCGCCCCCTACAAAACTTAAAGAATTGAGCCCCTGCAGTACGTTTAACGTAGACTCACGAAACTTGGTACACATATGAAGCATATCAAGACGTACAACAAAACGTCATTGGAGCCATACCCTAAACCCAACAGGAAGTCTGCCATTTTTAATTGAAAGTTCGAAATTAGTGCTTTTGACCATTTCCACATGTCGTACTTTAACAAACTCATCCTAGAGATTTCATCGAATCAACTTCAAATTTGGTCTATGCCATCTTAAGATGTTAAAGATGAAAAGTTATTAAAAGAAAAACTTTTCGTCATAGGGCATGGCCGTGGAGGGGCGGCCATTTTGTGCGTTTTGCCATCGAAACAGGAAGTGGGTGTAACTTGAGTGTACATTGTCCAATTGGCTCGAAACTTTTCAGGATTCATAAAAGTCCAACCCTGACGACATCTAAAGGCCGATATTTACTCAAAGTCATAGCGCCCCCTAGTGGCAACAGGAAGTAGGCCTAAAAGTCAAGGTGCCATACTTTAACGAACTCCTCCTAGAGATTTCATCCGATGGAAAATTCGGTCTGTGTCATCTAAAGACCTTAAAGATGAAAAGTTTTTAAAAGAAAAACTTTTCGTCAAACGGTGTGGGCGTGGCATCGCGGCCATTTTGAGTGTTTAGCGTGAACGAGAAAGTGGCTGTAACTACAGTGTACATTGTCATATCTGCAATCAACAAGAGTCCAGGCCTGAGGCCACCTACAGGCCAAAATTGACTTCTGGTCATAGCACCCCCCGCTGGCGAAAGGAAATCTGCCTTATATGACAAACATCATCCGATTTACATGAAACTTATAATGTGTTGTCTACATGTGATACTGAGCCGCCCCCTATACTTTAACCACGCCCACTTACTCAGACCACGCCCCCTTTCATAAGCAGAGAGTTCCTTCTTCATTGGTAGGCCTGTAGCGACGCGTCGATGATGTCGACGCATCGACGTCAAAATTACGTCGACGTCGTATTTTTGCGTCGACGCTTCGACACACACACATGTGGGAGACCAAAACATTGCAGGATGGAGGACGAAACAGCAACCTCCTCACAGAATTCCCATCAAAGCCCTGCAAAAAGCCCCATGAAAAGAAAAAGTCCTAAAAAAACAGCTCGCCCTTAAGTTTTCGAAGGTATGGGAATACTTCAAATATAGTACCAAGTACGAATGTTGGCTAAATTAATTTCATGTTTGTGTAGTGTGTTGTGTAGCCTGCGCACTTAGGTGGTGCTAGCTAACTATCTTAGCTCTCCGTGCAGTTTGTTCGTACTAGGTTAGTAGCTAACGTTAACGTTAGCTAGCTACTGGCGCCTAGACAGCTGTGTTTAGCTAATGTTAGTTATCGTCTAATGTTGGCTTGTGTCGGTACACGATCCGTTCTGCCTGCACGATCCGTTCTGCACATGCGCAAAATGTTCGCGCATGCGCGGTTGTACGAGGATTTACGACACTGCACGATCTGTTCCACGCTTCCGGTCGACAGCCAAGCTAACGTTAGTTTAGCTAACAGCTAATTCGGCTAACTGCTAGCTGAGACAGCATGTAATAACTTTAAAAGACCCTCAAAATAAAACTTGAAAATAAACGTTGACATATATAACAGCTGTTACGTCAGTTCTACTTTACTTGTGCTCATTTAAAATACAATCACTCAATACTTGTCTTTATTGTTATTACTGTGAAGTCTTAATTTAGCTGTAGCCTGCTTTTCCCATTACGTTTGAGTTAACGTTATTTTAGACTGAATCTAGCTGTCAGCTAGCGGTTAGCCGAATTAGCTGTTAGCTAAACTAACGTTAGCTTCCCGGTGGAGGCTAGCCATAGGCTAGCGTGGAACAGATCGTGCAGGTCGTATGGATACGTAAAACAGTATTATCTTGCGCATGTGCAGAACGGATCGTGCAGGCAGAACGGATCGTGTACCGACAGCTTGAATGGTAGCTAGCTTACGGCTGCAGAACACAGCTATCTATAGTAGCTAACGTTAGCTAACGTGAACGTTAGCTACTAACCTAGCACGAACAAACTGCACAGAGAGCTAAGATTAGCCTAGCACCACCAAAGTGCACAGCTGCATTAGCATGTAAACCTACAGAATAGCAGTTAAGAGAGTCAGTTTGATTATGCATCAGGTTTTATGTTGGGACTGTTATATTGTGCTAAACACTCTCAGGAATGTCTGTACTGTGCACTGCACAGTGTTTTTCTTTTTTGCACTACAACTTGATTTTTTTGAACAAGAGAGTGATGTTGGTACTGTAAAAGAGTAAACAGGCTGGCCTTTCATTTTGTATAACAGTAAAATAATTATTTTATTTTGTGTAAAGCAGAAGATTTTTTGCTGTGCAAAATTGTTTAATAAAATATATTATTAAGAATTTTTTGGTATTTATTTGAGATACATTATGGTTTTTATTAATCGAGCAACAGAAAAATAATTGTTATATTAATCGTCCAATTAGTCGTTAGATTAGTCGACTAATCGATAAAATAATCGCCCGATTAATCGTTTAATAAATAATCGTTTACCCCCAGCTCTATTCATTGGTGATGGTTTGGCCCGCCCCCTATGCTTAAGCCACGCCCCCTTTCATAACATTTAACCGTTTAAGGTAGACCCTTGTGTGAGGTATCATTGAAGTCAGCAGAAAGTTCCTTATTCATTGGTGATGGTTTGGCCCGCCCCCTTTAATAACTGGTGACCCGTTTAAGGTAGAGTCTTGTGTGAGGTATCATTGAACTCAGCAGGGAGTTCCGTTTTCATTGGTGATGATTTGCAGTGTCTGAGTGCCGCGCAAATGCACGGTCGCAAGGAGCAGCGTCCGCTAGTAACCCTGACCGTGCAGAGGCGCGAGGGCCCGTCCAACGCTGCTTGCAGCTTTAAATTCTATTGCACTGTTGCACAAAGTGCTTCAAAATTAATTAAACCACATCTAAGTGATGTCATTTCATGTGTTTTTATTATTAAATTAATTTCAGTCTCATTGATTGACTGGTAATGGAAATTCCATGACCAAGCTTATACTAACTCATTCAAAAGCTGTAATTATAACCACATGCCTGCAGTTCCCATGAGAAGAGACTCATAAAACAATGGTGAATGCAATGATCATGAAAGAGCAATAAGAAAAAAAGTATAGTAATTGGTATAAGAGATGAGAAGTTCAGGTCATATGAGTCCATTAACGAATCTGGAATTGTTCAACCTGCATATTATATCATTCTTTTTGGTCTATTTGTCCCCATTTTTCTGGCACAATTATCAGATTCTTATAATTAAGTGTACAAAAAGAGAGCCAGTTTGTTCTCTAACTATCGCGCATAGCCTACTACATGAATCATATAGGCCTGGGTAAGTGAAACTACTTCTTTAATTATTGTAATGTAAGAAAAAAAAAGTAGCCCTCCAGTGAATTTGAAGTAGGCTTATAAACTGAGGGAAGGGGTTACATTTTATTTTGTCATATAGAGATGGAGATGTTTCGTATAATCCAATAGCTGGCGATAATGCATCATTTTAAATCCCAAACGTCATACAATATGAAGGAAGAAGAAAAACTCAACCAATAGCCATTGAGTAAACTGCCACCTCTCGATTTCTGCTCCATGGATGTATAAAAAAAACTCAGCTCTTGCTGCCACAACAACAAAGACGTTTAGCAAAGCGAGAGGATTAACTACGACTCACTTCCGTGTTTGCCAAAAAAAATCCCGTTTGTTGCTACATTACCATCTATGTACATTACACAGTTCGTGTTTTCAATTCTTATAACGAAAACCTTTGTTTTGCGCCAGACTTAATTGATTTGACCACATTATATTGATACATTATTTGCTTAATCATAAAGACAACTGCATTAGTAAAAAACAACTTTATTTCCACTCTGTCTTCCTGTCCACCGGCTAACTGAAACTACAAATGTTTTAACGTTGTAACGGTAAGTATAGCTATAACGTTACATGTTATGCCATGATTTGTCTTGTTTGCATTGTTGTCACACGTAAATGTGCGCTTGAACCTTAATATTTACAGTCAATGGCTTGAACACGACTTTCGTTGTAGTCGACTTTTGCTTCCTGAATATCAGACTCATCCTGCTCTCTGTAACGGTACTCTCTTTGCCTCAACCTACAACAGATTGTACACAATCATCATGGCGACCCAGGATGGTGGGTATTGAGAAAATACAGCTGTGTTTCTTTCACATCTTTACATTGAACCTAAACACTGTTGATGGGATAACATATGTTTGGAATTTACATGTTAATATATAACGCTATTAATGCAGTGTAATGTAAATGTACGTCTCTCCGTAACGTTATAATTTAACGTTAAACGTTCACCAGTGTTGTAGCTAGCTAACGTCAACGATTGCTAACAGCAGTCATATTTAGCTAGATTTGTGGATGACTCAAGTTAATGTTAGAAGATTTAACCACTGTTTTGTTTTAATTGGTTTACTTTTGCTGTTAAGGAGCTAACTAAATATGGTTAGGTTATGAATTGTAACGACGAAGGAACGATACCAGCAAACAGTTTGTTACGTTAACGTGACCAGTTTAACGTTAACGTTAAGGCCAACCGTCTTAGCTAGCTACAACATACAGTGTTTTGCGAGTAAGTATTTTCATTCAAGAACCATGTCTGTTTTAGGATTAGACGTGGTTCGCTTTTATTTATTCCTTCACTCAACACACAAGTAAGAAATGCTGCTTAGATAAAAATTGTTTTTAAAAAAGTCAGCCATTCATGGAAAGAGCTAGAAAAACGGGGGAGGAAAAAAGCGAAACTAGACTTTATTACATACTTTTAAACAGTTTACTTATAGTTACATTTACATGCGTTAGTTATTGTGTGTGAAGGTATATGGGGAAATGCTTATGAAACAAATACAATTTATTTTTTGCTTCGAAAGAGAACCATGAGAATTGTAATTGTGTTGAATGAGCCATCCAGGTCCAGACACATATTGTCTCCTGATCATTTTAATATTTGTTCGTTAGCCACAGTCATTAAATATTGGCATTTGCTGTGTGAAATAGGATTTCTGCTCTAATGTTTTGTTTCATGAAAGAGTATTCATTGTTAAATATGGCAGTGGACTTGGTTATTATTTCTGACAAGGTGGTCCACCTCCAGTATAAAACGCTGCAGAAAACACTTGTGAGTACCAATATAAGAAATCATTGTATTTCAGTTAAAGGGGTGAATTGATGGAACGTGATGAACTGAAAAGTTGTAGCACACTTTTTGTGTGTGTGTGTGTGTGTGTGTGTGTGTGTGTGTGTCTCTCATTACTTACAGTCCAGCATACATTTCAGTTTCACAATTTAAATTCAACCTTCACTTAATTTGGCTGTATTTTATTGTGATTGCTTAACAAAATAAAAGAACAGATAGGATTCCAAGAAACACAGATATTAGTCTTGTATTTCAGAATATCTGCATCTATGTGGGAAAATGTGGCACATACTATTTTGAGAACTAATAACTTTGCACTGAATTTCATTGAATTGATCCAAATCAATGTTTTCATACTCTTCCAGGAAGTGAAGAAGTCAAAATGGAAACTGAGACAAAGCCAAAAGAAGCCGAGCCACTCTGTGAGGATGCTGAAAAAGTTGACACAGAAACTACGTCATACACAGATACGGGAGACGCCACAACTCAGGACTCTAGTATTAGCAATGGGGACGACGCAGACGGTGAACAGGAGATGGTGGACTTGAAGATTATCTGGAACAAGAATAAATATGATCTGAAAATTCCTGTTGATAACACCGGAGCCCAACTAAAAGAGAGGATCCACTCACTCACTGGTAAGAACACACAGTAGTTCACCTTCAATTCAAAGTGAAAGAAGCTGTCTAGAGTGAAGAGCAAAGCTTAAAAATAAATGCTCTCCTATGTATTCCTAGGTCTTCCACCTGCAATGCAGAAAGTGATGTACAAAGGATTGCTTCCAGAGGACAAGACGCTACGTGAAATAAAGATTACAAATGGTGCAAAAATAATGGTGGTAGGATCTACAATAAATGATGTATTAGCTGTGAATACACCCAAAGAGGCTGTTCAGCAGGAAGTTAAGGCTGAAGAAAACAAGAAAGAGCCTTTATGCAGTCAAAAGGTAAGATTAATGGCATTCTTGCAAAGTAGAGTAACATATGTATGGAGTTTTGTGATATTAACCTGGCACTGTTATTTCAGCAACACAGGAAAGTTTTGGACAAAGGTAAACCAGATGACATAATGCCATCTATTAAAGGAACAAAGGTAAGATCAGACAAGGGAGGTCAGTCCCTGTTTTTGTTTGTCTTGTGTTGACTGCCACAGCAGTTCAAAGCTGTTTTCACAGATGTATGTCAACTATATGATTTTAATACCAGGCACGAAGACTCAATTTTTTTTTTCTTTCCGCTAACAGGAACGATTACCAACAGTGCCGTTATCCGGAATGTTTAACAAGTCCGGAGGAAAAGTTAGACTCACATTCAAACTGGAGCAGGATCAGCTGTGGATCGGAACAAAGGGTAGGATTACAGTCGGCCTTATTTTTTGCTAAATTCATTGCAACACAAAGATACTGACTATTAAAAATGTCTTCATTTTTGTGTGTATTCATCTCTACAGAGAGAACAGAGAAAGTCCCAATGGGCTCCATTAAAAACGTAGTGTCTGAACCCATCGAAGGCCATGAGGACTATCACATGATGGTGAGTGTTCTTGCTGCTACTTGCATGTCAGACTTATCTGTTTTATGAAAAATTGTAATGCCAAATGCTCCGAGGTGGACACAAGCGTGCAGATGGGTCATGTAACTAAGCAAAATAATAAGGTGAGATGTATAGGGAACAGCTAAAGAACAGACTCGATATGTTTGTTGTGGTGTGAAATGTTTAGTTTGGTTATTTTTGTCTATAAAAGGTGTTTTTTTGTGAGTGAATAGTGCACGTTGAGCAGTGTCGCTGTAGTATGTGTGCATCAGAGTGATGGGGCTCGTCGTTGCTGTTACGGGCTCTGCCGTGGAGCGGGAAATGTCAGCGCTTTCTCTAGATTAACCTTTCTCTCTAAAGGAAGCGGTGTCCTTCTTTGTCAGTGAAATGGAAATCCCAGAGATCTCTTTTTAAGAGAACACAATAAAGTGTCATTATAACAGCATAAAGACTATAAGGTTAAGGAGAATGTAGTAAAGCTCAGTGGATGATTCTGTCAGTTGAATAACTCGTGTTTTTGAACTTGATGTTTTGATGAATGGGAGGTAAACAAGACCAGAAAGTCATCTGATAACTTTAAATGTAGTAAAAGCTGACAGTATAACGCTGTGGACGTCATGTCAATGTCAAGTGCATTTAAGCAAAAAGGCTGATCATGAAATTTAAAATGTGAGATCATCTCCATATTTCCTTGCTTCCTTGTTGTTGAGGTTTTCTACCACCTCACACTGACTAAACATATACATTAGAGAGATCGGGCTGTGGAGCCAAATAAAAATGCGTGAGTTTATTCCTGCACAGTTCAGCTGTCTTTCATGGTCACAGTACACACACTGGACCGATACAGTCCAAGTGCAGAATAGTGGAATTACAATGACATTGATTTGTGTTGTAGAATGACATTTGATGCCAGCTATTTGCTCAAAGCATGTTCCTGCATCGCTGAGGAGTTGATAATGTACAGTATGAGGAGGAGTAGATGAAAGAGGAACTTTTCCTCTAAAACGGCAAGCCCATAATTGATATCAATGATCCACCCTGTTTACTTTAACTTTTCAAATTGAAAAGAATGAGGTATGAAGTAATTCATTATTTTTTGCATTTCAGAATGGCTTTTGGAGTGATTAGGTGGGCTGTAATATACTGCAAAGGAATGTGTCTTTTTAATTGGAAGGTGTTATTAGAGGCAGTATATTACACACAGCTATCTGGTCTTTGAATGTTTGATTTGTTTGTATTTACAGTTTTGTTTGTAGAATATGTGAGCATCTGTAAAATCATGCGTGCTTAACATTTTTTTCCCACTTTCGTAGGCTTTTCAGTTGGGTCCAACAGAAGCGTCTCAATATTGGGTCTACTGGGTGCCTGTCCAGTTTGTCGATGCAATCAAAGACACAGTCCTTGGAAAATGGCAGTATTTCTAATGTGCCTCTTTTTTTGAACTGGGATTGAGAGGAGGAGCCAATGAAAATTAAACTGGAGTCAACAGTGAGGCTTAAGGAACTTCTTGGAATTCATTCGAAGGAAACGGACGGATGCCTGTGGACTAATCATATTGTTTTTAGGCTAAAAGTGCACTATGTGGCAGCACATTTCTCAGCCCTGTTGATCATTCAAGGTTTTCAGCAAATCCAAGGGAAAATGATGAAACAATTGTACAGAAATTGCTAACACTTTTCTTCAGTTATTCTTAAAGAAATAAAAATTATTTAATGAAATGAGTGCACTAGAGCATTGATGTTGTCTGTCTGTGTTCAGTGTTGTATCCTCCCAAACATTGTCAACATTTATTTTTTTTATTTACTTTGTTAGAGACCAACATTTTGCACATTTGAACAATGCAGGTCTTCCCAGTCTCTTTGCAAAACAGCTCAAACTCTAGTAGTATGGGGTCTTTGAATGAACAGCAACAGGTCCTCCCACAAATAGTGGATTAGATTGAGGTCTGGACTTGGCCACCCCAGGACTTTAACATTGGCCTTTTAACGGGTTGTTGTTGCCCAAGTAGCAGTTCCCTTGCAGACTGCAGCATATTTTCCTGCAGGGTTTCTCTCTATTTAAAGGGCCTTCCAATCCTGCTGTGATGTGATGTGTGGTGTTTGGCTAATATTAAACATAGCTTTTAGTATGATGAGCAAAGTGCTTTATCTTAGTCTCAGACCATAGAACTGTTTCCATATACCCCACATTAAATTATTTTTTTCAGCAGAACACCTCTAAACTTAGGAAAAGATAATGGCTAAAAAAAAGAAGAAGAAACATATTAAGCATATACACTTTACTATTTCCCTGTTCATTACTGAGGTAAGTAAAAAATCCTGTATCACAAGCTGCAGACTGATGGCAATTAACCAACACATCAGTTAAATATGTTCCTATTTCTCTAAACACATGGAGTAAACTAATTTTAATAAAAATAATTGTATTGAAGTCAAAATCAAATATGAATTCAAAATGTAAAGCTATGGGTTGTAACTGTTGTTATTGTTGAATTTGCATGTCATATATAGCAAAGGTTGAAAAATGATAGATGGAACTGTAGGAAGTGAAAAAAAAACTTGTTTAAAGCCTGACCTTCCTACACTAAAACGGTCAGTGTGTGTGACTCTTAATGCACAACTTATCCAAAAAAAATACTCCTGTATCTTTCACAAAATTATTCTCAAAAAGGAATTGTACAGTGGGAAACTCCACGGTGTATGGTTGACAGTCAGACTGAGAGAATGCTTTTACTCTGAAGGATCATAGACAGGAAGTGAATGTATTGCTTCCGTGGAACACGCCCACAACTTCCAGTATAACATTAGTGGCGGGACCAGAGAGAGACGTCGACGCGGGTAATGTAAACTTTCCCATCCATGGACAACCGTTAAACGGTAGCAGTTGGTAATGTACAAAACGGCGACAACAACCGTAGAGAGGAAACGCCCACCGCCGGTTAAAATATTGTCCGGTCAGCTGAGGACGGCAGAGAGCCGGGGGACAGCCGACATCGGGGATGGGTGTGTTATCAAGCTGGGCAGGGGCCGCTTTCTGCTGGTCTCACTGGTGTGGATGCAGGGAACTGTACTGGAGGTCCAGCTGGACAGAAACACCGTGCTGCTGATGGATGAGACGGGAACCTTTGCTGTTCAAGGCGTCAACAACATCCCCAAAGGGAAACCATGTTTGTCCCAAGGTAAAGTTGGTTTCTGATTTGATCAATAAATCAGATTAAGACAGTTGTATGTTTCATGTGTGTTATATGTGTTTCACTTTTCTACAAAAATACACCAGGCTTAGATTGAGAAAAAAAAAAAATACAAAGGTCACGTCTTCGAATGTAATGTTTTGTCTAACCAACAAAAAAATTCAATTTTTAATAAAACAAAATAGAAATCATTACAAATCAGCTAGAAGCAGAGAATATTTGGCATTGTTTTCTTGAAAAATGACTTGATCATTATCAAAATAGTTGATTATTTTTCTATCCATACCAATTGATTAATCGACTGATGTTGCAGCTCTAAAATACCTTTTTATTATATTAAAAATCTGGATGTGCCTGGTTCTTATGTAAGGATCATGTTTTTTGATTTTTCAAGTGCATTTAACACCATCCAGCCCCTCATACTGAGAGACAAGCTCGTAAGTATAGGGGTGGCCCCCTCCTTGACCACCTGGATAATGGACTACTTAACATCAAGGCTGCAGTTTGTCAAGTTGGGGAAGTGTGTTTCTGGGTGTGCTAGAATGCAGTATGGGGGCTCCACAGGGGACGGTTCTGGCTCCGTTTCTGGTCACTTTGTATACATTTGACTTTAAGTACAACTCTGAGTTCTGCCACATCCAGAAGTACTCGGATGATACGGCCACTGTTGTGGCATGTGTGCGAAGTAGACGGGAGGAGGAGTACAGGGACCTTGTGGAGGACTTCTGTGACTGGAGTAATAGGAACTGCCTCCTGAACACCACCAAGACTAAAGAGATGGTGGTGGATTTTAGGAAGTCAAAGCCAACCTGCCAGCCGGTCTGCATAAAGGGGGAGGCCATTGAGGTTGTGCAGGACCTACAAGTACTTGGGTGTACTTCTGGACAGCAAGCTTGACTGGTCCGCTAATACAGATGCTCTGTATAAAAAGGGGCAGAGCCATCTCTTCTTCCTCAGGAGGCTCAGATCTTTTGACATAAAACATGTGCAGCAAGTCACTTCTTGCTGCACATGTTTTATCAGACTGTGGTGGCGAGTGTCCTGTTTTATGGTGCAGTTTGTTGGGGAGGCAACATGACGGACAAGAACAGCAGATCACTCGACAAGCTGGTCAAAAAGGCAAGCTCAGTGCTGGGCAGAAGACTGGACTCGCTGAGAACTGTAGTAGAGGGGCGTGCATGCAACAAACTGTATGCCATAATAGGTAATGACAACCACCCCCTCTACAACATCCTGGTTGGACAGAGGAGCAGTTACAGTGAGCGACTGCTCTTGCCGCACTGTAGGACAGAGAGGTTCAGGAGATCCTTTGTCCCCACAGACATCAGGCTTTTTAACACCAACTAAACACGCGTGTGTGATGTATGGGAATGTGTGTTTATGTGTGAGCTGCTGGACACTCGAATTTTCCCACGGGGATGAATAAAGTATCTTCTATCTATCTAATCTATCTATCTTTCTGTCTGTCTGTCTATCAATCTATCAATCAATCAATCAACTGACATAATACATATGTTTCTGTGTATAGTGGGCCTGTGTCAAAAACATGGGGTGTCGATAGGAGCTTGAATTCGTCTTTCTTTTTGGCTCAGGGCAAAACACTGTTGATGTAAACGACTTGACTGATTTTCCTCTTTCCAGATCTTGTAAAACGAGATAAATCCAGGTCTAGATAAAAGCTGTACTTGGACCAGTTGAACATGGAGGCTAAAAACTGTATACAATTCTGTAACCAATTTATTTATGAAACCTTGAAAAAAAAAAAAAAAAAAGTGATCTGTCATCCAGAACACATTGGACCTAGATCTGGATTTAGAACGCAGCCATTGTTCATGTTACACCTCCGCTAAACAAGCAAAATCGTCTGCTTTGAGAAAGGTCTGTTAGGCCTCATGGATGGTATAACACTGCAAATTCATAAGCTTAAAATACGACGCATCAGAAGGTTTGTTTAATTGGAATGTTTTTACCTTCCACCACTGCAATTCTGTATGGTTTATCTTACTATTTAGTGTTAGAATCAGATCAATGTCTAAGAATTCTACAGTACACAGAACAGAACAGTAATCTTAAAAACAATGAGTGCACATGAATATCTCTATCTGAAAAACAGCCACGTCTCCCCATATCACCGTCCTTGTTTCCTTGAATCTATTGTCACTGAACAATTGGCCTCCTGCTGCTGTTTTTACAGGCAAATATGTCATGGTGATGGGTGTCATCCAGGCCATCTCCCCGGAGCCAGTCATCCGTGCAGTGAAGATAGCAGACCTCTCTGAGCTCGCCGCGCATCACAGGCAGATGTGGAAGCTGGAGGTGGAGGACCTGCAGCAGGTGCTGGCCTGAATGCAAAACTGTTGGTGCAAACATCGCCTCGCTGGTGGCAGGATGACCTGCTCCTGTCATATCCAGCTGGACCATTCTAGTGATTCTTGACAAATGGAAAAAAAAAAAAACTACCTCACAGGACTGAACAGTGGATTCTGACTGGAAGGTATTATGCAAGGGTGACAAAGACTTAGACATGCGAAAACTGACTTGTATTTTTGCATACAGTATTTACGCAGCGAAGTAAATAAGAGGTTTTTTTTCCACTTGGCTCCTACTCAAGGAGTCTTGTAGAGAAGAAGTGGAGCTGCAGGCCTCGTATTGCCTCTAAAAATGATCTGCTAACACTCGGGGAGAAAAATGACATCCAGATAAGGGGGCATCTTGGATCGTTAACTTAATGTAGGAAGTGTCTTGTCAGATTATACCACTAGCATCATCTGTTATAATTTGGCATTTATTTAGCGTAGATATAAGATGGTTATACAAATATTAAATAAAGATGACTTAGATTTTCAAGTTCTCCACCTACTTTTCTCTACTAAAAACATAATAGATCTTTATGCATACTGTAACAGGATTAACAAATTAAGATTGTTGTTAAAACCAGTTTTTCAAGAACAAAATATTAAACTCCATCTTGATTTCAGCAGAAAAAAACAAATCACATTGCAAAAATGTTATCAAAGTTAATTTCTGCCTGTGACAGACTGTGGTGGAATGTAACAAAGTGAATTTACTCAAGTACAATTGAGTTACTTGTACTGTACTAGAGTATTTCCATTTCATTGTACTTTATACCTACACTTAGGGCTGGGTATCGCTAAAAAATGTTTGATACTGGCACCGATACCAATACTGTGATTTCGATACCGGTTCCTGAACAATACTTTTTTTTGATACCAATTTTATCAAATCCATTTCAACAAAAATAAGTTACATTACACATTATGGCAAAAATCGTATTTTTCAGCACCTACTACGTGAGCCCCGTTTCTGTGCGTAACGTAGCCTTTTCGTGCATGCCTCTACAACGTGTAACGTAAACATTTTTAGATCTTGGTAGAAGCATGCTGCATTCTTATTGGCTCACTGACACAGATTAGATTTACTCCTTAGGTTTTGAAATTTGCTATTGAATGATGAGGCATTTTTAAGTTACTCGATACTAAGGCAATTCGGTCAGTGCCTAAAAAGCATTGAATTCTGTATCTGTACCCAGCCCTACTTACATTTGTGGGAAATGTACTTTTTACTCAAATACAATTGACAGCTGTAGTTACTTTACAAAGATTTTACATACAAAATATGAGCTCATAAAATAGGAACTGTTATAAAATTAGCTTCACCCCCACCAACTACAAGTTAAACACTACTTACGTGTTAATTTATCAGTGAGAAAATTGACATAAAATAACAGTCAGTACTTTATAATTTAAGTACTTTGCTAATCCCTATATCAAGGTGTTCAATACAGGATTTTTACTTGTAATGAATGTCTACAGTTTGGTATTACTATTTTAAATAACCTAGAAGATTGGAATACTTACCGCCACTGGTTACAGATGTGTAAATAATAAAACAGCAGTTTAACACAGATTAAGAAAAGAAGCTTTATTTGGTGTGGTGCCCGTTACACTGGTAACACTATTAGATAAATGGAAAGGGAAAATGACCTATGCTGACCGATTAAAATAAGAGTGTCAACTGAACTCTCAATTTAAGTATTCCATACTTAAAACATATTTAAAGTAAAGGTCATTAACATATACAAACTGCTTATGAGACGAAATTACTTTGTCAACTGTATCTGAACACATCTCTGATCAAGGTTCACACATGCTATTTTCAGCACCATTTTCAGATATTCTAATGAATGGCGCATAGCAAAGCTTACAAGTGTCTCCCACTCATTTAGTTGTTAACAATAACACTTCTGTAGTTCAGATGAGAGTAATCCAGCAGCCAATCAGAGGGCTGGTCCTGAACCCGCTCTTTAAAATCATGCTGTGATCAGGCAGTTTCCTGTGCACCTAGGAGGCCCTCAGGGATCACCTGACTCTAGACTGTTTGAATACTGCATTATTTGCAACTGAGCGTGAATATTGTCATCACATCATTATATAATGTCTTTAAGCAGAAAACTGTATTTTCCAAAGTCATTGTCATTTGGTGCTATAAGATGGTCTTTTCTGGCTTTGGCAAGTTTCATCAAAAGGAATTCCCGGCGCTCCATCCACTCTTTTAGTTCCTGCTCCCCGTGTGCCAGCTTACACAACTCATCCTCTGTGCATGTGCCTTTGAGGAACCTATCAGAATACAAAATGAAAAGGTCAACCATCAAAAACCACTGGACTCCGACTGGTAACCAGAGACATAGTGTGTTCCGTGGCTAATAATCTTACCTCTCACAAACTTTGAAAGTTCCTGTGGGAAACCGATACTGCCAGCAGTTCTGATCATCCTCAGAGTTGAAAACTCTGTCTTTGTGTTTTTCTGAAGTAATATGCTGCTGCCACTGCTTCTCACTGTTGCAGTTTTTACCACAGAGCCAACAGTGATTCCCAGCCTGCAAAAAAACACATGGAGCCATCACATGTAAACAATGACTTATACTTACTACCATCCGTTTGTTAATCATTCAAAGTAGGGCTGGGCGATATGGAGAAAATCAAACATCATGATATTAAGACGATATTGTAGGGTTGACTATTGGTGCTTTCACAATATATTTAAATAATGAGATTTCTGATAAACAATCATCACTAATGTGGATATAATGACTAAGTGAGTAAAGGCAAAACCTAGGGAGAACAGCTTGGAAAGGTCTGGCAAGTTCAGAAAATTGAATTACTTTACTGTTATGCAGCCATTAAAACCAGAAAAAGACAGCACTTGTGCCATATTGCGATATCCAAAATCTAAGACGATGATAGATATATTATTGAGATACTGCCCAGCCCAAATTCAAAGTTGCCGCATCCACAGATTCCAACTACTAAATGAGTAGCTACCACAAAAAAGCAATACACCACCGCGGCTTAGGAGTCTGTGTTTGTCACCAGATAAAAACAGTGGGTCATGTTTGCTGGGCTTTTAAACTCACCACTTCTTCAGCGTAGTCTGTTGGCATGTGGATCTGTTTGCCATTCTCTCTGACAGAGTTATTGGAGGTCTCTTCACCCCAGCCAGGCTTCTGGGACTGCAGCCACTGCTCATAAAGCTGATCCATATCTGGAACTAAACAAGGGGATAAAAACGAGTGATTACCGTTGGTGGATCACACACCAATTACGTTCTACTAATTAATTTCTACCAAGTTAAGAGAGCCCATCTCCTCGACATAACTCACTGTTGTTTTCCTTCATGTAGGTCCAAAGGTCTCTTTCTTCTACACTGTGGGCAAATGTGCAATTCCCAATGTACTGACACTTTTTGCCAGCCGTCACGTGCATGCAAATCTAAAGAAAGGAAAAATAACATGTGGTGACCATTGCAGGAGATTAGTTTGATTCAGAAACACACAGAACAAAACGACCATGGAGCAGAAAAATGTTTGGGACGTACCTCAAATTGAGATGGGATGGGTTTTTTGGTTGGAAGTGGTCTAACTGTCGTCCACTTTTTCCTTTCATGGGAACTTACAAGCACCACACGCCTGTCTTTTGCCCACCTGAGACAGAAAGACAGAGACTGAGTGTGTGGTGATGTTATTGGATGGCACCGGTTCACTTATCAATTCACCTCCGGTCTACAGGTCATGTGTTCAAGACTTAGTAATACTCACGTGTGTCTCGCCTTGGCTGAACAATACTTCTTGTTTTTGTCAGCTTCACTGAGTTGGCCATTTCTCCAACACTGGCCACAAACAAACATCATCTTCAGATTTGGAGGCCCGAACCTCCTCTGTGCACTGGAAAGCTGCTGATGAAATATGAAGGACTGGTTACAATCTTTGTGATTAACACAAAGCAACAGTTTGACAACTAGAGGATTTAGTCAGAATATACACCAATTAACCCTCCTGTTGTCTTCGGGTCAAATTTGACCCGTTTTCAAAGTTTCTATATCAGAACATTTGGGTTTCTTTCAAGCAAATTGCCCAAAAGTAACAGAAGGTTCCATGAAACGCTCTTCACAAGTCAAATTTAGGGATCAGTTCACTACTTTTTATTGAATTTTGGGTGTTTTATTTAATTTGATAGCATTATTTCTGACTCAGTCATCCGTGAGGAGCTCGGAGTAGAGCCGCTGCTCCTTCGCGTCGAAAGGAGCCAGTTGAGGTGGTTCGGGCATCTGGTAAGGATGCCCCCTGGGCGCCTCCCTAGGGAGGTGTTCCAGGCACGTCCAGCTGGGAGGAGGCCTCGGGGAAGACCCAGGACTAGGTGGAGGGATTATATCTCCAACCTGGCCTGGGAACGCCTCGGGATCCCCCAGTCGGAGCTGGTTAATGTGGCTCGGGAAAGGGAAGTTTGGGGTCCCCTGCTGGAGCTGCTACCCCCGCGACCCGTTACCGGATAAGCGGAAGAAGATGATGATGATGATGATGATATTCTGACTTAAGTTTGACAGTCTGATTATCCATTACACCCTCTGATCTTAAATATAAGTCAATAATTCATACTTCCTGCCTTTTTAACTCAAGTTAGATATAATTTCATATAGGCTACAAGAGGTTTATTGACCATAATTTAAAAAAAATGAAAAAATAGCAATAATAAATTGTTGTTAGTGTATACTGGTGGTAGTGGGAAAACGCGCAGAAAATGTTGAAAAATGTTACAAAAATGTTGAGAAAAAAAAAATATTGAAGAGACAAAAAAGTTTTAAAAAAAGCGACAAAATAAGTGACAAAAAAAGTGTTACTTTTAAATTTTGAGCCGGAAGGACAACAAGGGTTAAGTGATTTTGTTTTAACACAGGCAAAATCAAATCCGAGGAAACCGCTTGATAAATGTATATAATCAGACATTTCTACAAATCCCATTAGAAAAACACAAACTACCACTAACAAATGTTTAATGGACAACACTATATTTAATTTAATCAGATGTCAGTGGAAAAATATATATATATTACTGAAGTCAAAGCCAATTGAAGGTAACCTCAGAGCGACAAGAAATTAGGACATGCTAGCAGCAAGCAAACATGAGAAATCAGTGAACAGAGTCCTTGTGTTGGGCTTACCTGGGCTCCCTGCAACGAAGCTGTTGCATTCCAAAACTTCTTCGCCTCTTGGACAATACTTTCATGAGTGATACCTATATGATAAAAAGTAGACAACGGGTAAATAAAATAAATTATATTAAATTCTGCATTGACAAAAGTGTTGTTCTGGAAGAACTGTGTTCCTAGGTACAAAGCCATTCAGCCCTTGGGAGAGTACTTTAAAAAGCTTACCGAGCTCGTGCTGCATCATCCAGACCTTCAGCTCGATGAGGCTGTGGGCGTAGAAGCAGTCGTCCTCTCTCACGCAGCCGTAGCGCACTTCATGGCGACAAAGATCCAGCTGGCACTGAGGACTCAACGGTCTGATTTTGGAATAACGGACTGTGTTCTCCTTCAAAATGTGGACCAGGCACCTAAGAGACACACAATGTCCACACGTTTAGTTTATCCTGCTCTTATTCCCTCATGTATTTGCACAAGGTCTTGTGTGCTTTGGTAGATAACTTATACACTATAAATTCATAAGCTAAATGATGGTGAAATGACTTACTTATGATCCTCAAAGTCATGCTTGGTCACTGGATGAGAGCAAAGTGATGAGTCATCTTTGTTGGTTTTGCTGATTATTCTGGGTTTATGGTCAAAGCACACCTGCAAATTGAAGGTTTTTAATATTCTATAAAAACAGCAGATTTACTACAGCAATTACATTTGCTGCAAAATAAGAATATTCCATCAAATATCACTCTAAAACTAACAATAGATCAAAGTATACCAGCTACTAATGAGCAAGAAAGCAAGAAACAACAACAGAAGCAAACAATTAAGCTCCAATGAAAAGCACAGCATTGCATTCATTACTTTAACATTTTTGTATTTATTGGCCTTATATTTCAATTTTGCTCTGGGTAAAGTGAAAGCAGTGACTATAAATGTACATATGTATAAATGAAAGAAACATCTTTGGAGGTAAATATCCATTTACAATGAGAAGCATATTTTTTTCTTCTCACACTGGAATAAAAAAAAAAACAATGCTGCCAATGGGCGTCATTGACAAAATCAGGTTCCAGCCGCGGCAGCGCTATACAGTTATTGTTATAAATTAAATGCACACCACAACACTCTGAGGTCATTAGTTTTGAAATTAAATCAATACTCACTCCACAGAGAAACATGAATATCCCATGATGCTCCTGTAAGATCTTGGGGACAGTCAACCTGATGTTGGAGTTGGGCCCATAAGGATCGAAGAGTAGCTCTCTGGAGATAAACCCTTTCCGCTCCAGAGTCCAAACATCAATCTCTTCCTGGCAATATGCAAATGTGCAGTGGCCAGGGTACAGGCACTCTTTTCCAATAGCCACCTCTGAAACAGCACATGTAACATTTTAGTATCAGCAGTTATCCACACACGACTTGTGTGTGCAACAGCCAAGTGTAAAAAGTACCACAAACTAAGTGACAGCAGCTGTGCAAATGCTCCTCGAATAATGTGAATATTTACGTGTATGCCTAACACATAAGGTTAGGTAGGGAAATATAAACAAAGAGGAAGTCATGGGGAAAATGTAGCCATGCTTAGGGGACTATTATATTTTTTTAACCAATAATCTGTATTACAAAAAAAATGCCATTTTTTTTTTCTCCAGGAAAATCAAACTAATGGGTAAGTAAAAAGTAATATAAAAAGGCAAAAGCAGGAAAGCGAGGAAATTTACAGATATATAAAGGTTACCTTTGCAAATGTAATAAGGTCCAACATATTGGGTTTTTGTTGGTCTGGGCCGAATGAGCTTCCACGATTTGTCTGGTGAATGTTTGATTCTGCCAAGTAAAGCGTCCTTTCTGCATTTATGCTCTTCTGTATGAAGTGTGTAATCCAACACACCGGGCCCTGTGGATATAAAAATAGATAAATACACAGACACACACAGACACACAGACACACACACACACGAACATTCCTCACCAGTTTTAATGTAGCAGGCCGAGCACGCTTGTTTGAATTCATGTGTTTCAGCTAAGGGGTTCTTTGCTAAGTCTACAGCAGCAGGAAGACCCTTCACTTCAGGCATACCCACAGCCATTCCCATTGGGGTTTCATTATTGTTCAGCTGGTTAAAAAAAAAAAAAAAAAATATGACATATGAATTATGACAAAGTAAAAGCCTGTAACAATATCTAGGCTGGCAATAATAAACACAAAACAATTACCTGTGGAATGAATGTATTCTGAGCATAATCTGTCACTTTAACAGAGGGGAGAAAAAGAGTAATGTATTGGTCAGCTGATATTTATGTACTGATACTGATCAACTCTTATTTGAAACAAAGTAAAGCCCTGTGATTAAGCAGGCCAGGTAACAAAGTAGCCTACCTGTTTTATAGTCGTTCATGGTGAGACTATCCAGGGAGTCCAGTGGTGGGGGGAGGGCGTCAAAAGTGTCTATACCAAAATACGTACTTGACCCCGACTTGTGATACAGCGGGGGCAGAGTTACGGTGCACTGCTGGGTACTGCTGTGGAGAAATGAGTTGATGTGAGATGGCATCAGGAATGAACTCGACATGGAACTGCCCGAGGCAATACTGGTTGGCAGAGGGAGAGGCCCCTTCATTGTGGGTATAACCTGAAGGAAGAGACAAACAAGAGTCACACTTGAGCTCAGATCTCGACACATTGTCACATCGCCGTATCCGTTCACTAACCATGGCTGACTCCGGGCCAGCTTGGTCCAGTAGATCATCTAGGTCGTCCCCAATGATGTCTGCGTCAAAATCTTGACTCGTTTCAAGCATCATACAAGGCTTGCTGGTTCTGCACCCATTAACAAATGTGGGCACGGGAAGGGGGACCGACGTGGATACAGATACAGGCTTGGGAACGGACTCGAAGCCTGGCGGCTCAGACAGGGACACCGACGAGATACTGTTTTTGGGAAGAAGTTCATCCACCACTGCTTCATTTAGAGCCGGGTGCACTGCCACTGGAGCTTGGCTTGGAGCTGGGGCAAGAGCCAAAACACTGCTATCCTGGGTTAGCTGAGGCACTTCTAAAAACACATCAGGCAGAAAATATGAGGAGCCATTTTTTATTTCTTACCCTTTAAATTGACAAATCAAAGCTGTATTAAGCCTTAAACTTACCAATTTCTATATCTTCAACTGAAGGCGAGCCATGGGAAAACTGAATGCAGAAGAAATGTATTAAACAATGTATTATAGGTGAGTATAGATATATATTTTGTCATATACATTTTAGATCGTTATGATTACCTTGTCACATGACGCATCCTGATAATTTGATCCTCGCAAAACATTCAAGGCAGGCTGTTAAAACGGAATTAGCTTCATTAAATCATGACTGTTCTTTTTATAGCAGGACAGCCCTCGATGTATGTGCAAAAACGGTCAAAATTTTCCGAAAGCCATAAATCTGAGGAGTCAGACTATAAAATATATAAAAAAAGAAAAAACGGGGGGGGGGGGAACTTCCAACTCACTTTATACGGTTGTCAATTTTTTTTCAGTAAATAAGCCAAGTCTCTTGATGGTATGAGACGGTTCCTCAGACACACGTACCTTACTCCTTACATAAGCTTTACGGATTTTCAATCCCAAAATTTTGGCAAGGTCCTGAGTCAGCTGTGTGACACTGGTATCCTGGGGAAACAATACAAATTGACAGTGTTTATTCAAACACAATCACTGCCTTTAATCATTGTTCATTTTCATTAACGGATTATTTTCTGCTTTCCTTAATATATTGCAATACATCTGCAAGGATTTTATTTTTTTTTATTTTATTTTTCACAGACGTATTTTTGTGAAACTTGCTTTTATGAATCAAGACTCCGGTTATTGTGCATGCATTTCAGCAACCTTTTAAAAAGGTGCAACACACCCCTAAAGTGCGGTTGTTGGTTGCCTTTGAAACGGCAGTATTTTATCATATTGGAGATGAAGAGAGGTCGTCTAAGTTGTCATTCCTGCAACAACATATCCAGGATGATACTCCTCTCCATATATAGTATCATAAAGTGTGCATATATAGTATAATTCAGTGTGTGTTTTTGTAAAAAAAAAAGGTAATATATTTGTATTGGCCAGTGCAACAGCAGAAAAGTCTCTTAAACCTTAAATTAAATGTGGCTGCTTATTACACTGAAGTTGGACTGACATCAGTTTTACTTAAATTTGCCTGAAAATGTCTCAATTTAAACTAAAGATAGCGCACTAACAATCACACAAATATGAACACTCACACAACAATGAACTGAGTGTCAGGCAACACGCCAGAAACATCAAGACTCCACTGGGCGTGCTGTTCCTTCAGGCAGCCTGGTCAGCATTTCAATTTGCTTAATTTTTGTCAAATTTGCAGAGACATAAAAGTGAGTGGATCTCCTGCACATGTGGATAGTCAACATACAACACGCAGATGTTACACCTTACCTGAGGCACTGCTAGAGAGCATTTGGCAACAGCCTCATAGGCCTCTTGATGTCTCCCCATCTCCTTCAAGGATTTAGCTTTTCTGTACAGCGCTTTGTAGTTCCCCTCGTTCAACTGGAGAGCCTTTTCACAGTCTTCTAATGCTTGGTCATACAGTCCCTAAAAACAAGATATGTCCCACAGTTAGGAAAGCCATACTTAACCATTGTGTTGTAGTGAACAGAGAACATAGAAACCGCAGTTTGATCATAAATTGACTTCATGTGTTCAGTGAGTTGAGTCAGGTATGGGTGTGTTTTCCCTGAAGAAAGTATGTTAAGAGTGTTTCTTGTATTGCCATGTAACATGACGAACACCGACATGAAAGAGGAACTGAATTTTGCTGTGAAAGCATCAATCATTCCCAAATGGGGATTTTCTAAGTGGATCCTGAGTTTCTCAACTGATTTTTAGATTTCTGAAGAACAGCGTTCAAAGTGAAATATGCCGGTGGCTTGGTCATATGACGGCAAAAGATACAGAATTCATCACGAGAACATATGTCATGGTATGTTGTTTTTTTTGAGACCTGTAGAGTATGCTGTCATTCACCACCTTTGATTCAATGATTTACAGTACTTCACATGACACTATTTCCTGTTCTGTCTAGAAATGAAGTCTAGCAGAACGTGTAAGGCGTCACTGTGCATCCCATGATATTGAATTTTATTATACTACAGGTATCATGAGTGTAGTACAAGTCATTTCGTTGTGCATGCAACTCACACCCTTCAGGTGGATCATTATTTGACGCATTCATAAATAACATCAATTCATCAAACCTTATTGATGCAGTTTTTTAATGATCCAGTTTTGTATGACAACCAAATTATTGTGCACCTCAAGGGACCTCAAAGCATCTCATCATGTTGTCAAACTAGGGTTATTGCAACCGATTTCAGATTACAATCCTAAATTCTATGTAATAGAATGTGTGTGTGTGTGTGTGTGTGTGTGTGTGTGTGTGTGTAACATGCTGGGACACACAAGGTCGTAGAGTACATGTAGAACAGGTTGGCTATGTTGTGAAAAAATAGAGTATCCATCACTACTGTAAAAAATTCCCTACCGACCCATGACCTCAACTGACAACCAACCGGAACCAAACACATTATTTTTTATGCCTAGCAACAATTTGTTTTATTTTAAAATATTATTTTGAAATTTTGGGAAGTGTATTTGCTTTCTTCACCAGAGTTGGATGAAAAGATTGTATGTCTTTGTCATGGAGTCTTGTCACCATGGGGTTGCCAGGCAACCAGCGAAACTCCAGGAAATGACTGCGCCCGGCCGCATTATGTTCCCGTTCAATGAAGTTGCCCGCACTCAGCACAAACATTAATTAAAAGGAGGTCAGCCCTACCCCACTAGTTAAAAACTAAAATATGCCTCATGCACCTTCCCTGCCATTCTCTCCACAACCTCTGAAGTATTGTCTTGTGCTTTCATATGAACAGTTAGCAAGCTAACTAGCTAATGCTGGTGAAGAAAAGATCCTCTTTTTGGTCTTATTATGATGCTAAGTGTGTGAAATGAAGTAAAACAAATACATTTTTAACCAAAAATGTGATGGTCCTATTTAGAGGGCGACCGATAGTGGATTTTACCGATACCGATAGCTAGGTTGGGCCGTATTTGCCGATAACCGATTAATCGACCGATAGTATTTATAACATACTGTTGACAAAATACATACATTGTTTCAAAAAAAGTCCAGACGCTTTTGCCAATAATCAAAATAATAATGTCATATTTATTGATATTACACCCACAGCAATGCTACACAAGCATGTGTGTTGTCTTAAACAGTTCTCCTACATATTTGGAGTCATCCAGTGCAAAAATAAACATAATGAGCATTATAATTCATATAAAGGACAAACAATCTCAAAACAGTGACGCCATTCTTCTCTGTAGAACGGTAACAGACGATCTCTGACCTGGAGGGATCTATCTTTCCCACTTTATACTATATATATATATATATATATATATATATATATATTTGTTCTCGCTTGGATGCCCATATAAGGCGTAATGTGTGACGGACCTGCCTTCCCATTGGTTGAAAACATAAACAAAGGCATCATGGGAGATCCCCTTGTCGGTAGCACCTACTGTCTATGGGTAGCACGGAGTTAGCGGCAGAAATGACCGAAAATGCTTTAAAGTGCCCATATTATGAAAAAAATCACTTTTTCTGGGATTTGGGGTGTTATGTTGTGTCTCTGGTGCTTCCACACACATACAAACTTTGAAAAAAATCCACCCATGCTGTTTAGAGTGAGATACAGTTTCTGAATGTGTCCTGCCTTCAGTCTCTGGGTGAGCTGTTCAAAATCGGCACGGCTTGTGACGTCACAAGCCGAAACGAGCAGGCTAACCGCAACCATTAGCTCGTAGCGTTAGCATGCTAACGCTAGCATGCTACCTCGTTCTCAATAGCAAAGCACTGCTACAACACACACAAGTTCACCATAATCTACAAAAGAACTACTTACATGTGCGCCCTCATTTAGAAGTCTCCCAGCTAATCCTGCCTTGTAACTGACCAAAGTTGTAGAAACAGCCTTTCTTTTACTGTCTATGGAGCTAGCTAGCTGACATGATCTACATCTGAGCTACTGGGCATGTGCAGTGCAATCAAAGATAGTACAGAAGAAGAAGAAGAAAAGAGGTCTCACTCTGTAGCTAAAACAGAGACCAGCTGAAAAGAGGATCTGCAGCAGTGAGAGAGAGCACTGCAGTACAACACAAATATGGTGTTTTTTGAAAATTAAACCATGTAAACCTATTCTGGTACAACCTTAAAATACAATTATGAACCTGAAAATGAGCATAATATGGCTGCTTTAAATGAGCATCTGATGTCAGCCTTCTCCGCACAGCATGTGCTCTCCGTGCAGCGCGCAGTAACACGTGTCGAAAAGAAACAACACGAGGCATCAGTGATAGTTTTTATTTCGCCTCTAGAGGCCGCTATTGTAATGCATGATGCCAGGAGACCCTTCTCAGCTCTCGTGTACTGTGTAATGAATGACAGCGCGCGCTTCTCAGCCGCTCCAGCAACGGACGCAACCATCGGTATGGATTTTTGCCGATAACGATAGTTCCACCAATCAACTATCGGTGCCGATTAATCGGCAAAACCGATGAATCGGTCGACCTCTAGTCCTATTAATACATAGCAAACTATTACATGAGACCAAAACTGCTTGTTGTATTTTGGACTTTAATTGTACTATTTAAATGTAGAAAAAAAACTATTTGGTAGAGTCAAAGTGTAAGGCACTTCAAAGTGATTGTGATGGAAACTGAAGCGAAACTCAAGTGTGATGGTCACCACCTACTTACCGGAACAATGTTTAGGTACGCGGCAGCTCGATTTGCATACAGCTTTTCCAGTAATCGTGTTGGAACACAAATATCTTCCGAGTCAGCATACTCCGCTATACTCAAGGCTTCGGTGTACATCTCGATGGATTTTGTCCACTCCCCTTCTTTAAACACATCATTTCCTTCTCCAAAAAGATTCCACACGAGATCCTTAATGAACACCTGAAATATTCAGAGAACCAGATCAGTACAAAATATACATAGTTTCATTCAGGCCCCGTTATTTATATTTTTAGTTTTTTGGGGGGGGTATGGGGGGAATCACAAGTTGCCTTTCATGTGAGCCTGTCATTATCCCTAAATCAGTTCAGCTCTATACAAATGTTTATACAAAATGGCAGTGTATCAAAATTTACAGAGCTTACCTCATACTGCTCTTGACTTCCAGGAAATGGAAGGGTTGATCTAAAAGCAAAAAGGGAGTTCACGTTACAAACCTTTAAAGTGTCAAGAAGAACATACATTGGAGCGAGAAGTAACCGTGGTGGTTAGAGTTCAATTGTATTCAGAGCTCATAATGTTTCATTCAGTACAAAGTAGGACTGCAAGTAACGTTTAATTAATCATTTGGTCATCCTTTACATCTTATTCTTCAAGTAAACAAGGCTGTATATACTCTAGATCTCTCAACATGGTTCAAAGACATTGATACAGATCTGTCACGATTTTTGTACAAGGGTACAATAATACACATCTGCATGCTGACACAGAACTAAAGGTACTGCCGAGATTAATATCAGCAACAGTTCTTAATCATTTTGTGCATTGTAAAGTTGGGCAGATTAATTGTTTCACTTGAAACTAGCTATATAAATAAAAGGCTGTGTAATTAAATGTCATGGAGCATTTTGCAATAATCATTGGGAGGTTATTTGGTTATGCTGCTTTCCAGGTCAGCTGCTGTCTGAAATGTAAAGGTGTCTTTCCTCTTTCTGCGTAGCAGTCTCAGACAACTTAACACATCGTGACATTAATTAAGATTCAAGTTTGACTGCACAGCGATGACGAGCAGAGTAGTATTTTAAGTATCACTTTTGTTTTACAAATCAAAGGCTTTGCCAGATTAGACAAAAGGCAACACTGCGCTGCCTGGCGTCGCTCTAAAAACAATATGGGCATACTGCGAGTCTGCCTGATGCATGAATACAAAGCTCAAATCAGGAGAACATCCAACATTAATAACAAAACTAACGTGAAGCCAGTAATCAGCTGTCACACTGACACCCAGCTGATCTGAACAACAATGCATAAAGGCAAAGCTGACAAATCATTGTTGCATCATGCAGTCTACAGAGGTACCCACACTTTTTCATTTAAAAAGGACCCGCAAACACAGGCAGACGAGTACTTGTAGCTGGTAAGAGTCTTCATCTGGTTATCCTCTGCAATATTTCCAAGATAGGATGACAAAAAAAGACTAGTGGGCATGGCAACATCAGGAAGTGTCAAACAAAGGATCAGAACAGTCATTACACACGTCTGCTTAGTTATTAGGCCTTGAGGTATTATATTAGTAAAATTCAGTTACGCTCCGACTTTAACAACTAGTGATCTAAACCATGACACTTACTGGATGAACTGTAGGCCTTTCTGAATCTCCTGCCAGCGACTCCTTCTGTCCTGACATGCTCCAGACATGTTTGTATTAATATCCACTCCTCTGTCAGCACCTGAAATTATAGGATACATACATTATATTATCTGGTAAAAGTCACTGGCAAAAAAACAGCAACAAGACAATATAAAAGCACTCCTTGCTTATCATAAATCACCATCAGCCGGTTGTCCAACTGGTTTACTCACACAGTTAAATACGCTCTGTGTTCACAGGCATTATATTACTGAAAGGCATATTGCTTTCAATGTTTATAGCTTCCGCATTTATCGTAGTAATGACGACACACGTATAGTTCCGGAAATCAAAGCTAACAAACATTTTTGTTAGCTTTTGTTAGCTTGCGAGCTGATAACGTTACCAAAACAGCTCAGTTTAATCAACATTGAACTGAAAAACTGTGGACGATAAAAGGTAAATTTGCTGGCCCGGGAAAACTGTTTAAACATAGCATCTGAAAGCAAGAGGTCCATTATCGGACATCATTTCGACAGCACTGACTAATATTTCAGCTTTCAAACAAATGCAAGTGTTTCACATGATAGGAATATAGGCCTAAAACATGTAGCTTGGATGTCCAGAATAGTTTGTATTGGAGCATATGACGTTATTGTCAAGACATTCATCGTGTTATTAACATGGTTTAGATACGAAGATTTGCTGTCACCTCGCATAATACCGCCAACCTGTCAACCCTGTCCAATCATAGCTAATATACATTATGCTTTTTTAACTTTACGTTTCTTCTAAACTAGTTGCTAATCAAATAAGCATACGTGTTACAGGAAGAGACAGGAAGCTGGTAAAAGGCTTTAGAAGGGTGCTCCTGTCCTGTTTCGGTCAGCAAGGCCAAAATTCACTTTATTCTAGGAACATGTTAGTGTATAGAAGCGTTCATTGCTTAACAATCATGTCTATTTCAAGACGACGGGTCCACTGTGGAGAAAGACATCATTTAGAGTCAAGTTTTCACGAGTGATGAAGCACCTCGTACAGGGGTTGTCCGATATTGGACGCATGGCATTTAGCGCACGTGTGTTACCAGCGGTCGAGGAACCGCCGAGAGTAGACTTGTAGTTAGCAATCATCATCTGCTAGCAAAGGATAGCAATGTGTAGCCTACATAGTTTAAGCGCTGCCAACAAATCTGAACCGATTAAACACAACAGTGTTCTCCGGTGCTGGAAACACACCGGCCTAACCAGCTAACGTTACATGGCGTTACCAGACTAAGTTTCTAGGAAGTACACTGAACCTAACAAAGCATAGGCATGCCCAAGTTGAACTAACGTTAGTTCCCCAACGCAAACAATAGCGAGCAGTTAGATGTTTAGCTCCCGCCTGAGACCTGGTAAATATCACATGAATTAACCAACAATGCCTGCTGTTCCTACTTACATGAATGGATCTTTATTCCAAACAACCCTTATGTCGGTTATCTAAAAGAAGGGAAAGTGATTTCTCGTTCTAGCTAAAATAACTTGGCTAGACGTGCTGTATCGCTGAAGGCCGCCCTTTGCTTCTTCTTCTTCTACTTTGACTCGAGGTAGAGCGAACATCGACACCAGCGCAGTGCCTCCCCCCGGCTGACAGTGGAAGGACACGGCAATATTTCACATAGAAAATAGCAATGCAACTTCAACAAGCATGGATCAATAAACCAATAAATACATCATAATATTAATAATAATTTAATAATAAATATCATAATACATGACATGGATATATAAATCACACATTAAATTAATTACAAAGCTGTTGTTTTTTTATACATTTAAGTTATTTGTTACATTTCATATGCTATTATATAATGTGGATAATTTCCTTGTGGGTAATAACTCACTGACTACTGTTTGGATGTGTGGATCAAATGTCTTTGTCAGCCCCATTATCTGCAAACAGAACTAGCCAGTGAGTGAGTATACAAGTGATGGCTTTTTCTTCAGGCAAACGACAGAGAACTGCACATCAAGGGAATGGAGCTGAGAGTCATGCCTTTTGATTGAAGAAGCATATCAAGTCAAAAATAATGTAATATATTATTTTGCACATATGACTGATTTCCTCATTTTGTTTTGCCAATATATTTAAATTGAAAATCCATACAGAGGACTCCATCTTAAGTCTAACATTGTCAATCCTTCAGGCCTTTTGCTAATAGGCTGCCAAGACGCTGTTGCCTGCACCGTTGCTGTTTCCAACCCTTCAAATCTAAAACACACATCACAGTTCAGACTGTTAATGCTGAAGCAATGCTAATTCCTCTCACCCTCAACTCTCCTTCCTGCAAATATTCCTCTGAGAGTCCCTGGTTCCCTCTTTGAATTAATGTGAGTGTGAGTGCTTCTATAAATGTGGAACTGTGGTTCACAAAGTAGACCCTATAAGAAAAACACAAGGAGTGAGTGAGCTTGAGTTTCAGCTTCAAGTAAAATAAATGTCTCACTTATTCTTAGTTTTAATTTGATGCATTATTGTGTTGCTAGAGCTGTACTGGGTTTTAGGTTACAGCACGTCATCCAGTGCTAAAAATGTTTTTGATGGAAGAAAAAACTATAGAGTATTATAATACTATTGTAATAAATTACTTTTAATAGTATTAGTGTTGGGAATAAGATGAGCAATTAACCTTCCTTCAAACCCCCTCTTATTTCTGGAATCAGTTAAACCATCTCACATTTTCCATATTTTGGTTTTATTTTGTCACGTACAAATTAGGTTTGCACGTTGTTCAATGAATTATCAAAACAAGTAGAGCAGCAAATGTATATCAATAGGCTCTGTGTGAGGAGGCAGACAGCCAACTACTTGCCTTCGTCTTATTTTTCATCATTTCCTGACTTGTTTTTCTTTCCCCATATTAGGTCGGAGCTATTGTCTGATCCTCATTCAGGACGAATTTCATGCACTGACGCTCAGCTGGACTGAACACGGATTT
Organism: Sander lucioperca; assembly: GCF_008315115.2. Taxonomy (NCBI): domain Eukaryota; kingdom Metazoa; phylum Chordata; class Actinopteri; order Perciformes; family Percidae; genus Sander; species Sander lucioperca. The sequence goes on along the minus strand of NC_050193.1, from coordinate 5,359,518 downwards.
CCCCAAAAACACTCGGTTTGTTCTTTACTCAACATAACATAATAAAATATTTTTTCTAGCTAAATATTTGAATGGTTTCTCCCTCTCTTTCTCACCCATGTACCTGTGCACTTATCTTGATATAAGTGTTTATTGTTTTCTGTGTAGTATTTCAAATTGTATTCTAGTAATTTCTAAACTGTATGTATTTCTAATGTATTTATTATCTAGCCCTTCTTCCCTTTCCCTAAGTGGCTATGCCACTTGTCAGGCCGCCATTGTAAATAAGAATCTGTTCTTAATGACTTGCCGGCTAAAAAATAAAGGTGAAATAAAATAAATAAAAATAAAATAAACATCATAATTTCTCTGGATGTTTCTCAGGCTGAAACTCAGCTTGTCCAGTGTTTCTCATTTAATCTGAAATATGTATTTTTGGATCGTTTGTTTAGGGGTTATCTCATCATCTCTCATGCAGTATCTCACTCTCAGCTAATGTCAAGAAAACAAGTATTAAACACCATACATTGTCTGGGATTCTGCTTTCTGTTCAGTTCATTGCACATTTTCAGCTTATTCAGGGTTTTCTGTCAGGTGTGTTCAGCTCGATATGATCTAACTGTTGACTGGATGTTTTGTAGCGATGGATAGAACTGAAAATAATCAGATATACAGGGATCAGAGGGATGTGTCTCCTCTCAGAAAAGGCAGTCATCCTGGCAGCTACAATAACTGCCAGGAGGAGGCGCTTATCTCACGTTGTGCAGAAGCATCGCTGAGGAATTGAATCACAAAACACTTTGAATATGTCCCCTGTTATCAAAACCCAAAGTGTGTGTCTTTTATGATTTAGCTGCCCTGACATTACCACAGTATGAATGCCTATAGAGTCCAGTACAAGAGAGCTGAAAATATACTTTTAGAAAACACAATAAAAAGATGAAACCCAAAGATATGACACATCTTTATATCAGGTCTGCAATTTGTCAAATAAACAATCTCAGCTGTTAAATTTAGACACTTGGGAGTGCTGCTCAGTAAATCATCCTGACAATAATGATAGCTATTTGCTTTATGGAGAGAAGGTCTGTTGTACTCACCCTGCTGACATGTTTATGTGGAAGGGGAAGGAGAGGGATGGAGTTTTTATGATTATGGATGGGAAACTATATTATTAGAGTATAATTACCATAATTTGCATGTCTCTGTGCATTTGTTGTGAGGAAGTGGAACCATATATTGTGTTGCTTACAGAAATTAAAAATGTGCTGCATTAGCAACAATGAACCCTGAATCTCATTGACATCTGTACCTCAACTCGCATAGTGTTTTCTATACTCTAAGTTTATTTGTATTTTGTTTAATTAATTTCCCATGACGTGATGTATATGAACATAGGATACTTGGAAAGCTCAAAATGACTTGAGTTTTATGTGTAAACCAAATAGTCTAGAATTAAAATGATCAAATAAAAGTGTTGGATTTGTTTTTATTGCTACCTGTGTATAAAAATAATCAATTTCATCTGGTACAAAACATCATTGCAGCATGAAATCTGGAGATGCAGAGATGCAAACACTGGTCAGAGCTGAGAAGAAGCAGAAATAATCTGCAGGCTGTTTCCTCTAGGGGGCTTACAAGTACAAAAACATTGGATTAGCCTCTGGCCAATGAGATTATTCAAACAGCATCTAAAAACAGCTCTCCACTCAATGCTACACTCACTTAGTGTCAGTGAACGACACTTGGTGTGGAGTTCAGCCGCTTGTTGCATGCCATGACTGCGTTTTACCGAATACTTCTCTTGTTTTCTGGTAAGTTGACTATTTACTTTGTAGTGGAGCTCCAACTACGAAATGCTAAGACTTGAGAAGTTATTGTAAAGACACAAAGGGGCACTCCCTTTGTGTCTTTACAATAACTTCAAGTTAACAGCCTTGAAGGAAACTACCTGTTTACATATGCAGAGGGATTCAGTGAAAATGTTATTGGTAGCAAACAAATTTCTGGTGTTCATGAGGTGTGAGATGTGAGTAAGTGGAAAGTCAATCCTCTGACTCCTATATACTTTGTACTGAGGCTCTGTGCAGAAACACAGGCATGTAGAAAGAAAGAAAGAAACAGACTGAAAATGTGCATGTACCTCTCCAGACTTCTTAGATGCTGTAGCCACTTAGAAGTGGAACACAGCTCAGTTGCCAGTTTATTAGGAACACCAAGCTCCAATAAGCAAGTCCTGCAATAAGTTAAAATGTTCAGTTTTTGTTCAAACTGTTTTAGTGAGGTAATTTACCCTACCCTCATTGATATACTTGGGGTGGGCAAAATAATAGAAACACCCCTGTAACACAATACACTTGAACAAACTACATCCTTATCCTCTAAAATGATCATAAAGTTGAATCAACACCTCTCAACAAAAACGGAACATTATAACCATCATGAAGGTAAGATTTGTTGCAAGAGTGTTGTAGACTGCATTAGGTTTAATTAGGTCAGAAACTCTCAGGTTCTGAACCCAAACGCAGACCAGGACAAGGTCGGTGGTGAAAGAGGTGAATGTTTATTGAAGACAAAAATATACTTGAAAAGGTAATGCCAGGCGTGTAGACAGGTGAGTCCGGGTGATGGAATGCTGATGGTGGTGACGAAGATGTTGGGAGGTGAGTAGCCTACTGGTGAACATTTTTAGTCTTGAAGGAACGACGAAGTTGATAGCTTTGGTTGTCAGACCGGGGTGAAGGGAATTCCAGGGTGAAGGTAGCCTACTGAAGAAAGAGGAACAGGAAACAGTTTAGCGAACAAAGCGAACAGAAATTGACTAGCAAACAATTTGGCTGGCACGCAAGCACACATACGGCTAACGATCCGGCAGGGACTGGGTGTCAGGAACACAGCTTAAGTAGTGTACTGATGATGATCGGGAACAGGAGTGTAGATTGCTGAAGAGAAAGAGGTGAGAGCAGGTTCAGGTTTTCCTGGAATTCCAGCCTTGCACTCGTTGCCCGGCAACCGGAACACAAGATTTTTCCCCCCACTATGGCCACGCCAAGACCCGCCCTTCAATAGGTACTATTGGCCAGGCGTCCATGCTTACGCAAGGTAACGTAACCTGATTTGTTCAGGTCCTATCACCTGATCAATCGGCTATCCTAACCTTAACCACTCAAGGTCAAATGCTTAACCCCAACCAATCGACCACTATGGCAACGGCAAGTGGATCCTGGCGTGGCCATAGTGGGATTCGTAATTTTGCAACCGGAACAGGGTACGTTCTAGCCATAGACTGTATATAAGAATGGACCAACAGATCCCGTTGCTCTGGACGGAGACCAGTGAAGGCCATTAGAAGCACTTTTCCGGTGAGCGCTGAGCGTTACTGCGCAGCCTCCAACTGAGAGAGACGACGTAAATGTGACGTGAGCAACCTGTCTGAAAGTGTAAGTCTTCTGGTAGCTGTGCCAAGAGAAATCTCAATCATTCCCAATCTTGCAGGGACGGAGAGCGTAGGTATATGTAAAGAGATAACATGGACACAGGCTAATTATTGCTAACTAAAATGCTAGTTAACATTAGTAATTAAACTTAAACAGCTAATGTAAGTCGAAACTGCCTGCGAGCTTCTCCTGTACTATACAGTAATTCCTCTACTATGCGACAGTAAGTCGCGTGGTTATGACCCAATCGTTAGCCTATTTTTACAAAAACGTCTGCTATGGAGCCATAACGTGAGATACAAGGTAATGGAGCCTTTATACATTGTCGTGTTTCTTTAAAAATAAACAATGGACAAATAAAGTCTTTAAACGCTTCAGATGTAAAGTTATTCGCTGTCAAAGTGGCGCCAAAATGAATGGCAGTCAATGGAATGCTAACGGGAGGTGATGGCTTGGTAGCATGAAAATGGCGCCATAGGAGGTTCGCGGTCTGAGGAGAAGCTTACCCCCTTGCATTTATGTTGTCTCTCTCAGTTGGAGGCTGCGCAGTAACCCTAGCCATCACCAGAAAAGTGCTTATATTGGCCATACAGTCTATGGTTCTAGCCTGGATGCCAGCCCACAATATTCGAGGTCGGGAAGTTTGACTAGAATCTGAGTATGACTATGTCAGGCTAGGTACGTTCAGGAATGTTACACAAAACACAAAACCAACCAGACAGACAGGTAAAACACGCTCAAGGGGATGGGTTTGTGACAGGTGTACCTAATAATAAACTGGCAACTTTTTTTTTCATTTAGGTATTGCAACACACTTATTGTGTTTTATAGTTTTTATTTTTTTATTTTCTTTTGAAATAAAATAAATAAAATAAAATATAAAATAAAAAAAACTGAGTGTGTAGAGGGTGGACAAAAGAAAAGGAACACTTTAACACTTTTAATTGTGTTAATTTTATCGCAGAGGCAGCAGTTTCTATTATTGTGTCCAACCCCTGAATATCACACAATATAGGTCTATCAAAACCTTACCACAAAAAATGTCTAAAGACACTACGATGTGTTTACAAGATGAGGGATGAGTTTGTTTCTCCTCTTTGGTTCTTTATTTTCCTTTGCAGTGGTTGTGGCCTCTGCGGCATCACGCAGGTCCCAACGGCCAAAAAGAGGCTTGCTGGAGTTGGCGGGAGCCATCAAATGCAGCACAGGAAGATCTGCCTTGGCTTACATGATGTACGGATGCTACTGTGGACTGGGTGGTCAAGGCTGGCCAAGAGACAAGGCAGACTGGTGAGGCAACCAGCTTTAATCACACTCTTCTCAAACAAATATGACACTGTCAAGTCTGTTTTCATTTTCAAGAATATCTGGACACATGATGATAGTGTGTGCCAAAATGTAAACATTCAGCTTGCACTATATATGGCCCACCTATACATTATGTGATGCAAAAGATATAATTCAGCATGCAATGGTGATGTTTAGTCCTCCACTCAACAGATCATGCAGACACATTATTTCCTCCTCCCTCCATCCTGCTCGTGTACACACAGTTTCCGTTCCTGAATGAGTCAACTGAACCACAGATGCTGTCTGATGGGATGGAAGGAGGGAATGGTGTCCAAATTCAGCAGACTCACATACTCCAATGGGTACCTCAAAATGGGTCCAAACATTCCACACCCAAATCCTAATTGCCGTCTCCTTCTTTTCCTTCTTTTCCTTCTTCGCCGCAAGACATCGAACCCCCTCAAACCAGTTAACTGCTAATTATCTGTTGTGAAAACCCATAAGGTGATCCTTCCCTGTCTTAAAAATAGCCGTGGTGTGAGTCAAACCACAGTGCTGTGACTACCCACTTACTGCTTTCTTGACCCTGCCTTGTGTAGTCTGGAGTTCAGCCTTCAAAATAAAAAAAAATCATTGTGTTGTTAATCTCTCTGTGTAGGTGTTGCCACAGACATGATTGCTGTTATGGAGATGCAGAACGTCTTGGCTGCCGAACGAAAACAGACCAGTATCAGTGGACGTGTGAGGACAAGAAAGCTGAGTGTGGTATTGCATTTTTAATGCTTATGTATACATAATATTTTGTGATTTTGAAAGTAAGACAGCTTCTGCTTTCTTTCTTTTAGTGACCCAACATGTAAATATGATGCTTCGTGTACCATGTAACACACCATCATGGGTAAACCTGAAAGTGAGACACAGATCAGGCTGTGTGTGATCTACAAATATCCATGAAAAGAGCAAGCTGGAAGTTTATTGGAGGGGAAAGACAGGATATTTACAACATATATTTATTGGTATTTTAAGCCTCCATAAACCACAGGAATTTCTGTACATAAATAGCAACAGACTTAATGAGGTTTACATATTTAAGTACCAAAATATAGTGGGTTGTTTATGATATTTTATAAATAAATCAATGTAAAATAAATTCATAGTATCCACAACTACTATTCAGTAGCCAGATGTCTCTCAATTTCAGATAAATCACACCAAATTAACCATTAGGAGGCAAAATGACAAAAGCTAGACTTTGCAAGCTTTAGAACAAGTATTCACAACAAATGACATAATCCTTTTTTAGCTTGTCACTGAAGAAAGGCATTTGTGTTCTTCATTGCAGATGATTTGAAGGACAAATGTGAAAAGCTGCTGTGCAAGTGTGACAGAGACGCTGCCAAATGTTTGAGAAAAGCACCTTTTATCCAGAAATATGCCCTATGGCCAGATTTCCTCTGTGGTCATGAACATCCAATGTGTAATATTTACTGACACAATAAATGCATGTCCTGGTGTGCTTTTTGGAAATACATCATGTTACAAGACATTACTCTAAAATACTCAAAGACACTCAAAATATTTGGCTTATACTGTGTGTGTGTGTGTGTGTGTGTGTGTGTGTGTGTGTGTGTGTGTGTGTGTGTGTGTGTGTGTGTGTGTGTGTATTTTTTATTTTTTTTTACTGTTTTTAATTTTCATTATCAGGCTTTTTTAATTAAATTGTGAAAGAACATAATGAGGTGTGTGAGGAGTAAAACAGTGTTGTGTCTTTGCAGATACCTTTATATTGAATATGTTGTTTTAATAAATGACAAAACTACTATTAAAAGAGTTTACAGTTAATTAATATACATTTTGACACACACACATACACACACACACACACACACACACACACACACACACACACACACACACACACACACACACACACACACACACACACACACACACAGGTTTGTGGCACTATCTTTGTGGGGACCCATCATTGACATAATGCATTCCCTAGCCCCTTACCCTAATCTTAACCATCACAACTAAATGCCTAACCTTAACCCTTACCCTCACCCTAACCATAACCTAATTCAATTCCTAATCCTACAACCAAGTCTTAACCCTCAAACAGCCCTTTAAATTTATGGCGTCCAGCATTTTGGCCCCACAAAGCTGTCGGGACCTCACAAGTATACTGGACTCCCGGTTTTTGGACCCCACGAATATAGTTAAACACACACACACACACACACACACACACACACACACACACACACACACACACACACACACACACACACACACACACACACACACACACACAGTGACTCAACCTGATGAGGATTACAGCTGCAGGAGATCCACATAATGAAAAGGCAACTTGAGTATTCCTCTGTTGAAACTCAGTCAATACTCAGCCAGAAGGTAAATGTTAATCAGCAAGATCAGATAGCCGGACCTTACAACAGTCCTTTTATTTGTTTAAAACATGTGCAGGGCATTGCTTGCCTTTTAACTCTGAAGTTGACTCCTTTTGCTTTGGGGTTGTTTCTGACTACACTTCATTCATTGGGGTTTGAAAAAAACACTTTTGGAAATGTTGTGCCCTAATAGGAAAACTGAGGTTTTCCTGCTTTTCTATTTTGAAGTCTGCGGACACTTTCTTTTCTCCTCCCCCAATCTATGTGTTAAATATTCCAGCTGCATTGCCACTGCTATTTCAACCAGATGCAAACTTTACTGTAAAAAATAGGTCTTACTCATTCATGTCCTTTTAAGGCTTTGATAGTATCACAGATTGTTGTGCTTAAAGGGACTTTCCCATGAAGTCAACAGAAAAAAGCTAGAGTCACTAAATAGCTATTAAGTGATCTCATATAGCCTTAATATTATGACAAATTGTGACCCCATTGGCTGTTTGCTCTTTCATCACAGTACTAAAAGAGAAGCATTTTCAAATGCATAGTGGGATGCCTCTACAGGAAAAAGGTCCATCAAACCAGCAGGACGTCACCTGGTTTTGGCCAACAGATGGTGCCATATTCACATTTACTAAACTTGAAACACAGACACAACAGGAACCAAGCGTTCATGTGTACACGCCCAAACAATGAGAGAATTTGCACTTAATAATGATCACGGATACTATTATTTAGATTTGTAAAAAATAATAATTATGTATTGAAGTTCCTAGTAACCTGTTATGACTGTGGGTTTGAATGTTTTACCTGCAGTAAATGACTCTATTTTGGTTTACCACTGTTGGTTTTGGGTTTGGCTTGGGAACCTCTTTCAGATCGAATTGGTAAAAGTCCCGCTGTCAAGTCAAAACCTTCGTTTCCCCTCTGACACCCAGTAAACGGTATCACCACCATGGCTATAATCACAGTAAACACAGCCTTCCCAGACACTCAAGTGAGCTTTTACACTTGAGTTCACACGGAAAATACAATTTCTTTGTTGAATGAGTGCACCGCTCGTAAGTGTGGACTGAAATGGGAGATGATGCCATGGTGCAGTGTCCAAAGTCCAGGACTGGAAATAAGTATCTGGGTCATGGCCCACAAACACTTGCCTGATTGTGTCCAACCTTCAGCGGCTATGAGCTCTGACGTTATGGAAGCCTTACGCCTTCATCCACGACGGTTGCTCAAAGTCCCACTTTCCTGTTTGGGTACGTTGTTCTACCTCTAATCTATGCAAATGAAGAAAAACAAATGTAATGATACAATTAAGGCTAAAAATGATATGTCATGCATTTAATTTAAAGTATTTACATGTAAACACCCTGTGTTATATAAGCATAACAAGACAAAAATACATATGCCTTGTTAACTTTTTAATTGTTCTAAGCACAGAAAGAAACAGTACAGCATCTGTTTGAATTCATGAGATTAGAAACTGAAACATGCTTCACAGTTGCAGTACCCTCATCTAATTTAGCACCCCTGATGGTGTAACACAGGCTGTGCTTTCTCAAGCAAAAATATTTTGATATTGAATGTTTTAAAAGTAACATTTTGGGTTTGCAGTGGGGAAACAGAGTACAGTTTAATTCATCAGGGCTTCTGAGGGATAAACATTAATCTTCTGAAGGTTTATTTGCATCACACAAGGTCTGTCTGTTTCAATTTTTCCCAGGAAGCTGTCTTGTGAACCCATGAGACTCTCTTTGAAAGCAGCCTGAATCCTGGTCCTTTCTTTTCCCTGCTGCCTGTGAAGGTTGATGAGGATGTTCCTCAGAGTGGTTTTCTGCCAGCACACTCCTCTGTCCTGCCCCTGCTGTCTGGGAGTGGCCTTTCAAGGATTTCAGCTCTTTGTGTACTTTCGCCAAGTGCCATCCTCACACAGCCTGTGTCTGTGTCAGCATCTTGTTTACACCTTTATGGGATTGGACCTTGCTCTGTCTGTCTATTGCTGACGTTAAAAGTTGTAATAAATTCACACTGGCTGCAGCTGACATACAAATCCTGGTTAACAACTGACCTTGTATTAATATTTCTGGAGCAGTGTGGCACTCTTAAGGAAATCCTGTGATAGAAGAAACGCCTATTCCACATATGCATGACAGCGTGGTTGTCGCATTGAATTAGTCCATTCTTTAATCTTTAATCCCTGCCAAAGGTAGAAATACTTGGACTGAAGGTAATTGATATCTAAATGTACATAGTTTTTAAAGTATTGTACAAATGAATGATAATGTAGTTTTATCTATACATATTCTATGAACATTTCAAGAGTGATGTTTAGAATTGATCAACGACAAAGTTTAGGAAGTGTAAAAACTATGCAGCTCATTAACATGCCAATATATAGGCCTGTTCTTTATGCTGATATACAAAGTTGTTTTATACAGAATGATGTGGGCATCATCTATCATGTATGTACAGTATTTCATGAGTTAAGCAGCCAAAAAAGGATGAGAAATATGGCCAAAAAGAGTGCCTAATATTTTGAGAATTAAGACTAATGTGAAGAAGTTTAAACTTTTGCTTGTAGTGACCCCCTCTAGCCAATTAGCTCCAGCTTTCGAGGCATATGTTGTTTTGCTTATGGCTGAACATTTCATGCATTGTGTTGTTCCCTAATTGGAAACGCAGCTCTTACTCTTTTTTTAACCAGCTTGGGGAAGTAAGAGAGACTCAATGATGATACATGTTAAATGTTTTTCTGCAAGCCGTGCACCACACAGCTCCCACCTGTGCCACAAAAACACCGGGAAAAGGCAGTCAAGGTTCAGCCAACATAAGGAATGCACACACTTATTATGTTGCTATATCAGGAGTTTAAATAGCAGCTGTGAAAGGTGAAGCTATTTAGAAGGGTCCTGATAAATGCTTTCCTAATCTTGTTGGAGGAAATGTTATGTGACACACTCATTTCCAGTACTGTGTCATATGCTTACATAGGTAGGTACACATTATGGTAAACATTCTTTTTAGATGACATTCTTCTCCAATTTAAACTGTCTCTAGATCTGTTTAACCAACTATGTATAACTGCATAATAATATCAGCTAAGGTTGGTGGATTTTAAAATATATTAAACTATTTTTTCTCTCACCGTCTGTCAAGTCATCTATGAAAAGCTTAATGGCAGCAAATCATCCTGGGGAAAAGAAAAGAAACAAACAAAAAAATTTGAATTTCTCATATTACTTTCATGGATTATAGGATCAGTTTTTTTTATTGTTATTGACACTGTTCACAAGAAATCATACAGGTTACCATGGAAATGAGCTGCTGGCACTGCATCATGAGCTTACTAATAATACTGATAATAATAATAATAATAATAATAATAATAATAATAATAATAATAATAATAATAATAATAATAATAATAATACATTTTATTTGTAGAGCACTTGTTATTGTTAAAATCAATCCCAAAGTCGGAGGGAATAGATCAATCATGATGGTATTGACTGCACAATGCATATGAGGCATTTTTTTAGCGCTCACCTGACAAAAATCTGTTTGTTTTTCATGATAAGGCTGCTCATAGTGTCATAAAGGACAATCTCTTTTTGCACGTCATGATGAATACACTTAAGAACCAGCAAGTTTGCCATCTGGATGTTATTTTCAATGACCAAGGTACTCATCTGTGTGCTAAATGCAGCATTTCATTTTACACTGATGGTAGTTGGAGGTTGGACATTATCCAGCAGTGATGTGCTGTGCATGTTGCTGACTAAGGTTTTTCTAAAAACCACTGCAGCAGCTTCCAGTTGTTTTCTTTCTATCATCATGCGTGAGTTTACAAAGGGTCACTTTAACAGATGGAACGTGATGATACGCTGCTGCAGCAGATATGAATCATTGATGCTGCAACATGGAGCGTTACCCAGGAAACTGTAGTCTGATTAGTGTGAGCTGAGTATATGCGTGATTATAGTGACATTGTCACAATGTGATGTGAAAACATATTTGCATAGGAGACTTAATGGAATATTGTGAAAAAAACAGCATTAAATTACATTTGCTAACATTCTGAAAAATGCACACACAAACTACTGATTGTTGCAGACTGGGCAAAAATGAGAGCAGATGGGTTTTTATTATATACATAACCACTGTGTTTTGAGAAATATACTTTCATATTCAACTCAGAAGATCTCTGCAGGAGCAACAACAATTTTCTGAAACGCATATGTGCTCATTCTGCCTGTAGGATATACTATAATAAAACTCTTCAAATGTTATATGTAAAAGTAATAAGGCTTTACAAGGCCTTTGTATGCAGTGTTCATTTGTGTGCCAAAACCTCTCCACAATGGCTAAAATGTGCTTTTCAATATTTCAAGAAATAATGCTTCTTCTGTTTTATAACAGATAATCTCTTTGAGCTAACGACAAACATAAAAGTGCTAACAACCATAAAATGAGGAAATTTCAATTTGGTATAGAAAATGGAGAGATAGATATGCAAGTGTCTAACAACCTATATCGAAAATATATCCAACCCTCTTCAAACAACAATATGAAGCAATATTGTCCATTTGCAGCATATTACTTTGTTTGTTTGGGTGACTTCCCAACTATTTTTCAAGTCATTTTATTTATATAGCCCAATTTTGCAAATTTGCCACAAGGGGCTTTACAATCTGTACAGCATATCTGTCCTTTTACCCTCGATTCGAACTTAAACTACTCTCATCATCAGCCTGACATGGCTGAAATTCCGTTCTCAGTTCAGTTATAAATAAGACTTGTCTCATTTTGTTTTAAATGACTGCACTTGGCCTTTCTGTGCATCAGGCTCATACTCAGTGGATGATGCCCACACTGCCTCACCTGTGGACCACAGCTGAGTTTCTTTGTTTTGACTACTAATTTAGAGGTTGTTAGTGGCGCGTTGAAGACACAGTCGATGTGTCTATGAATGCACATATAGCGAGTTTAAGTTATTTAATCAAAAGGCACGGACGGGGTTCGAACCCGCGATCTTCGGTTTACGAGACCGACGCCTTACCACTTGGCCACCGCGCCTGCGCTGAAAAAATCCGTCTCGAACCATTTTGTAGAGCAACCGTTTTTGGGTGTATCATAGATATGGCTCCAGTGGACTGTTGTCCTTTACATACCACCGAGACTAGCTTTCCTCTCATCATGAGCTGCTAAGATACGCTACCCTTCTAAATGTATTGTCGTCATTCGGCCACAAGGGGAGGCTGTTATCTTCCATGTGTGAACAACATGTGTCTCTCTTTTGCAGTTTTCAGCAAGCAGAGGTCTCTGCTCTCCATCTTCCAGTGTTAACAACAAAGGAGGTGAGAGTTTGCTCTTTACAGTCTTTACTCTTCATTGTTTTGTTAAACATTAACTGATAGAAGTGCTTACGTTGCTACAGCCAATTTGCATGACCTTGAACCTTTTGAGAAACAAACCAGTGTAGGTAACACTACCCACAGGCTGTAGCCTAATGATTATATTACACCCACATTACAAAGTGTATGATAGGCTGTGTATATACAGTCTATGGGCTGGACAGAATAACATTGTGCTATTCTTGAAATCTTAGATGTAGTGTAATGAGGTTGTTAATAAAAGAAAAGCCACTGGAGCATTATGCTCAGCAAATTTCACTGCAGCCAACTGCACATGTTACAAAACAGAACATGTGCAAAGAGTTCATCTCCTTGGGATATTCATGTCAATCTACCCATTAGGCTGATAGTGGATGGAAAGGTCAGAGGAGCCAATGAAGTGATATACCATTGGTTTTTGAGCTACCATAATGTATGACGAAAATCACAAAACAATATGTCAACATTTGGTCAAATTTTGGTCTAACAGTGGTGTCAGTGGGTCACCATAATCACCAATCTTCCTTGGACCTAATATCCAAACTAAATTGAATGGCAATCTGTGCCTTACTGTCAAGAAATTTTGTTCTGAATCAGTGTTGAACAGACTGAGATTGAGCTTGCATAACTAACATGATAACCAGTAGGCTGCTTGTAATTCTTCTCTAAGCAATACAATATGCATGAAGCACAGACTGCAGCTTTTCACTGTCTTTCTTTTCAAAACATCAAAGATGAATGCTGCCTGAGGGGCTTTTTTCTCTTTTTTTTGGATCAGATATCCTAGAGGCTGTTTGAAAAATGAATAAGACTCATTTCCATTGGGAATGAGTTAGCAGTGAAAATCACAGATGTGGAGAGTTTACCTTGACCTGCTTATAGCAAGTCGTCAGAACACAGATCAAAAGAGGAGGCTTCTCTTAAATAAATTAAATAAACCACATAGGTAGATTAAATTCAGACCACCTTGAAATGTGACAGTTTCTCTGAAAGTCCAGCCATGCTTTATTGTTCCATCTGTTCGAAATATTTACCTAAAATGATATTTAGATAGCATTTATGTTTATTGCACCCACAAGTCAGCAATGATAATTTGCAGATACATGCCACATCTCCAAGTCCCAAGGTTGTTGGTGGAAGTGTGAATGCTGACTGTTGAGCTGTAATCCTTTGAAGTATTGAATATTTATTTTTTCTCTGTTATTTAGGACCTTCATGCCCTTAACATGAAGCTTTATCAAGCAAGTTGATAAAACAGGATAAACATCCTGAGTAAATCTAAATGATTTGAATTTGCTTGAGGGGGTTAGAGTTTATTTTATAATGTCAAGTGAAAGTGATTCCTTTTAGCAGCTCTGCCTTTTTCTCATAAACCCCTGAAACATCACAACCTGAGAGATACAGTATGTTCCAGTCAGAGATCACATGGATCTGGGGCATTTTTTGTTCATGTGGGGAACACTGAGCAGCTCACTCCCTGAGAGAATAAAAAGTATTACTCCAGCATTCTATTTAATTATTTATCAGTTTATTGCTTTGAAAAATCATCTTATTTTGCTGTGCTTGTTCAGGAATACCCCTGTGCCCTGAATGTGTGAGAACATTTTTTGTTTAACAGGCACACTTTGTTCTGAACAGAGCTTGCTCTTCTTTTATGTAAACAAGAGTGAGACTCAAGTACATTGCCTATGTCTGAATTCTGATAACTGTCCAGCAAAATGGTATGCTGCACCAATCTAGCAAGCCTTCTCTGGCTGCTTTATATCCCTAAGCATGTGAGTTGATTGTTAAACATGCTAAAACACTATGGAACACATCACAAATATTAATTGGCGGCTAATGAGGACATGACCACACGTTTCATAGCTCATAACATGACATCATCAGCCACACCACAACTAGCCTACATGAACAGCCTATTGAGATTGCTCTATATCAGAAAAATTGTATTCCTTGCTGCCTGAGAGATCCACAGAAATGTCTGCATTCATTTAAAATTACAGCAATTGTCTTTTTGTAAGGCTCCTTCTCATATCACCATGTAAAAAATATGTTAATATTTTAATTTCAATTTTAGCAGCCACTAATTCAACTAAGGGACCAGTAACAGCTAACTTCCTGGAGTTCCGCTGGTTGCTGGGCAACCGCCAAGAAATTTGGCCTCTAACCCCCAGTAAACCCACAAATTGTTTTGTACACTTAGGTTTTTGTACAGATTAAATAAACAAGATACAACATGCTAATTCATGAGCTTTAGAGGTGCTGGTAAGTGGACTTTTGTTAACTTTGGATATAGTCAGGCTAGCTATGCGCCTTGTTTTCAGTCTGCACTAAGCTAACCTGCTGGTGGTAGCCTAAATTCTGGAAGTGGTATCAATCATCTCTCAACAAAAAAAGCGAATAAGCATATTTCCCATACCTTTTAAAATGTGTAAAGACTATACGGTTGTGTATACACAATATAGTGGTTTCCATATTTTGATACAGATTAGTTAGCTTCAGTTACTTGTAATTTGTAACGTTAGCTAGTTTAGTTCTGTATTGAGTGGGACGTTAGCTAGCTATTAATGTTACAGTTATGTTCCAATTACCTCACCTGTTCTTCCTTGTCTTACACCACGCTGTGAACTGAACACACTGCTGACGAACAAACTATGATTGTAGCAAATGCAGAATCGTGTTGATAGATTTTAGAAAGTTAAGAGTTTTCGTTTAGCATTAAGAAAAAATGCTGACGTTAGCTAAATGCTAACATTAGCATTACTTTATCTTCAGATGTTGTTTGTTAAGAATTTTAGTGTTAGAGCAAGCTGAACAATTTTCTTGGACCACCCTAAGGCAAAAGAATAACACCTCATCTTAAACTTTCTATGGAGTATTATCTATTTATATAGACTGGGATTCTGTTCTGTGGAAAGTTTTGCTACCATGCCATAGAACTTGAGGTTAGCTAATTTTCTGTATACAGTAGCCTACACCCACTACATTAACTAAAATCAAGGATTCATAAAATAAAATAAAAGTATGTGAAGCCATAGCTAGACATACGTTATGATACTGTACAGCATACAATATGTCCCTGTTCTGAACAACATATCAGACATCCTGAGTTTTTTCAAATCATTCAAGAAGTTTTGAAGAGCTCATCAATTTGGTATATCTGTGTTTATCTTGTGATGTCTTATAATCTCATTCCTGCTAGTCTTTTGCAACTTGTTTTATTTTGGCAAAATGCCAATATTAATTCACCTGCATGTTTGTACAGAGCAATGACAAGTTAAAATCTGGAAATAAAATGTGTTTAAATGCATCACAATCCAGACAAATGAAAGTGGCAGCCAACACAGTGAGTCTTTGCTGGTGCAGTGTGAGGAGAAAATTGGTCATTGTGAGAAGGGTATGCTGGATCTGACCCTGGCTACAACCAGACATGCAAGTGTGAAATCCAGTTGAAAGGTAAGCAGCTGATAAAGCTACATAACAAAGGCAATATTATCTATCCCTCTCTCTCCAAAATGTCTTTTCATCTATATTTCTCCTCCTTTCTTTGCATTCATCTCCTTATTCACTGGGCTATTTTCACAACTTCATACAGCAGATAGATGCAAGTTTTAACAAAATATCACATTGTAATGCAGTTCATTATAAAAAGGCTTTGAGTCTGAAATGTCTAATGTCTAAGAAACCAATTTGATTTGACTCAACAATTTATGTTTTTCTTTTTTCTGTTGCTTAATGTGTACGGAGCAATTAGGTGCACATCACTCATGCCTGTTGGGTCTGTTACCATAGCTACAATACGATCGTGCAGACAATCATCTGGTCCTTGTTTCCTCCAATAGGGTCGCACGGCTGAAGCTGCAATATAAAGTAAAGATGCTCTTTTTTCAGGAACACACTAGTAAGAATCAGAAACAGGTTCATGAGTATGAGAAAGTATTGCAGAGTGGCAGGCAGGGGACTGCGCCCAGTCATGGCGGACCACAGAAACAAGATCCGACGAGCCACCCAGCAGGAGAGGAAGGTGAGAGCATCTACCATTTTGAAATTCAACTTCTCTTATTGTTCATTAAAAGAGTTTGGTGGAACAAAACAGTGACAGTAAACCAGATATGCTTTTGCATGCAGGCATGAACGCAAAGAGGGACGAGGAGGAACAAAAAGGATGTATCACTTTAAATGAAATACATTAGTTGACTGTCTGATTAAACTTATAAATGTAGTCGGGGCTGCTCAGGTCTCATTTACTTCCAATTGGTGAGAATGAGATCAAAGAATTCCAGCTGAGCTTTGCTAAAAAGGAAGATGTAATTTCTACGTTACATATGATGGAACAGCTGGAAATGTAAAAACATGTCAAAACAGTGTTTTGGTACAAATGATCAGAATCAGTCGTAAATTAATACACACATTTGAAAGTAGTTACTATACAGATGTGGTCTCAATCAAAGAGAGCTCTAAATCCCATCAATCCGAACATCTGAGTGAAAGATGCGTTCAGGGACAATCATGGAGGAGCTTTGAGACCAAGCTTGTTGAAATCAAAGGCCTGACAGCTGAAATCATTTTTTGCAGGCTATCTGTATCCTCCTGAGAAAAATAAATGTGGTCAGTTAATCTGCGGCTTTAGAAAAGGACAACAGCCAATGCAGCATGTTCAAGCTGGCCCCCTACTGGGCGGCCCATGAGCCTGTCGATATGGTGGTTTGATGTTGGATGGAAAATAAGAACCCCCCACAACAAACAGACAGGGCTGGAACAGAGAGACTGGAACAGAGAAAGAGAGGGTAGAAAGGGAAGAACCATCGACAGATGGACTCTGTTGTGATTAAAGATGGCGACAGTCTTTACTGCAGACTACGAAGGACTATACTCGATCCATAGAAAAGCGGTGGGAGTAGTCTGCGATTCAACACAACAAAACCAAGAACGACACAATAAGGTAACCAGCAGATATGATGTCTGCTTTTGAATCTCTTGATGATGAAAACTATGGTTACCAGTAACTTTCCATTGTATTGTTTATCATTCTTTTATGTCTGTTATCGTTTTTCATGTCAGTGCCATACTGGGTTTGTTGTGTCCTCCCTCTCATCAAAACCGAAGCACATCATTTGATTTGACCAGTGAATGTGCATCCCATGACCAGACTACCGAAGACCCCGATAGACTTAACGCTTAAATTAATTTGATTTTTTTTCAAGCCAGCAGATGTCTGACAATGTACTTTTAACATCTGGTACATGGTTACGGATGTTTGTCTTTGGTATTACATCACCATTGGAAATATGGGCCTTTTTAATAAGATGTTTCCCTTCTTGTGGGAATATAGGGCTCTGTGAGCTATAATATCCAGCAAAATAAACTCAAGTCTGAAAATTGCTCAATCCTCTGTGCCTAATCCACTCCAAGGCTTGTTAGTCATGATATATTCAGCCAGGACAAAGGACATCAGCAGGACTCCAGAATACATTTTCTGACAGTCTTTTGATATTACTCTTTCATTTCAGAACTTATAACAGACATTGAATAACTTTAATATGCCTGACACATTTTTATTAAAACCCTCTTATCTGTAATAACTTGGTCAATCATATTTATGGTTTTGAGTCTCTCAGTTTAGTCTGTAAGCCCTGCATGTGTATGTTTTCCATTTTTAGTTTTGAGGGTTTTGAAAGAGGTATTGTCCCGTTTGTTGTTTCTTTTGTTCATCTTAACTTTTTTGAATTCTTTGAACACAGCCAATTTGAAAAATAGAAATCTCTATTGTGTGTGCTCAGAATGGGAGCATTCATTTACATGTCTTAATGGGCTTTTGTTCATCAGAGAATCTTCAACAGAGATAAGCCTATTTCAAGGCCTACTAGGGAGTCTAAATCCACACTGACAGGTGGAACAAAAGACAAACTGAAAGCACTGAATTGGGAAACATGAAGTTGTCCTCTGGTAACACTTAACTGCAGCAGGAAAAATCTTTTTAAAACATCAGTATAATTTCGAACATCTTTCTTTACAAGCCATGATTATAATTACTTTTGACAAACTACAGAATTTGCATTTTTCTGTAATCAGAAATTAATACTACTGATCAGTGAACACATAAAACATTAACAAATAACTCAATAACTATCATTGAAGGCTTTTAACAACTACATTGTCTTCAACAATTCTGACACAATATACTACTTTTACATGAGCTTAGCTGATTTCATTAACAACCTGGTTCATACAGTCACAGAACTGAACAGAGAAGCGTCTTCTATTGTTCCTCTGTCTGCTGAGCAGCTTCACTGGGCCAGTTGCTCAAGGGTTTCTTGTTTGTAGTTGCTGAGGAAGGGAAGAGTCATTTTTATCCACCCTCTACACACAGCCGTTTTTAGATATTCAAGGGATTTCATTTATAAACCTTCTGGTCACACAACTTTTTGCTCTTCACTCAATAACTTACTCATCTTCAACTGCTGCACAAAACACATGTAGACCGGATGGGCATACTCCTAGGCCCCCTTCAGGATCCTGGAGGAGTGAAGAGCTGGTCCGTTGTTCCATGACCAAGACGGAATCGGCATTGTTCCTCTTCAATCTGAGGTTTGATTATCGGCCGAACCCTCCTTTCCCGCACCTTGGAGTAGACTTTACCAGGAAGGCTGAGAAGTCTGAAACCCTTGTAATTGGAACACAGTGCCTGGTCCCCCTTTTGGAACAAGGGAACCGCCACCCCAATCTGCCACTCCTTGGGCACTGTCCCAGACTTCTACGCAATGTTAAATAGGCGTGTCATCTAAGATAGCCCCTCCACACCCAAAGCTTTCAGCATTTTTGGACGGATCTCATAATTTCCCGGGGCTTTGCTACTGTGGAGTTGTTTGACTAACTCAGTTACTTTCACCAGGGAAATTGATGACTATCCCATATCAGCCTACGACTACCACTGTGGCCACTGTTCCACTATCTTTATTGTGACTATTATTGCCACCATTCATCACACCCCCAACCGGTGCCGTCAGACACCGCCTACCAAGAGTCTGGGTCTGTCCGAGGTTTCTTCCTAACAAAAAAGGGAGTTTTTCCTTGCCACTGTCGCACTAGCTACTGCTAATGCTTGCTCTTGAGGCAACCACTGTAATAGTTGGGGCTTCGTAAACTACAGAGTGTGGTCTAGACCTACTCTATTTGTAAAGTGTCTCGAGATAACTCTTGTTATGATTTGATACTATAAATAAAATTGAATTGAATTGAATTAGTTGGATTCCTCAAATTGCTCCTTCCACCGCCCAATTATCTCCTCAGTTGAGGTCAACAGTATCCCATCCTTACTGTACATAGCTTGGATGGTTCCCTGTTTCCCCCTCCTGAAGTGGCAGACGGTTTTTCACAAATACCTTGGTGCCGACTGAAGTCCATCCCCATGGCTTCCCCGAATTTTTCCCACACCCGCTGCTTTGCCTCTTTCCCAGCAGAGGTTGCAGCCCTTCGGGCCTGTCGGTACTTTGCAGCCGCTTCTGGAGTCGTCCGGGATAACATATCCCAGAAGGATTCCTTCTTTAGTTAGATTCTTCCCTGACCACCGGTGTTCACCATGGTGTTCGAGGGTAACCGCCCCTTGTGGCACCTATCCCTTGAGACCACAGCACCCCACCGCAGAACATTGCCTTTTCAACGGCCCTAACCTGAACAGGGATGCCAGAAAAGCTCCACCGGAGGTGTGAGTTAAAGATCTTTCTGACAGGGGCCTCCTCCAGTCTTCCCCCACCCCCTGACCCAACTCACTACCATAAGGTGATCCGCTGACAGCTCCGCCCCTCTCTTTACTCAAGTGTCCAAAACATGCAGCCTCAGGTCAGAAGATACGATCACAAAATCGATCATCGACCTTCGACCTAAGGTGCTCTGGTACCACGTACACTTATGAGCATCTTTATGTTCAAACATGGTGTTGGTTATAGACAATCCATGACTAGCACAGAAGTCTAACAACAAACAACCGCTCAGGTTTAGATCAGGGAGGCCATTCCTCCCAATCACACTTCTCCAGGTGTTTCCATCATTGCCCACGTACGCGTTGAAGTCTCCCATGGAGCCCCATGCAGGAGTCCGTTCAGGGTCTCCAAGAAGGCTGAATACTCTGAGCTGCTGTTTGGTACATATGCACAATCAACAATCAGAGTTTCCCCCACCACAACCCGTAGACGTAGGGAGGCGACACTCTCGTCCACCGGGGTAAACTCCAACATAGCGGTGCTCAGCCAGGTGCTTGTGAGTATCCCGACGCCCGCCCGGTGCCTCATACCCTGGACAACTCCAGAGAAGAACAGAGTAGGGTGACCAGACATCCCCGGTTTCCGGGGACAGTCCCCGATTTCGGTGACCTGTCCCCAGAAATGTCCCCGTTTTTCACTGTGACTGACAGACCCGAGGAATTAAATAGTCGTGCACCTTACACGCGCAGGCTCAAGACACCCAGTGCAAGCGCTTCTCAGAGCTCAGAGATGTTCTAGAATGCCCATTTTACGATGCTAAAATTACTGTTTATTTACATGGAGTCTGGTGGGTTTAGCGAACGCAATTTCGCAGACTTTTTTATGTTTTAAAAAAGGATCTTACTCTTTAACAGAAAGGTCGACCTCTTTAGAAATCCTTTCCATAATGTTGTCAAACACTTAGAATATTAATCTGAGCCTGTAAGTGGCAAAACGAGCACTTTTATGAACGTAAATACAAGCTGGACAATTGATGTCCTATTAACTTACATTGTAGCTTGTTTTACCGTTGCCGACTGCAGCGATCTCGTTTAATACTGGATCAATGTCAAAGGAAAATATTTCCTCAATAGTTTTAATGTTATCCGATACTCAATGAGCTGTTGCAGAAAGAAGCCCAGTGTGAAGCAATAAAGCAAAAGCTGTCAGATAAATGTAGTGCAGAAAACATTACAACATTTCCCTCTGAGGTCTAGTGGAGTACAAGTATGAAGTAGCAGCAGGGGCGATTCTAGGATTAGACCTTTAGGGGGGCTTGGCCCCTAATGAGAATGTGACACAGATATAGTGCATGCAAAAGTGTTACTCTGCGCCATGAAATTACCAACTTCTTCACAACCACACTCCTGCTCTCCCTCTGACAGAAAGAGACTCAGCCAAAGGGCCAAAATTATAATGTATTCTCATGTAAACTATTTATGTAGCACAGACTTTTTTGTAAATTGCTTAGCCAATGTATCCCACCATAATGGTTATTATCTTGCCAGATTCCAGACAATCCCACTTACTTATATATATATATATATATATCCCACTTACAAATATGAATATATATTTCTACTGGTATGCTTCCTAGTGACATTAATGCAAAAATATGAAGAAAAAACTATTCCACCTGTGTGTGCATGGTTATAATTCTGAAGTGCAAAATAGTTCAGGCTACAGCACAAATATTTCCATCCATAGATAAGAATAATCAAGTCTAACCTCTGAATTTCTTTTCAAAGTGCACCAGATTGATGCATTTAAACGTTAAAATAGACAAAATTTTCTTACAGGGGAGCATGCCCATGGATCCCCCTAGGGGGCTTGTGCCCCAGTGCAGCTCTAGGTCTAGTGATGCCCCTGGGGCAGTGTCCCCGTTTTAAGTTAAAACAAAGATAAAAACATTACCTTTTTTGGAGGTATTTACGCTTCTGAGCTGAAAATGTCCCCGGATTTTGTCTCAGAAATCTGGTCACCTTAGAATAGAGTCTATCCCCTATCCAGGAGTACTATGAGAGGATTGTGCGTAGAGGTAAGCCCCACCATATCTAACTGCTAGCGCTCCACCTCCTGCACAAGTTCCGGCTCCTTTTCCCATGTTCCATGTCCCCAGAGCCAGCCTCTGCCACCCAGGTCTGGTCCGTTGAGGCCCCTGACCTCCACTGCGTTTTTCCATAGGAGTCTTTATAAACCAATTGTTAGTCTGGCCCCGCGCCTGAGACCACTTTGCCATGGGAGACCGTACCAGGAGCACCAGGCTCTCTTTAGGTTCATAGGGACCCACAAACCTCTCGACCAGCGCCGACGCATGTGCATAGGCATACTAGGCAATGGCCTAGAGCAGCACTTTGGCAAGGCAATAAAAAATGTTTCAACTGTTTTGTTTGGCCCTCATTTTGTCGCCTCTTGTAGTCCATTGGTGAGGAATGTGTGTCTGTCATCAAAATCACCAATAAGCGCCCCCCATCCCCAGTTCTCACAGGTCAGAGGTCGGAACACTGTACAACCATGTCTATACAACCAAAACTGTCTGGTTGTGAGTACAAAAAAAGAAAAATAGCAAAGGAGTAAGCAACAAAATGATTCTTTATTGAAATATTTTATATTGATCCTGGTGGGAGTAAAAAGCAGGATGCTGGCCCTTCCAGAGCCCCGGAGACCGGCGTAATCAGTGCTACCGCTGTTGCTAGCTGCTACCGCTGTTGCTAGCTGCTACTATTGAAGACCGGTGGAGCCACAGGCGCTGCCGGGCGTGACAGTGACATTGAGGCTGCTGAACATATAGCGTCGCTATCTGTACACGGAGGGTGCCGAAGCATATAAGAGCCCAGCAAATAGCCAACAACAATAACGCAAGAATTAATAGACATTTTGACAGAGAGAGGACCATATCAGGTCAAATTAATTGATTTCCCCAGGGATGATGCACACAGAAAAAAGTAAGATAAGCTTTTTTTTCTCTAGTGGTTTTAAGTTGTGAACCTGCTGAGATGCACCTTGCTGCGCACTTGTGTGTAGGCCTATAGTGTGTGTGTCCGTGTGTTTAACGCACAAGGTTTTGTTTAGGCTATATAAAGATTTGCAATACTATTACAGTCGCTATTTAGAGGAGTTGAAATTTCATTATTTAGAAAATAGATGTGCTGTCATGACTGCTGTAAAGGCGTTTGGAACCTATTGGATTTTTTATGCTGCAGACCTGTTGGTGCCGTTGTTGTAGCGTTGTCGGCCTACTTTAATAACTGTTGACAATTTTCGTGATTGGCGTTTGTGTTGTTGCTGTTTTTTGCTTATGGCTTATATTGGCTGCGTGTTATTGTTGGTGTATTGTACGTTGCAAATAGAGGGGCGGCACAATTGTGTGCACTGATCCTGCTCTCCACCATGATTAGGTGATGGTTCCCGGAGAGGACTTCTATTGCAGTTTACTGTAAACATGTTTGTGAAGGTTGTTTTTCTTAAATAGGATGCCAGTAGAAGTCAAAATGCATTATCATTTGACATTGTGATACAAGGGGAAAAAAGTTCATCTTCGTGGTGCAAATAAAGCTTTATAGAATGGATTAATGTACTGTAAAAAATGACCATACATTACTTTTGATGATTATTTGATAATTAGCTATTATTAAATGTATAAGTTATTATAATTTAAGTCTGTGTGCTCACAGCTGTGTCTGTACTGAAAAGGTTATTTGTGATAATCCTGGTAGATCAGTGATGTAAAATGTATGCTATGTACAAGATTCACAATACCCAAGATACACAATACATCCTGTATGGATAGCATTACCTTCATGGTTGGATGGCAAAAGCCCAAATGCCTTTAAAGTAATCTTAATGTAAAATGTATCATTCAGTATGGTCCAGTTTTGAAACAAAAGAAGTTGAGCTAATTAGTAGTAATTTAGAGTTCAGTAGATGCTCTATAGACCACAGAAAAAAGCGTTAGAAGAGATAAAAGATTACATATGAGTGGGTGTGGGGTGTTTTAAAAATGGAAATCCACACAACTCCATGTACATTCATATTTTTCTGCTGTACATGAGTATATCATTAGGGATGTATCCTTGAACCTCTGATTGTGAGAAGTCTATCAACATCAGACACAGCTTTTGATCAGGGTTGACTGATGGGTAGTCCCATCAGGCTTCTTAAGCCGCATCAGTTATCAGGTTGCGTTTCTAGTTTGTGTTTTCATGGTCCTCCTCTTTTGATTAACTAAGAAACTGTAGCTGCTGGTGTAGGGACTGATCTGAAAACCCACACCAGCTGTCTGCAGCACTCATTCATGTGTTCCTTTCTCTTATTTCTCTTCATCAGCACTGCCCTCCATTTGATCATTGCAGGTTCTGACCACCGTTTTGATCTTTAAAAAAAGCACTGCTGATAAATCAGCATTGCTCAAGCGCGCAGAAAAACTGGGATGGGCTTAGAGGGGGTGCTGTGTAAACTTTAATTTGATATGTGATTTACTGCTGAGGCTTCACGATGGGTCCAGACACCTGGAAGTAATGGCTGATTCTCAAAGCTGTAAACTGTGAATAGCGGAACTTCATGTGATATTTCTTACCAGATATTACGTCTAAAGTAGTGGTATTAAGCGGTATATTTTGTTGTTTTGTGTGTTGTTAAACAGAAAATGTACTGTCATGCAATAAAATCATCCTGGTTTGATTCTGTCTAGATTTGTGTGTGTTTTTAACAACAGTGTCCCATGCTGGGGATATAAAAAAAGAATAAAGCAAACATTTTTTTCAGTAGGGGCATATAAGGTGGGAGCTTTCCTTATGTTACTGGTATAATGATAAAATGTTATTCTCAAATTAAGAAGTAGACTTTTAAAATGAATTTATATTGAAGAAATATTGAAGCATATGGAGTATAATATGTACAGAAATGTCATTAACATTGCAAAAATAAAATCATACAGTAGTTCCTCAATATTCTTTCTTTCTGCTGTGTGCAAGGCAGACTTAACACATATTTATTCTTCTACAGGAACAAATGGATGGAAAAGACAATCTATTATGGCGACATTCTGCTTTGGCCAGGCCTTCTCGGGTCAAGGTGATGAGAGTGATGCTACCATTACTGCAGCCCGATGTGTTAAATAATCGTGCAATGGAATTCTCAGTAAATGGATGTACTGCTGGAGGATGTGTGAGGAAGACAATTAAACTCAAGGTAAAACATGTTGATTTTAATGTTAATCAGCATTTTCTCAATCATCTTCATGTGATATGTTTTAAAGGGCCATCATATATTCATTCTAAAACATTGTCAAGATTTTCTAGTAGAAAAAGTCTTGGCTTTTTGATATCTATGATGTGAGAACATTGAAATGCTATTGAAAATAACAATAATAGAAATAGTGTTAGAAAAGAGTGTTTGAGTATCATGATGCTTCAATATTGTTGCCCAAAATCAATTTTGCCTCGAGGAAGCTGAAGTGTGCTGAGTCTTTTTCATGTTTGATCTTGCTGGCATAAATATTGTAAGCACTGTGTACACTGCACACTTTAACCTATAGGTTTCTGGGTTTGAGCTGGCAATTCAGGTGATGTGATGAGACAGGGTGTGAAATATATACTGTATGTTCTGCTCTTTCTCGTGCGCCCAAATGGTTTGATGTAATTACATAATCAAATGCGTTTATGTTTTTATGGTGTCCCATTAGCCTTTCATCTTAGGCTCAGTAAAACCGTGTGACTGCTCAATGATTGCCTGGCATGAAAGCATGGCGACTGACAACAGCCTTTATTGCTGCGTTTAGTCTATTATTTAGTCTTTGCACTGTAAAGTCATAAGGTAATGACACGATCAAGTGTATCTAACAGTGCTGCTGCTGCTGCAACAGCACTAGTTGTTACAACTTATAAACACACATTATTGCAGTTCTTTGTGCTCACTGTGTGACATTCTCAGCCGGAACAGTAAAAATAAATTGTGTCTATTGGTGCAAACTGGCATGTTGATGGCTCTAGTGTTTATACAGAAGATAACACAATAAAGTTAGCTTGAATGCACCACCTAACAGGAAAGTTAAAACGTCCACATGGTAAGCTGATTTAACAACGATTTAACTGATCAAAGCACCTTCAGCCTTCCTCAGCTTCCTCATTACTAGCCTATAGCATATATAACAACATAGGCACAATAATACCTGTAATAGGCTACATATTGAATGCTTACAGTGGTATTGAAATTATGTTGAATGTATTGATTTCTTCCCTCAATAGAGGTTTGAATTAGGTTACTCAAAAGATCAGCCAATATGGCATACTATTTTCGATTTTTGTAAGATATCAAATATTTTTTAAATGTTGATCCATTTTTCAGCAGATTGTAAGCTAAGAAGCAAGAAAGGAAATGTTACAACCTAATTTTCAAGATATTTATTTAAATTCTTAAGAGAGGGAGACAAAAATTAGTGTAGCCTACCGCATATGTAGCAAAACTAAATACTGGCAATTTGTGTATTGAACGGGCGAGGCGCTGTGCATCATCTGCTGTGTAGTTTCGGCTCCACACAGACAGTGAGAGACAGTCATGGAGAGGTGGAGAGCGGACTGTTTTCTTTGTTATTTTTAAAGTCTTGCAATTCGCAACTATGACACTGTTGGCGGTGACTTGTGCCGGCCCAAATGCCCGATGCACTCGAAAGCAGCAAGAAGATTTTCACCGGTTAAGTATATGTCACTTTTTTCTCTCCCCAGCTCAGAGATTGTGATTGCGGTAGTCGGGAGATATGTGCCATCGCTTTGCTGGTTGTAAATCTATTCGGAAATTGGTGTGGGATTCCCTCAGTGTCCTCTGACGGTAGGGGAAATGTTTGCGGTCGTCCTGTTGTTCGTTTAGTTTAGCAGCTGTTAGCGGAACAGTAGCTACAGATATTAATAGGTGAATAGTGTGACAAAGTTGTGCACTTGTCCGTCGGCTGCTGACAGGCCTGGCGGTGTGTGTGTGTGTGTGTGTGTGTGTGTGTGTGTGTGTGTGTGTGTGTGTGTGTACGGAGTTTGTTTCTGGCTCCCCTCCCCCACACACCGCTGCTGTGCTGCTCATTCTGGAGAGGCCAAGACATGAATGTGATGAGAGGCTCACTTCAAAACGAACAACAAACGGATACAGTTTCAGAAAAAAGGGGCATTTCCTAAACTCGGCTCTGACCGGCTGAAATCACGCCTAACCCATTTGTAAATATTCCTGTTAAGCCACACACCTGTGAACCGCATAACCGTTAATTTCAACAGCCTGTGAATGCGCTGAAATATCTGAGCCGATCATAGACTGTTAGAGTCTATAGTGCCGATGCATCATTACACACAGGTAGCAAGATGACTGCTGGTTTGACCCGAAGATTAATTCCTCAGCATTGATCAACCAGGCATGGAATGTGCTTGTATTAAAACTGCCCACATTGTTCTGGTTATGATTTGCACAAGTGCACGTGCTGCTCACACTTCAGGATTGTGCAGAGAACGGCATTGTTGCCAATTTTGTCTTTACTGTCTTTTGTTCTATCAGCAAAATGATTTGTATTGGAAAAGACAGAGAGTGGGTGTGCCCTAAAGGTAACGTGATGGCAACTATCAAAAAAATATTTCTTTTGAAATCACAGCTAGAGTAAACGTCAGCCGTTTTTTTAAATTATAAATCTACTTTTTTCAAGATTTATTTTTAATCCCAAAACCATTAGAGTTAAGGACACAGAGCTATAAATAGGATTTTGATTGATCAGAGCCATTACTGGTCACCACGATTTTGTCCTGCCCTCATCTGTCAAAAAATATTGGCTGCTGCACAGATGTGTGAATTTAAACAGAGAATTTTTTTTTTCTCTACACTGTTGTTGCATTAGGGAATCTGCACTAAAATGATTTCTGACACTGTATCTGGGAAGCTTAATCATGAACTGTATGTACAGTGAGTAGAGGTGGAGATATACACACACTACTGTGTCTAACTCTTTGCTCAGCAAGAAAGCTCAAGGACAACACATGAGGACCAGGACGTGTCCTTGAACAAGACATTGAATCCCTAAAATCATTTGGTACGCTATTCTGCAGCTGACCCTGTACTATGATACCAGGGAAATGAAATAAAGGAGAGAATATGATACAAGGATCAATAAAGTATATTTTCAGTGCTGCTCATTTCAGCTAATAGTAGAGACTGCTTCATTATTGAGTTCATACTGTAAATCTCAAGTGAATTTATCATTGTGGTGATACACTAATACTAATTTGGCTGCAACTGGAGTAGCTGTGTAAAGTAATTGCATGCTCATGCATAAAAATCAGAGAATATTGCTGCAAACTACATAACACTACACCATATTCATACTACTGCGTAGTAGATGCCTTCAGGGCCAGACGCCACGACTCATGGCTTAGATTACCACAACACTCCCACATAACTCTCAATGTGACTCAGTATGGCACAATTATAGACCATCAAACCACTTAATAGACTATGAAACCACATTACAAGCCAAATGACTTAAGCTTTCAGTTTCTGCTTAGGTTTGCAGATGTTATGCAGATATTACGTTTACAGATCAGGTGCATAGAATTCTATTTCAGTGTATCCTTGTATTGTTGTTTTCTGGGTTGATTTCATCACTCATTTCCACAGTTATTCTATTGTATTGATTCCGTAATTCAAATGTAAATACACTTTATTGTAGTTGCGAAAGAATGTAATCATTAATTCCTCATGTTGGAGTCATGGGGTTTTCATTAGCTTGTCTCACGTTTACAGATCCTCTGGATTTCTGCTGAATTTGCTTTAATTTCAGTGTTCAGCTGGAAACTGGCCACATGATGAGTTTTTCATGAAAATCTGATAAAAATGCAAACTGTGCAAAATTCGAAAAAAATCCCTATGAGGTATTAGTCCTCTTCTAACCAGGCATATGGCAAATATGGCACATAATTAATCAACCTTTTCTCAGTAGATCTGCTAATATGACTTTTTTTTTCATTAATCAGAGAATGAAAAATTCTCATAGCAGTGCCCTGTCAAGGCTAGCACTACTCTTCACTTCAGTGATGTGATGAAGCTGCGTCTCATTATATATTTTTCCTCCTTGCAGGAGTTTTTTTGCAGTGGCATAAGTAGAGGTCTGGATCTACTAGTTGTGCAGTGTGGGCTCTACGGGGACGTGGTTTATGGATGCTGGGACTATGAGCATAAGCGACAAAAGGGACTACTTAGCAGACCTGGGAGGCAGCTTCACTGAGGATGCTCCGAGACCTCCAGTCCCAGGGGAAGAAGGTGAGCTGGTGTGCAGTGACGGACGCCAGTACAGCAACCTCGGCTTTTCCTCAAAGAACGAGAGCCTCAAATGTGAGGCGTCTGTGGCTACACCCAGGCGACCTGACTTGGACCTGGGTTATGAGCCGGAGGGAAGTGCTTCCCCTACACCACCCTACTTAAAGTGGGCAGACTCTCTTCACTCCCTCCTGGATGATCAAGATGGCATCCATCTGTTTAGGACGTTCCTCAAGCAGGAGGGGTATGCAGATATGTTGGACTTCTGGTTTGCGTGCAGTGGCTTCCGCAAACTTGAAGCTAATGAGGGTAATGAGGAGAAGAAGGTCAAACTGGCAAAAGCTATCTATAAGAAATACATCCTGGACAACAATGGGATTGTTTCCCGACAGATTAAACCAGCTACCAAGTCCTTCATCAAAGACTGTGTCATGAAGCTTCACATTGATCCTGCAATGTTTGACCAGGCTCAGACTGAGATACAGACTATGATGGAGGAGAACACCTATCCCTTATTTCTTAAGTCTGACATATATTTGGAATATACACGGACAGGAGGAGAAAGCCCTAAACTGTACAGCGATCAGAGCTCTGTTTCTGGGAATGGAAAGGGGCTGTC
Source organism: Sander lucioperca (assembly GCF_008315115.2). Classification (NCBI taxonomy): domain Eukaryota; kingdom Metazoa; phylum Chordata; class Actinopteri; order Perciformes; family Percidae; genus Sander; species Sander lucioperca. Next base: position 5,329,371 of record NC_050193.1, on the reverse strand, counting down.
CGGTTATTTACCGACTTTAAACGAGGATGAGGAATGGAGATGTGACCAGGAGCCGGAGGAGCAGCCCGAGTGTGACCCCACACCGAGCAACCGGCTCACTCAGAAGCTGCTAATGGAGACGGCACCACATCGTGTTGCCAACAGCGCGAGATTCCAGGACAGTCACGAGTACAGGTAAATCCTCCCAGCAATCTAGAAGGCTTCTCTACAGCCCTAACTACACAGCTTGTCTCTGCAAACTGCTGAATTAGAAATAAGCCTGAAACCCCACAATACCATGAACGCTGCTTGAAGTTTGAGATGAAAACAGAGTCTGAGTGTAGCTGAGATGAGAGGAAGGTGGTGTGAAATGTCAGAGGCTGCAGAAGTTAATTTGTTGTTAGAAGGTTGAAGTAGTGTTCTTGGTTTTTCTTGTGCAGGTACTGTGGGACTTGTGTTTTTCCATTGGACAGGGTTTTGTAGTAAAAGTTCAACATGATTTTGTTTACGAAGGAGCTTTCTGAAATCTTACCCTGGCAACTGTCATCTTAACCTCCCTCTTTTTAATATTAAGACTGCATTTATGGGAAAACTAAATGTATTAGGTTGGACTATTCAATCTAGAGATCGCAAACTTCTTTTATAATGTCGACTAGTCACAGCCATGGATTTTGATTTGATTTGATTTTTAGGCCACAAAAATAATATAAACTCTTGGGGCGACCTGTAGCTCACCAGTAAGAGCGTGCGCCCCATGTGGGCTGAGGCCTTTGCAGCGGCCTGAGTTCGAATCCGACCTACGGCCCTTTGCTGCGTGTCATCCCCCATCTCTCTCCCACCTTTCCTGTCTATCCACTGTCACTCTGAAATAAAGGGAAAAAAGCCCCCAAAAAAATAATCTTAAAAAAAAAGGTAATTAAAAAAAATAAACTCAGAATTTCAAATCTTGTCAAACACACCCAAAAACATGGCAAAAGTGAAACATTGTAGAGCACACGCTCATCTTGACATTAATATGCACATTTGCTGTGAACTTCCTATTGCACAAACATATATTAAATCCAAGACAATGTGCTCCTTAAAAGTGGAAATATGTTATATTTAATAAACTTTGTATCATAATCAATACAAAACTAATGTTTAATTTCTCCTAAATTGAAGAAGAGCACTCATCTCAATACTCTGATTCAGTTTAGCAACCTATCAATACAAGTAGGTAGTCGAGGAAGTTAGCAATTGTTTGTAGTAACTGCAGTGCAAAGGGTGACTGTGTTTGCCACCTATGTATACGTGTGTGCAACAACAGCTTTAAAATAATGGCCTCTCAGCTTTGAAATGCTTTTCATTCTTAATGTGAGAGGTCAAAGTAGATTTACCCAGATGTTCTAATCTGTGCAATGCCAAACCTGCTGATGGCCTGCTGATTGATTATGAGAAACATTAGCTTTTAGCCATAATTACAGGGCTGTACTCAGATTAAAATTCAATGTTTAGTTTTTTTAAATCAGTGGCATAAATGCTGAGGTTGCCGCTCCTTTTCTGTTTCTTTTGATGACTTGACTGCATTTTAAGTTAATGATTCTTGCAGATTCAGTTAGACTTCTTTTTTCACCTAATGTTGGTGCTTTGCATACATTTCACATTTTCTGACTGATTTTCACATTTTTTTAAGTGCAAACCATAATCAAAGTAGTACTCTCTCAATAAGTGCAAACCTATTAAAAAGACTGACCAATGTTTTTCTTTAAGCATGATACGCTGCTCAGCCTAAGATATGATCATGTTCTTATTCAGGAATATGAGCATGTCCACGTTCTCTATCGTATCGAGACAATCTATCTACTGTTACATATTCTATATGTATGGTGGAGAGATAGGCTCTTCACTCAGAGAACCAAGGTTACAACGTAACCAAGCGTTTTCTGGCAGTAGTTGAGACCAGTTGTTTGTACCTGAATTTGTCATTGCACAGTGGAGAGAGAGAAATAAAGCTTATTTTACGATTGTTTCACAGTGATTACGTTCTAAAGCACAAATAAATAACCATCAAACACTCAACAGGCGATTTTGTGGCAACAGATGCTCTTTTCTCCTCTGCATTTTATTCATTGCAGCAGTAAACAAGGAAGTAGCTACTCTTGTATAAATTTATGACCATTTTAAGACGAGGGGAGAACATTTTTTTTTGTTTGATATCATTAAAAGTAAGTAAAGTTAGGCTTTGCTGTCCGCTTCCCGACTCATTTTAAAAAAGACAGAGAGATAAAAAGAGATTGACCCCTAATTTCCACCGGGCGCGTCTGCGCCGCGTTCAGGATGTGACGCGCCCCCCGCGAGCAATTGCAGTCATTCAAGTCAATGCTTGATATTCCACCAGCCGCGCCACGACACGTCCCAGAAGCGTGCGTGAAGTGGCTCTCGACTCCGTTAAAGATACGCGCCAGGTCTATTTTCACATGCAAGCCACGGGCCGTTGGGACAGCCGGGCAGGAAGTGAAACAGCAAGAGTATCCAGTCAATTTACCAAAAGACACCACCCAATATCGTATACGTCTCCTCTACGACACCACAGACAACGAGAGATTCATCTTGGAGGTGGAAAAAACATAAGGGACAAAGCCAGAAAAGAGAAACAAGAAATATCGTCACGTTTTAATATTGCGAGATCTCGTCACACCTCGAGTAAATAATCAAATGTCCGATGGTTGAATTACCTTTAGCTGCTTCAGTTTCAGGGTCCTGGTACTGTGCATGCTGACACACTGTCATGACACTTATATTAAATATAGATATAAATATAGATATATATGTAACGGAGCCATCGTTGCTATTAGTAACACCTGTATGAGTGAAGCAGGTTGATGCTAAAAAAGTTTCATGGCAAATCATCCCTGGAAAAAAGGAACCAAGACAACTTAATTTTTGTTTAATCTGACTTTTGTTAACAAAGTTGCTGGTAAAGTTTGCCTTAATGTTATGACAGCTCCAAATATATTACTGTAAAAATGATCTATAGCTTGAGTCTGGCAAGAGTGAGATTGTATGAGGGAAAACAATACTTGTTGATTGTACTGGATAGCGGTTTGTTGTGACTGTTATGGGCATTTGCTTTGAATCTGTCTAAAGCTAAGCAGACAGTGTGCGTTTTTGTTGATCTTGTATGTTTTGTTAACCCAACACCACAGTCAGTCTTGTCCAGTAACAATTGCAATAAAGTTTATTCAAACAAGGTGGCTGCATCCTCAACTCTGTCAACTAAAAAGAAAGAAAGGCTTACTTTTCTTTTATTACTTTGTGCAATTCTACTATGAGTGGAACGTTAGAAGAAAAAAAGAAAAATATGGAGCCACAGATGTCTGGAAGATGCAGACAATATGATGAGGTTCAGTTTTATATCAAAGCAGTCTCAAGACTACAGTTTTAGCCACAATGTGTAAAATAGTACTCCGATAACATTAAAACAAGCTCACTACAGTTTATAATGGATCTTTTGACAATAGCCATGCGGTAAATCAGACAGCCAACCAAAATTCTGACATGCTAGAAATCCATCCGCTCAGCAAAATTAATCAAGTGTTATGACCCCCCTCAAACTGCACGTCAAATGACCAATATGGCAGAAATTCAGCCCGATTCTAAAATTAGTTGGGTTCTACCAACTCTGGGCTAAAATTGGGCTTAATCCGTACGGTGTCTGCCCGGCTTAATACCCAGCAGCCGGTAGACTGACAGAGAGAACAGACACTGATTGACTCTAAAAGACTCTGAGTAATCTGACTGTGTTTACTCTACATACTAGTGATCCTCCAGCATAAGAAAATGTAATCATGTTAAACAAATGAAAAGTGGCTCAGCATTAGTTACATGCTTACGATTTACTGTGTGTTTGCAAATGAAAGTGTGACAATTAAAGATCAAATGAATACATAAGTAATTGCTTGCTACCACAACTTTTACTACTGTCACTGCTGATTGAACCTTGTAAAGCTCATCATGTAATACGGTTACATCTTCAACTGAGGATTAAGGCCACTTGCAGTAAAAATAAAAAGTCAACATGTTAGGTTGGAAGGAACAACATGTACTGTCAGTGTTGCAAACTAAACCCAAAACAAGGATTTTAATACTAAAAATTTGAGCCAGGAGATATGGAGAAAATCAAATATCACGATATTTTGGACCAAACACCTCGATATCGATACTGTAGGGTTGACTATTGGTGCTTTCACAAAATATTTACACAATGAGATTTTTTGACAAATACTCATCAGTAATGTGGATATAATAACTAAGTGGGTAAAGGCAAATAATAAAACAGCTAGAACAGCCTGGTACATTCAGAAAATTACATCACTTTACTGTAATGCAGCCTTTAAAAACAGGAAAAGACAACACTTATGCCATATTACGATATAATGATATCCAAAATCTAAGACGAGATCTAATCTTGGTATCACGATATCGATATAATATCGATATATTGCCCAGCCCTACTAAAGATTAAGATTCTAATGTGCATGTTGTTGCTATTGTTGGTCCTCAACAGAATAAATAAAAATCACGTCACTGTCAGACACTACAGAAACCTCCCCATATTTGATCTCTACTGCTGCAGCACCCGAGGAGGGGCAGGAATTCACATCAGCTGACACTCAGAGAATACCTTCCAGATAAGATCCTCTCTGTGACTAAAACACTGGTCACAATGCAGTATTAGTAGTTTGGCCAGTTCAAACTGAACTAAAATCAGACCTGCCATAGACTGGGAAGTTGCAGACTTCTGCTGCTTTTTTTGTCTGTGTGCAGCTTTTGTGGTTGATATCTGCAGAATGCAAGAGGAACCAAATACTTGTTTGTGTTTGATTTTTGGCAGTTTTCGTTGGAGATCAATGCTTTCTTCGAAGTCTCCTAAAAAAATATAAGAGAAAAATACAGTTTTAATTAGAGAGTGAACACACAGTTTTGGGCATATTTTCATATCATTATTTCAGCAATCAAGCATTTGGCTGGAATTACATAAAGACACGCTTCATTTTTAAAAAGCCTTTTAGTAGCACCCGTTGGGTTTTTATCAAACTAAATTTTACATCAGTTGTGTCTGATCTCTAAAGAGACAGGCAACAAAAGACATTAAATAGTCTTTCAGATCAGCATTTTGAAATCAAATGACTTGAAAGAGAATGACCTATACATTAATTCATGTTTGGGGAGATTTTTTTGAAGTGAACAGCTCAGTTTTGTTCTCGTTCAATTAAGTTGTGTACTTCAAAGGCGAGACTTCATCGTCTCAATGTGTCACTGCTCAGTGTTTCACTCAAATCAACATTATTATGTGTCATATCTCACATAAAGAATCTGTTATCAGTGTTTGGATTCGAGGGATATTAGTACGATACAATATACTTTATTGTCCCCTTAGGGAAATTCTGTTTTGGACTCCAAGCTACACACATAAATAATGCATTGGCAGTTAGAAACAAAACAATACAGCACCAGTAGCAGTCACAACAATAAATTGCATATAAAGTAGGCCTATTGCACACATCCCTTGGTAAAAACATATTGCACGTAACACATATTTCCCTCACCCCAGAGTAAAACACCATGAAACTATAATATAGTAACATAGTAAAAGTAATATTTTTGAGTTTGGAGTCTGACCTTTTTTTTCTTAAAGAAAGGGAATTGATACATTTTCTTTTGTGTACGATTTCGTTGGCCTTTGCATGTATTTAACAGTTGACATGAGAAGGGAGAATGGCATGTGGGCGTTTTGATTGCACATGGAGGGCAACTGAGGACACCATCTTTCAAAAACGTGTGTATAAAATATATTTGACAAAACACAGTTATTTCTTAAACATTCATGCAGCATAATGCAAGTTAATGAAATGAAATTCACATAGTGTGACCAACAAAAGGCAGTATGTGAGCAATTTTCCCAAATATCAAAAGCAATAAATGTTGTATAGATTGTTTTTAAATGAGTAGTACTCTATGGCCTACCTGCCTGATGAGAAAATGTCTTCAGGCTCTCTTTATGATAGTAAACCTGACATTTGTATTGTGTCTTTATTGAGGTTTTAGTTTTTATCAGTTGGAATTTGCTGGAATTATTAAGATATATATATTTTTTGTGTGTGTTTCCAAGTTTTATATTATGCAAAAATAAGAATTAGTGCAACATAGAGAATTAGTTTGGAATAAAATCCAGCACTGAACCTTTTTTTAAGCGATTGTCCAGAGATGTTATATGATGGCGGAAACTGTCCTGCACCGTTGTTATCATTAATTTGTGGCTATGAGAAATAAATGTTTCCAAAATGGAAACGCAACTGTGAGCAGTGTTGTAGAAGTTTTGCTCAAGGAATCATCTCATCTGTTTTTCACCAAATGACAGATTGAATTAATGTTTGCTTCTTTTCCTAGTCAAGTCCTTAACTGTCTCATCATCAGAAATGTTTCCACATATAATCACAACTTGAAACTCATTTTCTGTACACTGCACTTTTTATTTGTCCCAGCTCTTCCACCAACCTGGTACTGTAATTATTCGCTGTTGCTGAATGTAGATGCTAATGAAAATCAGTCGGTCACAAAGGTTTCATTTTGAACTCTGGGTACTTCTGCATTCCAAACAGGGAGAAAGCTTCAGGGAATTCCAATTTGAATAAAAAGAGATGATGCCTAACATCTTTAATTCATGTGTACAAAGCCCTGCAAGGAGTGTGTTCAGCAAAGTCAATGACTGAGAATGTAGAAGGTTGACAAATTAAGCTTTCCCATATATCTGTAGATGCTCTTGAAGGGTGTGCCATAGAATAAGACTTGCAGTTATACTCCACCGTTCAATTCTCTGGTATTGATTTTGGTGTGTTCACAAAGGCTGTTGAAATCCTATCAAATATGATGTTCCTAGCAAACGCAGTATACTTTCTCTGGCTGTAGGTGTGTTTGGATTACGCTAAACCGAAGCAAGAGGAGTTGCAGGAAGTGTCAGAGCCTGAATGGTTGACAAAATATATCGGCTCATTCATATCATGGTTTTTTAACTAAGCATACATGTTGCATACATGGTACTGTAGTTTTCATGGCTTTAATGTGTGTTGTCTAAAATCCATTATGTGTGGAGCATCAACTCTCTCACTAAACCAAAAGAGCAGAAATGGAAGGCATTTAGCTGTTCTTAAATCACAACCAAAGTAAATAATCTTCTGGTATAGTGCTGAACTTGTGTGTTCTTTATAGAATGTTAACTGTAAACGGACAAACCTTTGGCTTCTGGACAGATTTTTTTATTACAATATCTAACCATTCATAATAAAACAATACTGTGTGTTCTTCATTTAGAATTATACCAGAGAGCTGTGTACCGTTGTTTATAAATGCATTTTCATGAGCATGTCTATAACATTATGAATTATTGCAGTAAAGCTTTTTTTTGCCCTGAGCATATTTCTTCATTTTTTCCAGGCATGCACCATGTCGGGAGCCCATCAACCCGTACTATGTCAACACTGGTTATGCTGTGGCTCCTGCCACCAGCGCCAATGATAGTGAGCAGCAGAGTATGTCCAGCGACACAGACACGATTTCCCTTACCGACAGCAGTGTGTATGTATTTTCTCATCACACACACACACACACACACACACACACACACACACACACACACACACACACAAACGCACACGTTTCATGCTTAAAGTTTGGCATACCAACTCATAAAGACAGAACCCAATACTAGTATTTCCAGTTGTTGTTTAAAATGAAGACATGTCATATAAGTTAGCATTGCTCAGAGACAGGATTAAGAGTTTAATTGGTTTCAAAATTGCACTTCTTGCCTGTTTTTACATGCACTGTGATTATCAACATCTGCTTGTTAAGGTAGCAGACATAAAACCATGTCTGATAGAATGTACACAAATGAAAACCTACTGACCTTTTATAAATGTGACACACCAACCAATTTTAAATGTTTTAAATGTTGTATTTAATGTAACTTTGTTTGGGCGCCAGCATGAGACCAAAGGCAATGTTTGTACCATTTGGGATCGCTTGTGAGCAGGACTTGTATTTCAGTTGAGTGTGCTGGTGAAAGAAGATTTTAGAAATAATGTTTTCTAGGTGCAGATATGGCACCGGGGATTTAATTCCAAAGAAACTTCAAAGCTTGCACCAGTGGACAAAAATGTGTTTGAAGCTGAATGGATTAGAGGCAGTTATCAGCTAATTGTTCCAGCGCTTCCAGCACAGGAAAGGAGTGTGAAACCCAGCATGACCAATAAATACCACATGGAATTGCAAACTGATGGATGTGTTAACATGTAACTGTAATCTGCCAGACCACTTGTGGTGCAGTGGACACAATAAGCTTGTGAGAAAGCCTGCCCTGCTGTACTGATTAATCAAGACTTACAAGGTGTTCGTTTTAGGCAACAACAAAAAATGCAGTGGAAAGCTTTCAACTTCAAAGCTGCCTGTGTTGTTTATTGATGAGGATGTTTTATGAAAATGTCTTTGTTGTTAATTCCAGAGATGGGGTTCCACCCTACAGATACCGCAAACAGCATCGCCGGGAGATGCACGAAAGTGCCAAAGCAAATGGGCGAGTGCCACTACCTCATATTCCAGTGAGTTATTCATGAGTTCTCTCCCTTCTCTCTCACTTTCCGCCTCTACACCTCTCTTTAACTGTCTGCCCCTGCCTTATTTTTCTCCGCTGCACCATTGGAGATGTGCATATTTAAGCTCTGCTGTGTCGCAGGGCCTGTGATGGCGTGTAAGAATAGCTGATGGTGAAAGAGAAGGCTGTCTAAATGTAGCTTGATGCTTTCCTAAGCTGTAACCACTGAAGCATAGTAGACATGAATCCTCCCCTGTGACAGCCTGATGCCTCCCTCTGCAGCTTGTGCTGTCTTTTGGTAGGAAAACCCTGGCCCTAATTAGACCTCGGAGTAAAGAGTCAAATTAAAACTCCACACGTAGCATCCTATTAGGATCCATGAATTGACTGTATAGTAGAGCACAAATCCCCAAAGCCTAAACCTCACGTTTCCCTGCCCCAACAAATTAATCATGACTTCTCTTCATTGGCAATAAGAAAATTGACAGGGCTTGTAGATGTGTTTTTTTTTTTTTTTTTTTTAATGTCACTTTGTTTTCCAACTTTTTTGTATAAACTGGTGCCATATCAGGATGATTGCAATGCAATGACTCGTGCTATTATGTGAGGAAATGAGATTACTTGTGTCATTTAAAATTACAGTAAACTTGTTATCCTACCTAGTTCATGTTCCCAAAAGGATTTTGAAATGTAAAATAAATCAAAAAGGTTACTATCAAATTGAAGTTTAAATCTTTTTTTCTGTAGACACGCTTATCAAATGGATGTAGTTATTAAAACTTGCAAGGTGATGTGTTTTTGATGGGTGGTCTTAGCTCCAACCTCTTTCAAAATCACACAGGAGGCATGGGAATGTCACTGAGCCCTAATTTTTTATAACGGTGGTTAATCATTATATATTATAGTCATATTATAATCATTATATATGGTTATTCATACATTCTCCATAATGTGGAAATTTAAAAAAAAACTCACCATATCAGAAAGGATCAGCTTCAGTAGGATTCAGTGGTAAAGTCTCATTGTTACATTTAAATGTAAATTATCCCTTCTGATGTTTAACACTTGACACTGTCTACTTGAATGTGTCCTGCTTCTGTTTCCTATATTTGGTCGCTGACAGGATGTAAAAGTTCAGGGTGGTAAAACTGCCCATATGGTGCTGACAGTAATGCAGTGACAAATAATCCACGGAGTGCTTTACAGTTTGAAAATGTTCCCCCCAGCGCACAAACCGGATTCCAAAGGATATACATGTGGAGCCGGAAAGGTTTGCTGCAGAGTTGATCAACAGACTGGAGGGCGTACTGAGGGAGAGGGAGGCTCAAGAGAAGCTAGAAGAGCGACTGAAGAGAGTGCGATTGGTAGGTTTAATTTTTTTTTTTCTCAACCAATGTCTACTGTTTAAAGCACAAGCAGATCCACTGTTTTGTTAATTTGGTGTAACACGTCAGAGTTTCTGCAGAGGTTTACACTGAAGAGCATCGTCTGTAGACTAAATGACCTCTAACATTATACGATTGAAGCAGTGCAGGGATGTTTTGATTCTAGTGATTCTGAGCTGCTTTCCACTCAGACTCTGACTGAATATTATTATTGGCCAAATGGAAAAGAAAATTCTATGAAAGTATGGATCCCTAACAACTATTTTTTATCAGATTTATCAGATTAGTCTGACAATTATTTTCTAGATTATATCATCAATAAAATGTCAGAAAATAGTGAAACATGCCTTTTCTATTTTCCAGGAGCCCATGGTATCTTCAAATTCCTTATTTTATATTACCAACAGTACAAAGTCTTAAAGATATTCAGTTTACCATCATATATAACAAAGAAAGAAGCAGCAAATCTGCAATCATGTAATGTTTGGCAGAAAAATGACAACCGATTATCAAAATAGTTGGTTGGTTAATTAAGCAATATTACACGAGAAGGTTTGATTTAACGTCATTATTGGCACGACAGTGATGCAGCTATTTTCAAACTGTATTAATATTGTGGGTCAGTCAGCCTGCTAGAGCTAATGTTAGCTTTGTAGAGATCGTGGGATTTACTAAACTGAATAAATAAACTGCTGTGTTCGCTCAATCAATTGTTCTATTGATAGATTTAGCTCCTGTACATCCGGGAAATTTACATTTTATCAGCTGTTTTTTTTCCATAGCTACGTGCCACCGGCACAGATGACGTGATCCAAACATTTCCAGTAACAGTTAACTCCACAGCGTTTGAGTCGTTTAACCCGATGATTCACTGAATATGTTGGAGGGAGTGTGTTCCACTGTGTTTCCTGATTTATTTTCATTAATACAAAATGACAAATGTTTCAAACACAGTTTTATTAATTCATCTCTGTAATGCTGACACGGAAATGGGGGAGTGATATTTTAAGTGATGAGCCTGGTGTGCTCATTTGGCTCTGGGTGTGCTGTCATGCTGATTGGAGCACGTTCTAAATGTCTAGTTTCTAGTCTAGTGACCAATCAGATTGCCTAGTCAGATTTTCTTGTTGTGTAATTTTCTTTCACCCAACTAATCAATTCATTGAGTAATTAACATATACCTAGAGCAGTCTTATATTGGCAACGTTTATATTGAATATTAAATTTAACTTTTTTGTATTCTCAGGTTTAAGCTGTTTTGAGTGATCATGTTTCGGTCATGAGAATCTCATTTAAATCCTCATTCCACAAATATTGATTTCAAAGGACTCTTTTTTTCCCACCTGAATAACTTTGATATACTGTAATAAAAGAATACATTGTGACCATAGATGGTGTATTGAAAAGCAGACCAGGAGTATCAGTATCAGTAATGTGCACGAAATACCACCAAAGCCCATTTCTGAGCCAGAAAGCGAGATGTGTGTCTGGCCAGTGGGCTTCAAGTGTTCAGTAACAAAGGAGACTTAAATCCGTCTGGCCTTAATGAAATTAATGAGGCCAGCCATTTGAATAGAGAATAAAAAAAACGTAAAGAATCACTTGGAGATTTCCATCCTTGGCCTGTCAGCAGTCTGGCTTCTTCGATGAATCAGATGGCGCACCTGCACACTCGGCCACTTGTAAGTCTGGAACAGCGTGCCGCCTGTTTGATGTCACTTGAACGGTGATGAAATGGTTGCTGCTACCACAGATGAAGTCTCCCTCAGTACACAGACCCAAGTACTTAGTCTCAAGGCAGACATTGTATGTGTTTTGGCCATGGAAGGAGAAGCTGCCATCACACTGTTTAAGGTTTGCTTTATTAAACCTGGAGGCAAGCATGAAATGAGCATCTAGAAGAGGAAATGTGAGCTTAGCTTTTTAACCATAATATCAACAAATGATAGTTTTTATGCATGAAGGATTTCTGGTTAATAATTGATGTTATCATTGTATTGCTGTGAGGTCCACATGACTCCATGAGAATGTGAGTAAGTTATTGCCACAGCTCTGTCACACAGTCTGCTAAAAATGTAATTATGGCTTCACTTAACGTAATTTTTTGGAACAATGGACCGTGTGGCCCAGCTATGCACAGGATAATTGACATGCACAAGCAGCAGCATTCTGTTCATGACAATAAACCAATGGCAAAAAGACTCATGTGAGCTGCTGTAGACTGTTATCAGTAAATCGCCATCCACTACAAGCTGACTTGTAGAATGTCAAATATATCTGCTGTTGTTTGCAAAGGAATTTCATTTTCAAATATAAAAGATAGCACCCGTGGGAAAGTGAGCTAAAATGAAGATTTCATGGATTCATGAGTGGGCTCAGCTAACACATATCTGGATCTGGTGCAGAGATACGAAGACTCATCAATTATTAAAACATGCCAAGAAAGATTTTTTTTTTCTTTAACAATATCGCTGAGTTTCCGAAAGGAGTGGGTACACGGAAGTTACGTTTATGTAGGCGCAGGAAGAGACACTCTTAATGGTTTCTTTTATACGGTTATAAGAAATGGATGGTGAGCACTGGGCAATAGCAAACTCAGTTAGTTTGGCGTGTTTACAAGTGAAGGTTTGTTCAATTATTAACATAACTGCTATAAAAGGGTTGGGCATGGGCAGGCTAACCATTTACAGTGAAACCCCTACCTACTGTTGTCCTACTGTACCACAATATCTCTTTGTTCAAGTCTTGATGGGGAATACTGCTGAATATAATTTGTGCTTGCAGATTTTGTTATCTCCAGTAAGAAAGTATTAGGTTTAGGATTTCATTTATTTAAAATGTTTGTAGTAATAGTGGTGTGAGGTCCTTGTGCCATAAGGTTTAGATAGATAGATAGATAGATAGATAGATAGATGGATACTTTATTGAGGGAAATGTAGGCATCCAGTAGCTTCTTCAACATATACATTTTATTTTTACGTTACATGTCTTTGCTGCACATCCTCCACTCCATACAGTGCCTGCTTATTTAAATATATTGTGAATGCCTGTAGCATCCCAAAAATCCTAATTTGTGTCAACTGTGTTAAAAAAATATATTTTAAAAGAAAAAATACATAAAGATATACGTATTTTATATGGCTTAGTTTTATCAAAGTGTTGGACATAATGCTTCAGATATTCATACCTGATCTTTATAACCAGAATTTATTTTTTGTTATTCCAGATAAAAAATGTTTTCCTCTAAATTATCTTTTCTTTTGTGTGTGTATTTTTGTTCTAAAGGAAGAGGAAGGTGATGAAGTCATGTCCACAGCCACAGCATTATCCAGTCACAGGTTCCCCCCTGGTGCTTATCTGCAGAATTACAACTCGCGCTATGCTGACAACACCTACAGCGGTCTTATGCTGAGAGATGCTCATGAGGAGAACCCCGAGAGCATCCTGGACGACCACGTCCAGCGGGTCATGAAGACACCCGGGTGCCAGTCACCAGGCACAGGCCGTCACTCTCCCAAGTCACGCTCACCAGACGCTGTCCCAGGGGGCAAAGGGACAGGACTTGGAACGGCACAGGTTAAACATTCATCCAGGCACGGTCTCAAGGGAGACACCAGCCACCTGTACCACCACAAACATGCGCACCACATCCACCACGCAGGCGTCGGCAAGCCCAAAGAGCAGGCAGAAGCTGAGGCGGCCGTTCGTGTACACAGCAACTTTCCATGGAGCACAGAGACAAGTCATTATGGATCAAAGTCTCGCACCTACGCAGATGGCATGGGATCCAACCTCATGGAGCATACAGGGTATAGGTACGTACCAAACTCAAGGATTAGTTTCCTCTTTCTCAATAATGCACTGTTAACGCTTTTGTGATTTAGAATTGAGGCACTTGTTAATTATCTGGCGACTGGACCAGGGATAGGTATGTTGTTTGATTAGTCAAGATGGATTAGGATGTTTTTTTGTTTCTTTTAGGTAAAGTTAGTAGTAGCTTTCATTTAAAGAGACCTCTTTTGGTTAGGCCTTCCCTTTCCCCTCTCCGTAGTTTGCCTCTTCATTTGTATTTGTAAATTGTTAAGTTCCTTGTCAATAAATAACTTTATTTTACCATTTCCAACTGCTTTTATGTTGCTTTTTCCTTCCCCCTAGCGAGCTGGCTCGTAACATGCATCTGAAATGCTTTTTGCTTACCAGTTGTTTTCTTGAATTATTCAGTAGCAAAGGTGGCACACAGTTTAAAAGGGCGTTCAAGAAAGGTGAGGAAGTGCGGCTTCATGACATGCCAGCGCCTGCAGAGGAGATGGAGAAAAACCAGAAGATCCTATTGTGGCTGATGGAAGGACAGAAAGAAATGGTTCAACATAGAAGGAGCCCATATGGGTCAGTGAGGACAGTTAACTCAGTGCAAGCATTTTTTGTTAAGAGTTGTTAAGAGTAAGCAGCACGGACTAACAATGGACTAAGAGGAAAAAAGGCACGTTCTTTGAATACTCTTGCTTTGTTTAGTTTGATTGTTGATATTCAAAAATTCATGACTTTACATTTCAGGAGTACCGCTGTGTCCAAGAGGACCACAGGCCATGAGGCCCAACTGCGGAACAACGTGCAGCCGTCTCACCCTTTCATCCAGGATCCCACCATGCCCCCAAATCCAGCTCCCAGCCCCCTCATCCAGCTGGAGGAGGTGCGCCGACGGCTTGAGGAGGAGAAGATCAAGTCTGGAACTGTACAACTTAAGCAAAGGTAACTGGACGGACATGTCCCATTACCACAGTTATCTGTCCACTTAATCAGTGCAGCTTTTCAACAGAATCGATTTAACTTGATCCTTTTTCTTTAGTCAAAATGAAACCCTTTTGTTCTCTAGCCTGTGTGCTCCTTAGGGCGAATGTGTGTCTAACTACTGGGGTTGTTCGGTCCCTCAGGTATGTGATGGAGGTAATCCAGAGGGGTCGCACTGCAGTCAGGCCTGCACTGTTCCCTCCGCTCAGCGTGGTGCCCGCCGTCTCGGACATCGAGCTCTCCCAGCCCGAGTATGTCCACTGTGTCCTACCAGTAACTTTACCCACTAGCTCCAAATTCCCCATAGGTCACGGCAACCCTCTTTACTTCCCATTCTCATTACTGGTAGTTTAGCTACCCAGGACTGGGTTTTTTGTAGAGCTACTGAAAGAAACCTTTAGAAATCAGTAATGAGCAATCACTTTCCCTAATTCCCTCTTCTGTGTGCTGTGTCATTATGCAGTGTCCCGCACTCTATGCTTGAGTTTGTTTTAATGTGGTATCTTAGTTTTTCCTTTGTGGCAAGTGTTATTCTGCCTCTATCACTGCCACAAGAACATTTTAAAACATTATGAGGGTAAAAAAAACTAAAACACAGGCACTGAACAGCCTAGGGGTTTGTGTAACAGCTGACTGTTTCATGCAACAGCAAAGCACTGTCCCTCCGTCTCTTTTCTTTCTCTTTCTACGTCAAATCAAGCTGCCTTTAAGTGCAGTCGGAAATGTTGAGCTCTATAAAAGATCTGACGGAAAACAATAATTGTGAAATATAAAGTCTACTTGTGTTACATTGGGGGGGTTAAATAACACAACAGGACATCACCACACAAATCAGCCAGCGCACAGCCTATGGATTCACCTGAACCTAACCCTACGCTGTGACAAGACTGTGTGGATCAACATTGAGTTGTTAGAATTTACTAGTTTAGTGGTTGGCTGGCTAGTTTGCACCAGCCACACTGCAGAGAGGGAGAGGGAGAGAGGTCTACAGTCTTTAAATGAAGTTTTACAGTAAAGGACATTATTTTATTAGTTTATTTTGTAATGTGTAGCTATGCAGATCTTTTAAGACATGTTTATGTTGAAATAAATATACGTAGTAAATATAAGTAGTTTGCCCTCTTACATACATAATATGCAAAATAGATATGTAAATAGTTCGAACCTCTGTGTTGTTACGAAGGAACATTCAAACATCATTTTGGGCCAATTTTGACAACGACTTCTGTCACTAGAATGTTTCTAGTGACAGAAGTCCTGCACTTAACGCTTGTTAATGTCAGGAAATTATTATTTATTAAAGTTCGAAATCATGACACATTTTAAACAACATAATTTACAAGCTATAGGGTCCTTTTTTAGATGTGAAAAAAATTTGTGTGGACTTTAATAATGGGAAAGTTTCAAATTTTCTTAACCGTTTTCTGTATTTTCCACTTGCAGACACAAAGCCACTAAAAAGCAGCCATGTGAAAACATTACGGTGGCGTATTACTTCTGTGAGGAGCTGATACCGTACAGGACGTCTGTCAAAGGGAGGGTCGTCACTCTGCGCCAGTTCACAGAACTGCTAACAAAGAAAGGAAATTACAGGTGAGATTTATGGTGCTGTTTGGTGTCTATGGGTATAACTTGAGAGATGTATCACGACTAAAATTAGAATAGAATTTATCTTTTAATAATCAGCAAGCAGGATTGCATTACAATTGTATTGTCTGTAACAAAACTTGCTTTGAGACTGCAAAATAGTCCTTAAACGTTATCAGAGCTATAGTTGTCTGGGGGATATATGGGAATAAATATAATTTGAGTAGTACAAATAAAGGTCAGAATTTTCACTGGTGATTTTTACTAAAAAGATGGCTGTAACACATTTATGATCATCTTTGATTAGATGCAAATTCATTTCAGAATTTCTAACTCTTAAAGGCCATAGTTCTGCATCCCTGATATTATTCTTGACAAATGATAGGGACATGGTCAGTTATAGCATGATGTACTGATTAAAAACGATATACTTATTGAAGTGAATCTCAAATCTTTAAACTTGAACGTCTCAAACTTGAGTATATAACTGTATACTGTACTATAAATATAGCTGGGCACAATGTGCAAATGTAAGTAAAGGTCACAGCGTTTAACCTGGAGAAGTTAACGTTGTTCCTTGCCTTTTTTAGGTATTATTTCAAGAAGGTAAGCGACGAGTTTGACTGTGGGGTGGTGTTTGAAGAGGTACGTGAAGATGATGCTATCTTGCCCATCTTTGAGGAGAAGATTATCGGGAAAGTCGAAAAAATTGATTGAAGGTCATGTTGAAGAGGAAGGAGTCCAAAAGGGGCATCGTGTGATGGACCGAGGAGCGATTGGATGGTGAAGTGGAAGTGTTTTAGGATTGAGACCGGTGGAGCGCAGAAGAAAGTGATACAGTAGAAGTGGATCTAAAGTTGAAGAGCAAAGCAGTGTTCACAGAGGACCGCTCGTGACTTTTGAGGCTCGGTAGCACCACTGCAGTGACACTGGACTAGAAGAAAAAAAAGACCTCATTCACTTCTTTGAAGTGTAATGTAGTATTGTTAAGTTTACTAGATAAATTCAGAACAAAAGTGCTACTAAAGCTTCATATTTTTGATATGATGTATCAGAGGATGTCCTTTCTAAAGTAACCGCACTTGTCATTTTTATGTATTGGTACCAGATGTGTACAGTTTGCGTTAAAAGATAACAACATTTTATACATATTTAAGTATTTAAAATGCTCATTTTCAATCAATTTCCGCCCCTGTTGAAGACGATCAAAATCCTTTTTAGGGCTGATTTTTTTTTTTCATTGTACGAGCCCTCTGGACTCTAATATTTGTGCTCTTCTTTGTGCTTTTAACACATCACTTACCAGTACTTTATTTTGTGGTATTCAGTTAGGCTGCACTTTCATTGTATTATATACCACTGACTATGTCTCACTGTAGGCTGCAACATGAATTTCTGAGTGACCAGATCAATGGAAACCCTGTTCAGTGTGCTGCAATCCAGCACAACAGCCCAATGTTTTAGGCCATTTTTGACACTGCTGGAGAGAATTTATGGCCTTTTTTTAGGCTCAAACTTTGTGGTGGTGTTGTTATATTGATATAAGAAACATGTTTCATAAAGTTATTATTTATTGTAGGGCTGTTTTATTGGGTTGCATTACTGAATGTTGTACAGGGTGTTTTATTTTTCTGGTAATTTGGTGTATACTGCAGTACTGTACATACTTCTGCTGCATTGCTTTTACTCAACCCAGTTGAAGTTTTAAGACGAGGCCTAACAAAATAACACAGTAGCTGCAATAATACTGTAAAAAAAAAAAATATGATTGGAAAGCTAAGGTGAATATCTATGCAAGTTGGTCCCCCAAATCCCAAAACTACATTGGGCATTAATATTAATTAACACAGTAAATAACTTAGTGTAAATGTTTAGAACAATTATAGGCTACCCGTAAGAACAGTCAGGCTATTAAAAGCATTTGTTTAGATGGTACTTCAGTCAATTCATCAGGCTGAAATTTCAGTTGGGTAGAGGCTAACAAGCTTTTGTAAAGGTTTAACCATTCTGATGATGAATTCTGATTGTGGATGAGTAAAAAAAAGAAATTAGTCCCTGTTTATGAACATTTGGAAAACAATTATTCTTGGAGGCCAGTAGGCGGATTTTCTTTTTAATTATTTCCAGTGTAACACTGAATGACATGGTTTGGGGTTCAGTTTCTGAAGTCAAGTTCTGCCTTCAGCTTTCGAGGTTAATGTTGTTCATGAAACAGAAGTGTTGCCACCTGTAGACTTGCACATTCAGGGTCAAGCCTGCAGTGCAGAGGCTCCTTGGACCTGTTCAACGGAGATCATATCACAGCATTTGAATAAGAAGGCCAGTGAATGCCATTAGGATACTATCAAATGTTGATAATGTTTGTGCAATGAAGATCACTGAAATATGCGTTTACTTTGTTTGTTTTTTTTCAGGTTCGTACTTGTTCATTTCTGTGAACCCCAAGACTTACAGTACCATCTCAAACTTTTAATCTCTTTTTAGTTGATCTATCAGAAAGGGGCTGATCTCTAATCTGTAGCCTTCTCTAGCTTACCACAGCTACATCTTGTGCCTGGCAGGAATTAATTATTAGTGCAAATGATCTACTTTTGATAGATCACGTTACGCCAAAGAGAAAACAAAGTAGATGGTAGGTACTAGGCACGCTCTTGATATATTGACTTATTAATTCTTTTATATTAAAACAGTGAAGCTCTTGTATGGAAGACCAGAATGTTCTTTGCAATAGACAAGGTGTGTATGATTGCAGTTTTCTGATGTGTCTTGTCATGAACATCAGCTTTGAAAGCAGCACATTCATATGGAACACTTCATGAAGCTTGCAGGACATTTAGACCTTTTATTATTATTATTGCAACACTGAAATGCCATTTGTGTTTCCTGTCCCCTCTGTTTGGCAGTGTGAATGAAACTTTTGCACTGGAATAGCACAAACTAAGATGAAACCACAAATCATGCTGGGGAAGCATCATGACATTAAGATTCAAGGCCACTAGGTTTTTGTTCTTTTCTGTACCTCTTCATTGTGCTGGAGTCCATGTTTTTTTTTGTTTTTTTTTTATATATATAATTGTGATATAATAAAAGCCCTTTTGTTATGAAATAATAAGCAGAAGGACAAGTGGACCTTGAAACCAGAGTGCTGTATTGTTTGTGTCGTTGCATAGAAACCCAGCGTAAGGAATATCTCCTTTTTTTGAAATGCTGTTTGCCTTTTTTTAGATTTCTAACTTAAATCAGTTTAACTTCCAATATATTTACTGCATTTGCCTCTAGTGGTCCTTTTGTCTGTTAAATTATACGTTTGAGTACATGATCAAGTTAAATGCTATAAGTATTATCTTGATTTTCATTGTTTATTTCTTTTGAAATATAAAGTATCAGATATGTTATGCTTCTTACCGTGAAAGCCCTTAAAGTAAACTTCCCTTATTAAAGATCAATGAAATGTATATAATAAACATCTCAGTGCCTTTATTACTATGCTAATGATGTCTGCTGTGTGATTTTTAGACATATGTGGGGACATAAATACCAGGGATTTGCTTTATATTTTTGTTAAGACTTTTATTTTATTTTGTCTCACTTGTTTAATGTGTTTCACTATTCCACCTTTTTCTATGTAAATATGTACAACTTAAATGTGTCATCAACCAGCAGCCCAGTCAGCACATTCAGTGTTTCTTTTCACTAACTAGCATGGTTACCATTTAAAAGTACCTGGACAATAAATACATGCAATAAACCAGCGCTTGAGTTCTGAGTATTAGACTATTGACTCAAACTTCATTGTCATTTTCTGCACGCTATCATATATCAGCATGTTGGTGGATGACCTGTCTTTGTATATGTAATGTATTACAACACTAATCTTTCAACATGTCATAGTGAACACACACAAACACACACACACTTGTATAACATGGTGTGTTATATATAGTATGTACAGCATATGTTTATAGTATAACTGCAGTATTACGTCATAGACTGAAGAGGGCACTCTAAGTTAACTGGTTCATATTTTGCATCCTGTGTCATCTCACAGGGATTCTTCCACCAAAACTGTTCAGACAAGCATATCGGATGATATACCGAGGATGAATTGTGAATCAATGTGTATTCTGAATATAAAAACAAGAGCTGAAAAGCTTTTCCTCCGCATATGAAGCAAACTGTTTCACTTTGAAATCCTTCTTAACAACCAGCAAAGAATTAACACTACAAACACTGCTCTCTCTTTTTTAGGCTTTTTACATATTGATTCATGAATTGGATAAATAATCATAATCAATTTCCTGCAGATTACCAGTAATTGTGCTGCTTTTACCTTGACTCATACAAGCTAATCAACGTTTCAGGGAGAGCTGTTTAAATGAACAGGATGTGTAAGGCTGATGCTTCCATGTTGTGTCAGTTGTGCTCCTTCATATTCATGCCAGTGGAGCTTTCAGTCCACAGGCTCATATTGGAATCTTGATTGATTAACCAGTTCAGATTAGAAAACAGAAAACAACCTCTTTGTGATAATCAGCACACGGTTTAGTCAATGCCTTAAAGCACCTTGTGGAGATAAATAAAAAAAAATAAAAACCATTGGGATATGTTTTTTCATGCTACAATAAATTCTTTGTGCACAGCTGCAGCACATGTGCAGTGAACACGGCCGTACAGCTGCACTACAGGTGTTCTGAAGCAGTTCTTTCACACCTGTCAAAGGCACTGTTTGACTTCTTCCCGCTACCTGTTGTTTCTTAATGCTACTATTATTGAGATCTCTCTGCAACATGCTGACCTGCCTGTACACACCAATCATTCCACTCACCTCTTCCTTTAAGTCACAGAGGCGTGAGTTTGTAACCTTAATCCAGTGAAGATTCAAGCTGGATATAAAGGAAATGTGCCTGCAATTGGTATACTGGTTTATACGATATAACAAACAAGAGGCTGATCCAGTGACATACACAGAAATGTAAGTCAGGTCAGTTTAACTGTTGTATTAAAAGCTGAAAGTGTTATGTTCAAGATATCAAGATAAACTCACCATTAAAGCACCCATTGAAGCTACACACAATTATGATGATTATAGTGATTTTAGTTCTACATTCCTCTAACAGCATTGTCAAATTGCACATACAGTAAACATGCAACGGCAAAAAACTGAACCATGTTGGATTGATTTCTTTTATGACTGTAAGGCAATGAAATGTGTTGTCAAAAGACGGTGAAGCAAACAGAAAATGTCAGTTATTGATTCTCACTGAGCGCACTAAAGTACTTGATATTAACTCTCATGGCCAATGACTGCCTCAACGAACACAGATTATCCAAACAATAATACACTGCATAAGATAGAGGCAGCTGGAGTGACTTAATTGTAATGGTTTTCAGTCTCTCTTTTCATCTCTGTCTCAGATTTATGTATCTTTGGTAATGCGACTATTTGATTAAGTCAAACCCGACGCTCAAATCATGCACCTCTCACTGCAGCATGATTCTACAAATATTTTAGTCAAAAGTTTTTATATGATTAAAGGAAGTGCTGATGCTTGTAAGAAATCACTGAACACAAAAAATACCGTTGATAATATGAAGAAAACCATTTTCCTTCATGTTATGACTTAGTGGACATATGATTATTAAAACCTATAGAGAACATCAACGCAGCATTTGTAACTCCACTAGCGGCTACTGTCATAAAAGTAGCCAAATGTAACCAAACATAGAACTCTTATTTCCCTTTGGTACCTTGGAGGTACAACTGTTTCTCAAATTGTAAAACGTGAAGAGCTCAATGAATTCTTCTTCTTTGATCCACTCTTCACATCTTTAGTAGATGTTTGTGTCTATGTGGAATCAATGTGATTTCAGACTGTGAAGCAGCATGTACAAAACTTATACCAAATAAACAAATACATATATAAACTGATTTCATTTTTTTTTCAGCAAAACTGATTAAAAAAACTGCAGCTGCAAAACTGTCCACAAACTGCAATATGACTCTACCCTTACACAATCTCTAAGATTAATTGCAGCGCCGTTTCCAGAGCAACCACAGCATCGGCACAGACTCTGTCAATGTTGTCAGTTAAGAAAGTATAAATTTCCTACAATCACCTTCAACCTAACCGGCTTAATTTCTGCAGCTACATCACAAAAGGCATTCGCATTCCCAAAAAGAATGCCCACTCTGACCCCACTTTTAGTCATCTAAGTGCAAAATGTGTGTTTCAGTAAAAGCTTTGTTCCCTCAGCGGTAGGTAATACATCTATCTTAACTCTGATAATGGAGATGATGTTGGTGCAGCTCATTGCGTCGTTTTATGTTATCTGCTGTTTAAGCTACGGAAGGCCAAAGAGGCCATAAACACAAAATAATTATGTTGAGCTCACAAATCATCGTCAAACTAATTTTGATCCTGAATTGACCTTTATGATGATCACAAGAGTAGGTTACATCTAGATCAAAACATTGATATTTCATGATCACAAGAAAAAAAAACTGTACCTGTGCCTTTACATAACAATGTGTTTTCTGTTGTTTTATTGTACTAGCAACAGTGTTATGTTTTCTTTTCTTCCTGGTTGTAGCTTACTTAATCTCGCTGTAAAGAGTTTTGTATGTAAGATGGTTAGTCACCAAGACCCTGACTTGTTTCCATCTTAGATCGCCAGCAGTAAGTAAAAGTAAGTCAAATGTATTGATATAGCATGTTTCTAGACCTGACGTCATAAAGTACTTCACAATAAAAGGCAAAAGAAAGACATGAGATAGAGACAAAATACAGAAATATCTTCAAATGACCCACTGATGCATTAAGTTTGAGGTTATACTGCTTGTCTGTTGACTTCTAGACATCGGAGCGGAACAACAGGCTGCTCATAAAGAGGGAAAATGGGTAAGTATAAAAATTAAATAATGTAGTGATTGATCTTAATGTTTTGTGAACTGCAGTAGCGTTTCAGAAAATGTGCTTAAGCAATTGAAAAACACTTGATTCTTACATCACTAAAAAAAGAGGGCATTTATTCCAGTCTCTACTGGTTTGTGGACACATTGATGTCAATGTGTGAGAGAAATGAACATGTGCTGTCTGAAAACAGTTAGTAGTTTCACACTAATGAGTAAAACGTGTTCATGGTGCAGCTTTGTTTTCCTTGTGGATCAATTATTACAGTGTTTCTTTCTTAAGTCTTCCATTAAGGACTATAAGGCAGCCACATCTTATAATAGATGTATTTATTGTAATGGCCCATCTTACACTTCATCTGATGGACCTGTTATATCTCTCAGGTCATCCAGCACATCTGCAACCAAAGCTTTTGTATGAACTGTATTCATTTGTTTGTAACATCACAGGTTATTCATAATTTTCCTCTTTTTTGACCTGCTGTGCAGACAGAAATCCAATATAAAAGAGGAACTTAATGCTAATTAAGTGTGCTTCTTTTACGACAACAACAGCTTAATTTATTAGTTAGCGCCTTCTTTGAAATTGCATCGTGGCCTCATGCAGCTCTGCTCTCATCTGCTGACCAGCTCCACTCCACACCAGCCTGAGCCATGGCGTATAAGCAAGCACCACAGCAGGCAGTCAGGACAACGCACAGGCCCAGCCCAACCTATACGACTAGAAAATCGCTACACCATTCTGATGAACGATGAGGAGTTCCCTCTGCTCTGCGGAAACCCTTCTCTGCCTCGTCCCCACAGCGCTCACCCTGGCCCATCCACACAGTCGGCGCGCCCCCCTTCGGACCCAACAACTTCCACACTGGTCATCGGAAGCTCCATGGTCAGGGACCTCTACATTCCCCCTACACCTAGCGGTCCATCCAAGGTCTACTGCTTCCCTGGTGCCAAGGTCCGTGACATCCAGCACAAACTTCCCAGCATCCTCGCCTGCCATGCTAAGGTCGACAACATCATCGTGCATGTGGGCACAAACGACATCAGAGAGAGACGGTCGACAGCACTCCGAAAAGACTTCACCACTCTCATCACCACCCTGATGGGCACAGGAAAATGGATCGTCATCTCTGGGCCTCTACCTACCTACAGAAAGGGTGCTGAAAGATGGTCCAGACTGTTCTGGCTCTACACCTGGCTGAAACCCCACTGCGCTTCCCTGGGCA
Source organism: Sander lucioperca (assembly GCF_008315115.2). NCBI lineage: Eukaryota > Metazoa > Chordata > Actinopteri > Perciformes > Percidae > Sander > Sander lucioperca. The sequence continues at coordinate 5,304,867 of NC_050193.1, read as the reverse complement.
TTCCCTATGTCGACAACTTCAACTTGTTCTGGGAAAGGCCTAGCCTGCTGAAACATGATGGTCTCCACCCAAACCGACATGGAGCCAGGCTGCTATCTGACAACATAACGACCACACTGAAAGTTAAGTATTGACATTCTGTTGAAAATATCACAGATTCATGCCCCCTAGGTATTGATCCTAATGGCACTTTACAAGTGAATGAATCTGAAAATGTTTTCTGCAGGGTAACATGTAGTACTAGTACTATTCCAGTTATAATCAACAATAGACCATACAAAGTGTTGAATCCCCTAAGTAATAAGAAGTTGACTGCAAACATAGTCAATTTAGCATCCAGTTCACGTCAGCCACAACCTGCCCCAAAAAACGAGACAGTGTCTGTAACTCGACTCAGATCAGTTAAATCACAGGTAACCAAAAGAGGGGCAATACTTAACAACCTAATTGGAATTACAACTACCACTGCAATGATAGAACAGGATAGGAAAATTAGATGCGGTCTACTAAATATCAGATCTCTGCCATGAAGAGTATGTCAGTCTAAATGAAGCCACTCCTCCCACACATATTAATACTCAAATTCCTAGAGGCTCAGGCCGAGGAGGGGGAGTTGCAGCCATATTTGACTCAAACCTGTTAATTAATCCTAAACCTAAACTAAATTATAACTCTTTTGAAAGTCTCGTTCTTAATCTTCAGCATCCAACATGGAAAACAGTACAGCCTATTATATTTGTTGTTGTCTACCGAGCACCAGGTCCATATTCTGAAATTTTATCGGAATTCTCAGAGTTTTTATCATGTGTAGTCCTAAAATCAGACAAAGTACTTATTGTAGGTGATTTTAATATCCATGTGGACGTTGACAGCAATAGCCTTAGTACTGCTTTCAACTCACTACTAGATTCAATTGGTTTCAGTCAGAGTGTGCATGAGGCCACGCACTGTTTTAACCACACCCTTGACCTTGTGCTGGCATATGGCATCAAAATTGAAGATGTAATAGTATTCCCGCAAAATCATTTGAATTCTTACTACCCGACTATATGAAATTAGATAAAAGCTTCTACACTAGAAGCCTATCTGACAGTGCTATAGCTAAATTTAAGGAAGATATTCTAACAGCACTAAACTCATTACCGTGCCGTAATATAACAGAGGATCTTTATGTAAACTTTAGTCCCTCTCAAATTGATAACTTTGTAGACGGTGCTACGGCCTGCCTACGGACTACTTAAGACTCTGTTGCTCCCCTTAAAAAGAAGACGATGAAGCAAAGGAAACTGCACCTTGGTATAACTCCCAAACTCGTAAATTAAAGCAAATCTCGCGCAAACTTGAAAGTAAATGGCGTTCCACCAAACTGGAAGAATCTCGTTTAGATTGGCAAGACAGTCTGAAAACCTATAGGAAGACCCTAAGAAAGGCCAGATCAGACTATTATTCATCACTAATAGAAGAAAATAAGAACAACCCAAGGTTTCTTTTCAGCACTGTAGCCAGACTGACAGATAGCCACAGCTCTATTGAGCCATCTATTCCTATAGCTCTTAGTAGTGACGACTTCATGAGTTTCTTTAACGATAAAATTATAACAATTAGAGATACTATTCATCACCTCTTGCCCTCAACCTCTAACGGGTCACCTTTAACTGACAGACTGCTAGAAAGAACGACTAGACCTGACGTATACTTAGATTGCTTTTATCCTATAAACCCTCAACAATTAATGCTAAAGGTCTCTTCAGCAAAGCCATCTACCTGTCACTTAGACCCCATCCCAACGAGGCTACTTAAAGAAGCGTTACCCGTGGTTAACACTTCATTGCTAGATATGATAAATATGTCTTTATTGACAGGTTATGTAGCGCAGTCATTTAAAGTAGCTGTGATAAAACCTCTACTGAAAAAACCCACCCTCGATCCTGAGGTCTTAGCCAACAATAGACCTATATCTAACCTTCCCTTTCTCTCCAAGATCCTTGAGAAAGTAGTCGCTAATCAGTTATGTCATTTTCTACATAGCAATAGCTTATTTGAGGACTTTCAGTCAGGATTTAGAAAGCATCATAGCACAGAGACGGCACTGGTGAAAATTACTAACGACCTTCTAAGTGCTTCAGACAAAGGACTTGTCTCCGTACTTGTCTTATTAGATCTTAGTGCTGCATTCGATACTATTGACCATACCATCCTGTTACAGAGATTGGAACATTTAGTTGGCATTAAAGGAATCGCACTAAGCTGGTTTAAGTCCTACTTCTCTGATCGATCGCAATTTGTTAATGCTAACAATAAACCCTCCAATTACGCTAAAATTAACCATGGCGTTCCTCAAGGCTCAGTGCTTGGACCAATTCTATTCTCCTTATATATGCTTCCTCTAGGCAATATTATTAGGAAACACTCAATTAACTTTCACTGTTATGCGGATGACACCCAATTATATCTGTCAATTAAGCCAGACGAAACCAGTCAGTTGGCTAAACTTGAAGCATGCATTAAAGATATAAAATCATGGATGGCATACAATTTCCTGATGTTAAACTCAAACAAAACCGAAGTTATTGTGCTGGGCCCAAAACACCTACGAACCTCATTAGCCGAAGATATAATTACTCTGGATGGTATTGCCCTGGCATCCAGCACTACTGTCAGAAATCTAGGAGTTATTTTTGATCAGGATATATCCTTCAATGCCCATCTAAAACAAACCTCTAGAACAGCCTTTTTTCACCTTCGTAACATTGCTAAAATTAGGAACATCCTGTCTCAAAACAATGCTGAAAAACTAGTCCATGCATTCGTTACTTCCAGGCTGGACTATTGTAATTCCTTATTATCAGAATGCTCAAAGAAAACCCTTAGCCTTCAGCTATCAGGCTCCTCTCCTGTGGAACCAGCTCCCAATCTGGGTTCGGGGGGCAGACACCGTCGCTACATTTAAGACTAAACTGAAAACTCTCCTCTTTGATAAAGCTTATAGTTAGGGAGTGAGGAGTTGCAGTGAACGCCTAGACCGGTGGGGCAGGGTGTATAGCTGCAGACACAGCACCCCTGCTTTTCTCTGCTTCTCTTTACAGTCATCAGATATAGAATATAGTGCCTCTCCTAGTTATGCTATTATAATTCTAGACTGCCAAGGAAGTTCCTTCCTTCTTATGACACGCTCTTTTCTTTTGTTTCCTTTTATGCACATCCTGTCCCAGAAGTGCTTGTTACTAACCTAGCTCTGGGGAGTTTACTCCCCGGAGTCCTTATGTTTCTTCTTCGCCCAGAACATCGCCTCGGATTAGGGTGACACCAAGATCTGGGTCTTGGGTGCAGCTGTCGCTATGGACCTGCTACACCCTGCTACGCTCTGCGATTCCCTGCAATGTCCGGCTACGTCCTACTACGTCCTGCTGCGTCCACCGCGTCCACCCATGCTCTGCTGTGCCACGCTACATCCCGTACCGTCATAACCCCAACCGTCAGACACCGCCCACCAAGAGTCTGGGTCTGCCGAGGTTTCTTCCTAAAAGGGAGTTTTTCCTCGCCACTAGCCACTGCTAATGCTTGCTCTTGGGGGAACTATTGGAATTGTTGGGTCTTTGTAAATTATAGAGTGTGGTCTAGACCTACTCTATCTGTAAAGTGTCTCGAGATAACTCTTGTTATGATTTGATACTATAAATAAAATTGAATTGAAAATTGAATTGAATCTCCCAGAGATCTCTGCAATCTCTATGGGATCTGCTCTGCTGTGCTCTGCTTGTTAATGTCATCTCTCACTCTTGCAGCAGAAAGCAGCAGTTAAAAGCAGATTGATATTTCCTGTCTTTCTGGAACAGATAAATCCCATTGTTCTAACTTTTCCACACAGAGCTATTACATATTTGGCTTCTATGCTCTCACCTCGTCACTCCAAGCCCCCAAAAATCACACAGATTGATGCACCACCTATTACATAGAGAAGTATTATCTTCTATTGGCCTTGTGACCATTCCACAAGCAACCATTAACCATTGCTGGATTGCTGGGAATGTACTAGGTGAACCGATAAATCTAAACCCAGGAATCCATCTGAAATGAAGCAGCAGGTCAAGAGATCGTTGTTATCTTATATAATATAGCATATTTAAATATTGCTTGGAGCAAACTATGATATATGAAATGCTATGTACTGTTCGTAAGCAGCAGATAGCCATCAGTGCATTGATATCTCTAATATATCTAACTACACTGTGAACCTTTGCACATCCCCTGCTAATATATTTTTGCTCATACTAGATATGTAGATAGATAGATAGATAGATAGATGAATAGCTAGATAGATAAATAGATAGATAGATAGATAGATAGATAGATGAATAGCTAGATAGATAGATAGATAGATAGATAGATAGATAGATAGATAGATAGATAGATAGATAGATAGATAGATAGATGAATAGATAGATAGATAGATAGATAGATAGATAGACTCAGTTCACAGCAGAAAATACTTTATTCGGTTATTTAATTTTGTATAACATTGATTAGAACATTTATCAAAATGTTCTAAAACATTTTGATAAATATCTATTTAAATATATATTCATAAAATCTACAGGCTGTTACGTTTGAAAGTCTAAATGATGAAAAAGAACAAACAGAGAAATAATGTATACAAATTACGATGCAACAGGCAAAATCACAGAAAACAAACTGGAGGAAAATTGGTCAGTGCAAAGGAAAATGTTCTGTCTGGAAATGAGTCTCTCAAGAGGAAAATTGCATCTTACATAATCTGAACAGAACACAGCTAAAACACATGTAAGCTTTTCTCTGTACAGCTCTAAAGTAGGACACAACAGAGAGAGATACTGAAGAATATAAATACACAAAATGCACACCTTTAAAATACATAACTCTTAATTGCTTACTGTAAGTGCACTCATTGATAAACATATTAATTTAAGAATATCATATTTTACACCAAAGAGAAACATGCCATGACTACAATCATTGCAAAATACAAGTAAAGCAAGAAAATATGTCCAGTTTTCTAGTAGGGGTCCAAAAAGACTTCTTCCAAGAGTCTTTTACCAAGAATTGTTTAAATATTTATCAAATACTTATAAAGCTTTTACCAAATGTATTTTGACACCTGATTCTTAAACTTTTTCTTACACCAGAATGTATTCCAATCAAAATTTTGAGATTTTAAATGCTGGTACGAAATTGAAATATAACTGAATATGTTATAACATACAGTATATAATTTAAATATACCAGTAATATCTTGACAAGACAGAACAGCATCTGCATGCAAGATACATGTGAACCATCTGAATAACATCCTGCTCCAGTTAGAAAATCTACAACCTTAATAATAGACTAGAGGTGCATCTCGTAACCCTTATTTGATAGCTCCTCAACTCCTCCGTCCTCGGCTGAACCGGAAGTTGTTCTGTCCCTCCTCGGTGAAGACCGTCTCAAAGCTCTTATTCCTGCCCAAAGGACTGAGGAGCGAGCATCGAGGAGGGATCACCGAAGGAGCCATGAGCGAGGATACACAAGAGCAGCCTTACCAGAAGCCATGCAGCTGAAGGAGTTGCTAACTCCGCCCAAACAGCTGACGAATTTATGTGACACTTCAAAAGAAAGGACGTCTCATCTCTCTAAAACACATTTGCTCGTTGCCTCTCTCCTCCCTTGATTTCCTCGCGTCTCTCCCGTGCTTCTTCCGTGGGAGGGACTAAGACGCAATGAAAGGAAAGGAGGCAAGTGGAGGAGTTGAGGAGGCAATTTAAGGGTTATGAGATGCAGCTTAACACTTTCAAAACTAGTCAAAACCTGACTGTGAAGATTACATTTACAGCTGAGTTTATGTGAGGAAAAGACCACATAAGAACATATGAGCTACAGTCAAACATTGTGTTGGAAATAGCCCCCCCCCCCAAAACATTCTGTGCTGCTCTTAAAAAGTGCTGGAATAATGTAGATTCTCAAATGCTTATGAAACTAGAAATAAACACCAAAGTGCAGGCCATGGTTAAGGCAAATGGTGGATACAGGAAATACTGAGAATTTTTCACTTTTAGCACAACTAACAAACCTTTCTGACTGTGTTCTGTTCTGTTCTGTTAATGGAGCATTATGGGAGTAAGTACTTGACAAAAATGATGAAACAAACACATTTTTGGTTGTGGACTCACCGTGGACTCACCGTATACACATTAACACTATTTATCTGCGTAACTATGAAGAGTTCATTTGTTAAAAACGGATAAAAGCCATTCTAAAAAATTAATGAACCAACACTAGTATTGATATTCGTTTGAGTGCACAATAAAAAAAGGTGATTTATGAAAAAATTGAGATATGTTATCAAAACAACCTGACACCAATTTTGAATGGTATTCCCTGGATTGAAGACAAAATAACATGATTTAGTAAAATAACGAAAAACGGAGATATCTGTTTTTGCAAATGAATGCTTCATGTTTCATTTGATCTCATCTCCTGTTTGCCACCAAAACTATGAATGTCATGATGAGAAGTTAACACATTTCTAGTAGCTGCAATGTCTTTCGCATAAGGCAATCTGTACTGAGCCTGTCAGCAAAGCTGAATCACTTGTCAAGTCTGCCGCTGAAATGGCAAATTCAGTGTCACTGTGGCTTCTCTTGGCTCTGCAATCCGCCTGTTTATCATTTCACACTCATTCTGTCGTATGTTCTCCTCGTTCATCTGCGACACCTCAGTGGAGCCTGCTTCAAACCCGGGCACAGTGTTGGCTACATGAACTACATGGACCTTATTTCTCCCATTTTTACTGAGGATGCAGCTGAACACTTTCTTGAAGCCTTTCCGAAAGTGCTTGGACACCAGAGCGTACACGATGGGGTTGACACAAGAGTTGGCGTAGGCCATGCAGTGAGAGAGAAGCCTGAAGGCATAGGTGGTCTGATTGAAAGGAAAGTCTCCGTACAGGTAGCACAAGATCACCACATGGTACGGCAGCCAGCAGATGCAGAAGAGCACGGTGACAATAATGATCATTTTGGTGACTTTGCGTTTGGCCCTCTTGGATTCTGACATGCCGTCCAGAGGGTCGACAGCCGTCCACAGATACTTGATGGTGCGAGTGTACGAGAGACTTACAATCAGCACGGGGATGACGTAGCCGACCAGGAAGGTGCACGTGTCCAGCACCTTCCTGTTCTGCTCCTCCCAGCCAGGGATGCACACAGTACTGTTGGCGTAATCGATAAGGTCGTAGTAGCTGAGATAAGGACCCGCAAAAACCAGAGAGAGACCCCAGATTATCACCATGGCAACCACCGCGTTACACGGGGTCCGTAGCTCTCTGGAGCGCAGTGGGTAACGAATGGCCAGATACCTACAAAGAGAACAAATCACACAATGACATGTGATCCAAACCACATGGAACAAGAATTAGTGAACATACTGAGCCAGTGTGATAATTATAGGCCAAAAGAGTGCAAGTCGTCATAATTAAAGTGTCGTACTAAAGTCTAAACTTGGGAACAGAAATCTGTATTTACAGAAAGAACATATATATAACAAATATTATTACGCTATAAAGTAATACAGTTTATTAGTTCGGTAGCCATTGAATGCTATGTTTTTAGACCACGCTGGTGCAGATTGCTTCTCAATCTTTTGACTGGCTGATGGCGAGAGAGAGAGGTGGCTTCAAGAAACTCTCATGAATCAAAATCCACCATTTTTAGCACTTTTTTTTTTTTTATTATATTAGGATCCCCATTAGCTGATGCAGAACATCAGCTACTCTTCCTGGGGTCCACACAGAACATAAAACTACATTTTCAGACAAAACAAACAAAACTACAAAAATGTATTGAAAATTTGGAAATAAATCCATGGGTTTATTAGATTGTTTGTTTTGTTTTACTTTACAACCCAATACAATATCCTCTTCACATGCGAATACAAATTGTGATTGACTGAGATATTTTTCGAGGTGTCTACTCTCAGAAGTTAATTTGGGATAAATAAAGCTGTGACTAAATGTGGAAAGTTGAAATGTACATTTCAGTTGTGGATCACATTCCAAACATAATCATTTCTTTCGTACCTCAGAAAATATGGCATACTGGCTGTTTCATCCACACAAAAATAATTGTAGGATTTTCAATAGGATCTGACTGTGCATGCATTGCTTGGTGAAACCATGACACTAGCACAGAACATGACTGTGCCTTGTGCTGTGCTTTCAATGTTGCTGAGAAGGTAGGCGATAAAGGAGCAAATCCCACCACACATCACATGGTATAATGAAGAAAGAGCCTGATGTTTTTATGGCACCGACCTCTTTTAATAATCTGACACCACACTGCTTTTCATTTATTATTGCTAAAGTTATTGCCTCATCGTCACCTGGTTTGTTCCTCTTTGAACATGTAAAGCTGCATTCACCATATTCAACATGCTGCTTTATGAGCTTATGTTCTCTGAGGGACAAGGAGTATTTGAGGTATTGCAGCTTCCTTTTCCTGAGGCAGGGATTCTGGGTTAAGCTGCAAATCCATGTCCTCAACATCTGCATTTACTGGACACGTCAGCTATAGCTCTCAAGAATCATAGGCCTCTCTGGTCTTTGAAAAATCTCACTGAAATGAGGCCAAAGACACTTAATGTTCAACATGAAAGGAAAAAAGCGCCTTAAACCTACTTGACAGAAATGGAGGCTCAGTGGCTGGGACAAGTACTCAGACATTACTCAGTTGTTTGTAAGAAAGCATGAGCTGATGAACAGTCTGTTCAAAACACTTGGCTTTTCGTGTTTTTGATTGGATTCTAAATGATTTGCTGAATTACTCTAAAATGTAGAAAATCAGACTGGGAAACATCTGTTGAACAAAACACAAAATCACCACATTATCTGGGAAATGGAGCCATGGCTTAATTTCAAAGTATCCCCCACTTCACAACCAACTGGCTCCAGATGTTGTTTCAGTATTTTCTTTCCAAATGTAACACTGGCTCGATTTTTTGCCCAAATATAGACATGAACTGCAATGCACAGATATATACATTTATTCCTGCTGCCATTAGCATTGTGAATGATTTTCTTAAAATGTAACTCTTGTATTTTTTGCTGTTGTTTCTCTTGGTGTGCTAGCTGTCTATGTAGCCTACTGTTGGCTGTAAACCGAATTGCCCTTCGGGGATATTACAGATACCTTGTACCTTGTATATATATATATATATATATATATATATATATATACACATCTGTTGAACAAAATACAAAATATTAATAATATAATAAACATCTATATATACATATATATATATATATATATATATATATATATATATATATATATACTGCCCTACAAAGGCAAAAGACCTTAACTCGTCAGAGTGTGGAACTGAGAAAAATTACTTTAGTTTTTTTGTTGTCCAGCCAAATGAATTATAGGTAGGACACTTGAAATCTGGCAATTAGATGTTCATAAAAATCTTGAGCTCAGACTTTTGACCTCTATTTTGAAGTTACTGTTCTCTGCCTTTGTATTTTCTGCAAAAAGTGAAAGGTCACGTCAAGGCAAAAGGCAGTAACTTCCAAATTATCAATATTTGGTTGCTGATCACCATTTAAAAAATCACTATAGTAACACGTCTATAAAATGTAGTGATCATGGCCTATATGTCTGATGAATTACAATTACTTTGCCATTGCCATTTACTGTATATGTCTATATGTCTGATGATTTACAATTACTTTGCCATTGCCATTTACTGAACTTATTGATATCCTGTACCATAACTCAAATTGAGCATTCCAAAACAAAGTCAAAGAGCAGTTACTGGTGTTATGGTGTTCTGCCTTGTCCACATGATAAAGGATGTCTTGAATGTCCCAAAAATATCATTAATTCATTTTCGACCAAAAACAAAGTTACTGCCTTTTGCCTTTGCAGGGCAGTATATATATATATATATTTATATTTATATATTAATGAGTTCACTCCGAGGGGGTTTAATGATGAGTCAGTCTTTGCAAATTCAGATGTATATATATTATCTATAACTGCAGCCTCAACAGATGTGCGTGTAAACACAGAGGTTAAAAATTCTCTCAATACATTTTCTTCATATTTCCAGAAGTTGGAGGCACGAATAACTCTGCATCATATTATCTTGTGCTGTTTTTGTACTGTTACCTCAGTTATATAGTTAAGTATTTGTGTAAATTAACCCCCTGATTGGAAGCAATAATACCAAATTGTTTTGTCTTATATTGAATCATTTTCACATGGGATATTTCTTTGGCATGAAATCACAATAAATGTATTATCTGCCTGTGGGTGGCTCACTGCAGCAGCAAATACTTATAAAAGACTGAGTGTGTGCTGCTGTTCATTCAAGCTGAGCTGTGATTTAATTCCTGCTGGGACTCCTGGTCTAAAGTGTAACTGTAAGCTGCTGCCTTTTCTTTACTTCTTACACAGGAACTGAGGAGGAAAAAAGCAGAAATCCATTAACATCCCGACTCGGATGTCCCTGCTCTTTTCCAGACCGGGGAGGAAACGTCTGGCTGGCAGGCTGAAAAATCTATTGAATCCTCTAAAGTGTAAACACAGCCAGTGTGAGCAAAGGGTGTCTGCTGCAGATGGCAGCTGCACACCGACTCTGTCCATATTGACTGAGCTGATGATGTTGCCCAACAACTATAATGATGGCTTAGCGCTTACTCTGTGAAGGATGTCATTTTCAGCCAGGGTAACTGATTCTCTCATAAGATGGTCAATTACAGATGCAACGTCTCTGTAAGGTCTTACGGGTCTTTGACTAATTTCATTAATGTGTACCTCTGGGGTCTTCCTTTTCTTCATGTTCCCAGAGTTGTTTTTCATCTTCAGATGAGAAAAATAACATTTGTGATGAATTATAAAATGCACCTGAAAGAACTCATAGCATGTGGACTTGAATAAAAGCTTCCTTACAGCCTTCCATATCGATTTTTTGAGGCTTTGCTGTCTTATAAAACCTGTTCATACTAATAAGGAGACACAAATATGATTCCCTGTAACAAACACCATCACTGAGAATACATGCAAGGGTAACACACTTTAAAACCAGACGCACACATCTACATGTTGCTGTATGACCTAATGGTCTTTATGTCACATTTACAAGCTAGAGAAGAGAACATACTTTTTTACCCTATTATATTTGTTTAACATAAAGTTATTGTTTGCAAATGAGTATCACCGAATTATTTGACCTGAGGGGACAGACTTCAGGTAGGTGACTGTTATCTTGTGTATATAGTAATGTTTTTGTTTGTTAGGTAGCTGGCTTAGGAAATGATGTGATTATCTCTGCGGGGTGTCGGTCAGAACACAGAACGCAGATATTTATTGCTCATATTTATAGCAGGAACTGATATAAAGGTTACAGGAAGATGCATCATCAATAGGTGTGGTTTTATCTTGAAGGAATCACACCAAAGAATATAATGCACCTATAAATCCATATAAGAACTCATTAATCAGAACTCATTAATCAGTTCTGGAGAAGGTGTAAGTATGACGCTTACAGTTTAGTGGGTGCTTCCGTTAAGCTTAAATATGTCTGTCTATTCTTTTGTCAATTGACACCTGCTAGATGTTTTTGGTTTTAAAGCACCATTCTTCTCTATGCAACACCCCTAGTCTCTCAACAAGAACAAACAAATATAATGAAATAATAATACTACATAAGTAAAAACTCATCTCCCATCTAGGGGGATACATGTGACATAAATACTGTTGGGTCATGCAGCAACATGTAGATGTTTGTATTTGACAACAAGTTTGATTTTTTTAATTTCTATGATAATATCTGGTTAATGTTCTGCTTTCAGAGAGGCTGATCAAAGATTTCATCATAGCCGAAGCTTGTGAGAGTATCAAGAAGACAGCAATTGTTCTACTATTAGTGTTACCACTTGGGAATCACTGGACTAAAAAATTAATTGCAAAAATGATGAATTAATAATGGAAATTATCATCACGATAGGTGCAGCCCTAGCAACAATTTTTTGTAACAGGAAGCAAAGGGTGTTTATCATGGACATTTCAAATATGACATATGAGGCTGGTAGGTAGGCTATATACGTGGCGTAATGTTTTTTTTTTTTTAAAGTAAGTATTTGCTGTGTTGTATAATATGCTGTTGTGTGTTTATGTGCACAATTAAATATTTTCTCTTCTGGGAATGACAGATACTACATACCTGTCAACAGAGACAGCAGCGAGTGTGAAGCTGCTGGCATACATGGTGAGGTTGATGAAGAAGTGGACCACTTTGCACATAAAGGAACCAAAAACCCAGCCCTCCAGAGAGTAGATGGTGGCTTGGAAAGGAACGCAGAAGATGATGAAGAAGAAGTCGGCCATGCTCAGGTTGAGTATGAACAGATTGGTTGTGTTGTATCCCAACTGCCCGCTCCGCAGAAGCACAGCGAGCACCAGGCTGTTGCCGATGGTGCCCAGCAGGAAGATGAGGGAGAAGACCACTGACACAATCACACTGGTGGGGTTCAGCTGGTAGCTTTCAGATACATTTGCCTGCCCTCCTGGCTTGCTGAAATCCTCAAAGTCAGACATTTTGAAATTCTGAAATAAGAGAAGAGAGAAGATACATGTATCAAACAAATTATAATCACTGTCCTATAGCTTCTTTTTTTTTACCAGGTCTTCTTGGAAATCTTAAATCACATCAACTGTGAATAATGTTGTGCAATTACATTTCTCTTAAAGACATGACTCATGCACTGGTGGTTAATGTTGATAAAATGACAAATGAGTCAGTGAATCAGTCATTGCAACTTCTAAAATCATACAAAACAAAACTGCATGCACCAGAAGATTTCTTTGTCCAATTAATTCCCAGTTGAGTATTGATAAAACAAGAATGCGAGGCTGGTTTTAATTGGCTGGTGGCGTATTGTCGTATGTGTCCTGGGAATATTTTCACAGTTTTTTTTTTTTTACAAGTAAGGTTGCAATGCAGTTTAATTTAACTGGAGATGTTACTGGATTAATAAAATTGGTAACGCTAAATTCACACTTTATTTTTTTTAATTTTTTTCAAAAGGTATGCTGTTACAGTCACACCGTGAGAAAAGAGAATCTTTGTTGGCTTTAAATATGAACTACAAGGTGGACCAAGCCACTATCATGACAGTGGTTGGTCCACTTACCATTCACTCTGAAAAGAAGAAGAGCAGAAGTCCATCTCAGCTGGGGGATATTTGCTTTCAGCCAAGAACACATCATCCATGCACGGTGAGCAGTGATTCATCTCAATGGTCAATATCTGACCAGTAATAGCATCACATTAGAACTTCAGCCGTGTTGCAATTTCATGAAAGGGATGTCTCCAATGACGTCAGCATGCACTCTCAGACTGGCAAGTGGTGCAAAATTGAGGCTTGAAAGTAAAGAGGTGCTCTTGATGGTGAACGTGAAGAGCCATCTTCACGTTCACCAGGAGAGAATCACACACAAGCCCATCTGTCTGTCAAAGACATCTACGTTTAATGAGCAGCTGACCCTGTGTGTTTGGATATGTTCCACATTGTTCATCAGTGTGTTGTTTGTTAAGAATTGGTATCTATCTATGGAACTGAACCATATCTGAATTAGGACATTGCATGACAAAACTATTTAGTTTTATATGATTTGATCAATTGGATTGGATTGGATGTTAATAATATATTTTTTCAAAATGTTCACATCTCACATAACTGCTTTCATTTCTTAAGGGTTGTGAAGAGCAAGCTCCTGCACACCTGAAATTACAATACAGACAAACTGCCATTCAAAAGCTTTTGAAGTAATGATGGGCAGCTGGTAGCAGCATATCTGGTTCAAGTGTAGACTCCTATATCGAAAGATCTTCACGTTACATCACCTTCAAACAGTGGCCCTCGTTTAGAAAAGGCACCTTTGTCTGAGACTTTTCATGTGGAAGCAAAACCCAAATTGAGCAGCAGTAGAGAAAACGGCAATCCAGTTCTGATATATTATTGGTTAACACCAGGTATTTTGTGTGTGCTTGCAATTTCCTTTCATGAAAAAAGGAAACAACCCACATATTTGATAACACTATGTATGCCAAGCTCAGGCTACAACCATCAAATTATGTTTCATGGAATCACCCTAAAGCAAGAATGTAGCTTGATCCGAATTGAACTAAAGAAGCATGAATGAAGGTTGGTAATTATACCTAAATTAACAGCCTTACATAAAGACATGCCGCATGCATGATTAATTAATGCCCCATCACATACAAATGTGATGATTAATAAAACTCATGAAGCTGAATTGACATAGCAACACTGAGAAGCTCAGACTGCAGCAAAATCAACTTGTAGATGGACAGAGTAGATTTTATTTCGGGAGTTTGGAGTCTTGCCAGAAATGATGAAAAAAAATCAATCACGTGTTGTCTTTTTACGACAGTAAAGCCAAATTAAAGGGAATTAAACTTGTGTAAATATGGACCATTAAAAACTGATATGTAGTGAAGTCATCATCAGGCTTTCATACTTTTTCATACTCATTCCTCAAATCTCACCAATAACCAGCCTAAAATGAATTATTACACATTATTAAATTTTCAACATCCTTTGAGTACACTCTGCTGCCGATCTATCTGTATAATCAGAATCAGGACAAAACAAAATGAAGAGGTAACACTGATCCCAGTCAATGGCAAATAAATGACACTCTAAAGTGGAGATGGTGGGAATGTGTTCTTATTAACCCTGTAAAGAGGTAGGGTTATAGCATTGGGTGGTTGATGCTGCAGAGAAATTTCCTCTGTGTCAATGCATGACTTTAGCAGCTTCTTTCATGTTGAGGCTTCTTCACCGTTCTTCCCACTAGGGAAGACACTCTGAATTGATATTACATTTTGACTGCAATGGGATATCAGGGCTATGACTCCAGCCAGAACATGCGCATAAGTCTCAGGATGGATCAGAGCAAACAGGGATAGACATACAGGAGCTTTGTAAACTGGTAATAGAGCGCGTGGGACCTGACAGGTGGTGGAATTTACAGACTTTGGATGAGCTCAGTGTGACGTTTGTGAGGGTGCAATTAGAGTTTTTGGAAATCAATCAATATGTAATGAAAACAGCAAAGCCAGAGAGGAGGAGGAGGGTGATGGGGATGTACAGTAGCACAGCCTTAACCAGACTCTGTGGGAAAACATCTCTATTTTCACAGGAGAGTGTTCAGCATTAAAACATGACGAGCATGGCACAGATAAGACAACAAACATGACCATATGTCGCATCTTTATCAACAAGCAAGATAATAAGACTCATGATGTTAAAGCTTCATCTGGCAGGTGTTAACTTTAGATATCAGTCAACCAGCTTATGCATCTTACAATAAAATGATTACAAGGAAAATGCTGATTTTGTGTCATAAATTTGAATTGCAAATGTTCTTTACAGCATTTCTATTCCAGCAGAATCAGCATGCAGATCAGGAAGATGCAGTATGATAAACCTACCAGGCTGATGACGGGTGGACAGTATCCAAAGCTTCCTCTCAGATTAGGAGCGAGACTCCCAGCAGACCTGCTCTGTTAAGATGCTCATACTCTTTACACCGAAGCCTCTCTTCTCCCAGTGTATACCTCGCTATCTGCCTGTGTTGCTTGTATCTTACTCTTTTTACACCTCCCCCTCCTCTCCTCCGCCCCCCACCTCTCTCCCCCTAGTGAGGACTCCTCCTCCACATTCACTTTAATGTTCACTCTTCACTGCAGAAAAAAAGGAGTGCAGAGCTAAGGTATGGAGGGAGGCTGCAGCGCCTGGCGATCTATTCCCAATCTGTGCATAATCAGGACGATCCCTGACAAATAAGCCTAAAGCAACATTGATCACTGCACATGCATCCAAATCAGCCTTCAAATAAAGCAGTGACCCTTGCATTTGCATTAATCTTTACCATGGCTTGATATGTAGTGAGTGAAACTATTGTCTGCTGAGAGAGAGAATAATCAAATTTAGCCAATCAATTCAGGAGGGACACTGAAAAAATAGTAATGTTTGTGTGGCCATTGTTGGAACTTTAATTTGTCAGTAAAGCATTTCCAAACATGTTTTCTTATTTTCTTATTTATTAACCCACTAACTAACTTTTAGGATCAGATGAAACACTTGGGGAATTTGATAACAGTTCGGGAATTTTTGATGTATGTATTACAATTTATTTTCATATTTAATATATAACACATCCTCAAGCTAAACAGTAATACAGTAATACATCTCAGTGGTTAAGAGCTTTGGAGGGTTTATATATAATAATAGAACTGCTTTGGCCTTCAGGGAAGGTTATCATGAATGCATGCATGAAAGTCTCTCCTATGTTAAAAGCAGATTACTGTATTTTGCTTTTTATCAGAAATATCACAATCTCAAAGACCCCATACATCTTGTACAAAATGTAACTTTTTAGTGTTGATGCACATAACGAGTTTACTAGACATGCAGCATATACTGTATTGTGGTGTATATTGCCCAAAGCAATGTACTGTCTAATATTGAGTAATGTATGAATAGAATTCCCTCCGTCGACAGAATGCTCAAGAAAATGTTGTCCTGTTTTAAACTATTATTAAAAAAGCATCCAGTGAAAAGAGGATATTTTTTACATGCACCCCAGGAAGAATTAATGCCATGATACACAACATAATAAATAAACAAATGATCAAAACCAAAGAATAAAAATTACAGCATGGCAGAGGTAAATGAAAAGGTCACAAGAATCAATAAAGTGTCAATCTGACTCTTTTTTGACAATTCAAGAGTAAGCGGTGGACAAGAATGAATCGTGCTACAGAGAATAGGCAGGAACAATGTCATTAATTGCTAAATTTGTGCTATGAGTCATGTAGTCATGATGACCAATACCATCGTCTAAATAAAAAGCCTCTTAATGACAAATTTTGTAGGTTATGATACAAATGCACGAAACAATGGGTTTGTTATTTTAAACAGTATAATGCATTTTTGTAACGTTGATTTATCTAACTCCGGACACATTTTCAAATTTAGCTTTATATTTCAATTATAGTATTGAGACTGTAATGCTCTAAATGCTTCCTGCTGCTCTTTTTAACCCAGTAATTGTACCTCCACCCACCCACCAATCAAACTATCTTGTGCACACAACATCGCCCGGTGCTTCCTGCCACCTCTAATAAGTCATATCAGTAAATGGAGAGGAGGAGAGGAGGAGAGGAGGAGAGGAGGAGAGGAGGAGAGGAGGGGCCAAGTTCCTGTTATGGGGAGGCCCTAACAACTTGGTTGTTGAGTGAAGAATTGACTTCCACCTCATTTATTTACTCAGCTGCTTTAATTGCAAACTCAGATGAGTCAGTTTAAAAGCTGGGGGGTGCCCTCTAGCAGAAGATATTCTGCCAAATCAACAGGGTCCGACGTGGGCTGCTCTTCCTACGGTGAGTGACTTTGCTCAACATTCAGATGCAACCTTACAACCTTTAGTCTGACACGTTCCTGCCTCCTCCTGTTCCAAACACAAACTCTGACATGCTGTCTGCGCTGCTGTCAGCTATCATCCATCAACGAGGTATGACACCGGTTCAGACAAAACAGAGGACGGAGCATCATGTCCACATTAAGAAACAACCTGATTCACATCACTATGGTTTATCCTGCTGTCACTGTGTCATTTATTATTGCACTTAAGTGGTTTTCAATATTTCTTCCCTGCTTCTACAATATGGCAAGTCTGAAATTCTTCCTAATGTTCAACCCCACAAACAAGTATACATGCATGTATTGGCAATTACCACTGAATTACAAAATTACCAGGCTGATTCCAGTTGAGATATCATTTCCAATGGTTCCTTATGTAACAGGACCACCCTTCTTTAAAAAGGGTGGTGAGGAATTTGGCCGCTGCAAACAGCTTACTTTGGACAATGATGGATTCTGTCCTCAGTGTAAGGCAAATTAACATTCAGAAATACCTCTGGGTGTTGTTCATGTGAGAGTTTCCATAGCAACCGCAGATAGATTACTTTGAAAGGAAGGCGAAAACACAGGATTGATTTCCACACAGAGCAAAAGATGTAGCACAACATCTTACAGAGTAGTCTGCATAGAAAAGCAGTGAATTGGTGAATTATTAAAAGGCAGCTTCAGGCCAACAGTGTCAAAAACATTTCTTCTTCTAACTCAACATAACGATGGTATCTGAAGAGTAGCCATTCTTTTACTGGTTGCCAACAATAATAAAAAGGATCAATCCACACTCCCCTAATGAATGTAGGCACAAGACAACACTCATCAGTTGTTTGTCTCCACTTAACTTAGAAAGAGCATGTGCCAAGACAGCATCCCTCTATGATACTGCTATACAAATATTTATTTTTCATTATGGATTCATTGTTTCTAGAGATGCGCTATCAGAAAATGCAGAACATTCTGCAGTCTAAAAGTGACAAGCAATGACACTGTTTCTGAAATGAAAGCATTGAGCACATGGCCTGTGTGAATAACACAACAGCAATCAAATAACTCCTAAAGTAAAGGTGTGACAAAAATACTGATAGAATCATTAACTTTAACATCTCTAAAATAATGACATGTTCTCAACTCAATTACTTTGGAGAGACCATCTTTTTAATTAGTCTTCTGTCGAGGTGTAAAAGCTGGCGTTCAGTCTTTTTAGAGTAGAAATCTATTACATTATAAGTGAACGGTTCATTTGCTGCATGTGGATCTTTGCTTTATTGGTCCCCTTTCAGAGCAGAAGACTAATCACAGCAACAGCCTCAGCGGTGTGTATCGGGAGGTGAAGTGTTACCTCACATGCACACCTCGGCTCATGATCACTGGAGCATTTACATGAAGAAGTGCCTGCACTGTGCTGATGGATCAATGAGTCCAGTGGTGGAAGAGTATTCTGATCTTTTACTTTACTTGTGTAAAAATACCAACACAACAATTTAAAAACACGCCATTACAAAAAGGGGTTCTGCATTCAAAATCCAAGCAAAAGCACAGAAGTAATATCAGTTAAATGTACTTAAAGTATCAAAAGTAATTCTCATTCTGCAGAAAAATGGCCCCTGTGACTATGTGTGTGATTATTTTATATTGTATTATTGTTAATATGTATCAATATAAGTAGTATTTTAATGTTGTAGTTGTTTCCCAACCTATAGGTCTGAACCCCTCAACATCACAAGATAAAACTTCGGGGGGGTTGTGAGATGATTAAAAGGTTGGGAAGAGAAAAAAAACAAAGTTCAGTAATACAAAGTTGCATTCATTTCTTTTGACATTTCTCTTAAAATTAGCTTTTTTTTGTGAAATAAGTATAGACATCTGAAACATGACTAGACTAAAGGGATCACAAGCAAAAAAAAGGTTGGGACCCTCAGGTTTAATCTGCATTGGCTATATTTTATAGTTATCTGGTTATCTAATGTTTTATGCAAAATTGTAATCTGAAAAGTAACTAACTTTAGCTGTCAAATAAATGTAATGATCAAAAGTACAATATTTACCTCTGAAGTGTAGCGGAGTACGCAAGTATAATACAAGTACCTCAAAAGTACTTTTACAGTACTTGAGTAAATGTACCTAGTTACTTTCCACCACTGGCTAAGTTAAATGTTATGTCATAGTCTCAGATTGCGCGTCTTTAAATTAACTCTTTAATGTTTTTAATGTTTCTGTCTCTTAGCAGCTAATTCAACAGTTATTATTATGCACACCAAGCAGAACAGGCAATTAGTGGGTTCAGTACACGGGGCAGTGTGTTACTTGCTTCTGGCCTGGGTCTTTACCACTGGGCAAAGCCATATTGGCCTATTTCTCTACAGCCCTGCCAACACAGATCCGAGGAGTTTACACCACTCTAAATCAGACTGATATTTAATCTCTCAATGTATTCCTTTCTGCAGAGGTCAATACTATCTAACCCGAAGTCCTCTTAGTCCTGCTGCATGATTCTTAACTTTATTATTTCTGAAAATGCACCACCCTCAATGAATTTTACACCAATAAAAAAGAAGAGGAGCATGAACCATGAACGTTTGTGTAAGAACAAAGCTTTGGAGAACTTACCAGCACACCTCTAGTCAGACTATGTGGGAAGCCTTCAAGGCTACGTGCACATGTTGAATCATGACTCACTCATCATACACAAATTAATGTTAGAAAGAAAAACGGTACGAGCTGAAACTGAAGTACTTACTCATGAAAAGACATGACTGGTAGAAATATCAGAATAAATGAAAGAAGGCAAGATGCTGGCATGCAAAAGTTCTATTCAGTGACTGACTGTAACTGATATCAGTGGTTCCCAACAGATCATTAATACTATCCTTTAGATATTTCTAAAAGTGAATGCACTACATCAGGAAGCAGTATGTTTTTTTTCAGATAAAGACATGCTACAATGTCTCATTAATAAATTAGTAAGGCTCCAGGACAAGATGATTAAATCACTGTATGGCAGGGTTTATGGATTTAATTACCTTTTTTATATGAAAGCTAAACTAAAAATTAGGATTTTTAGTACTTTTTTAAAGCAAATCTCAGAGCAAATCTCTTTTCAAAGGCAGTTTGATTTCAAGGTGCACAAACACTAAAAGAGGTCCGACATATTACACCAGCTTTGCAGTAGGCTCTGGGACTGTGAGTCAGAGGATTGTTTGATGAGAAAAGAAATTGAAAGCAAGATACATGGTTTAGCCTAATCACAAGACTCATCACAATAGCCCAATGAGGTTTGATTGCAGACTGAAAAAAACGACAGTTTTGCATTGCAAAATGCCACCATGGGTCAGTCCAAAGTCTCAGCTACATACTGTACATCATTATCCCCGGTTGTCATAAAAACCAATGCAGATTATGTCGTGTATGCACTTAACGTATGACAGATTTGTCTTGGGTTGTGCTTCCACTGGGGTTATTTTTCAGTGTGCCAGTGGCTTTTTTAGTTTAATAATAAAAAAAAGAAGCAATTGAGGCTGAGAACAGTCTCAGTAAGCAGCAGACATATTCTCCGAGGCATATTTTTCCTTTTCTCTGCAGCTTCTGAAGGAGCCTGAAGTTGACAATATTTCAACTTTTCAGAATTTTGGCAGTGCCACTTTTCTGAAAACTGACAGTTTAGAGGTATTAGATGGCATTAACTCACATTGTTCTCACTCCATGGTGATCACATTGAGCATTGAGAAATTCCACCATCGAGCCAAGGGGCAGCAGTGGCCATTACGATTCTAGATTGATTGGTGAGTTTACAAACTGTATTTAGTCCCCTTGCTGCAATAAAACACTTATTTCAAGCACTTTCCACTTCCCCCTAGCATTTTCCTTCATACTGCAAACACGATTGCTTTTTTTTCTTTAAGCATCCATCTTCACATTTAACTCCACCTTACTGTGATCCAGACTTAGTTTGATAATGACTAAGCCATGACTATATGGATTTGTTGGCAGTGCCTTTCAAAAAGCCTCAATTAGAAAACAGACAGTACATGCCTGCTATTAATTCAGGTAAGAATAGGTTTGTTTCGACCCCAATCTGTACTGTCACACTGATACTGCAAGATTACTGAACAAAGGATGATTGGCTTCATGGAGAATCCTTCAGCATACCCTACTGGCTGACATAATTGATCGGCAGGAGAAGAAGTGTTCATTAGCCTCAGAAACACCACTTCAAAGAAAACATCATCAAAACAACAGATGGACAAGCGCTCACAGTGCCCTGAACAAATTATTTCTTTAGCATAATTAACAGACTGGAAGAAGCAAGAACCAGCTAAGGAAAGTTAAAGGGTGTGTGCAGTTGTTTGGTTTGAATTCAAAGCAGACACCTTCGTTGTAGAAGAAGAGGCCATGTGATTATTGCTAAAATACTGTTTATATATCATATTATAGATGTTACTTCTTGAAAACATGTATTTTGTTGTATAAATCATAACTGTTTGCTTCAGAGCTGCTTTCCCTGGCTTTTCAGACATCTGTAGTCTGCAGCTGCTGAGAACATTGTGAACCCACAAATGGCTCTGAAACCAGTGAATTCTGCCCTTTGACTCAGACAGAAGAACACAATGTATCTAATGGGGAATGTTCCAGCCTCAGCACACCACAGCCTCAGCTGTTTACTTGAAAACAAAAATCTGAATCATTATTAAAACCGAGAAAAACCTGACTGAAGAAATTCTGCTTACAACATTGCTAAAATGAAATGTCCATGTGTGTATTTACTGTGAAGAAGGGTTACTGTGTGCAGATGCAAGAAAGAACCATGTGATGAGCATCAATTAATCAGATGAGCATCCGTTTTTACTACAATTTCTCTGTATTTATTTACAGGTACACTTTAGTAGCCTATGTGAAAGATTAAGCCCTTGCTTTTAGGTTGCAAAAAAGACTACAAACAAATGTAGTGAATGTGAAGTTTGCCTATATTTTGATTATCAATCATAGTTAGTTCAGGCAGGGCACGATGTCGCGCTTGTATTGGCTGATTGGAATCAGCTGTTTACAGTGTGCTTCAGAGTGATTGGCTCATTCACATCTGGTAACGTCCAATCATATTCAGGCAGGTGTGCGCGGACATTTTAACCTGTTACCGATTTGCTGCCACGGGTGATATGACACTATGCTTCTCGCGTGTCTTCTGCTGCCTGCTGTCCGCGTGGTCAGCTGGTTGTCACACAGCCGTTGGTTCAGATTTCAGGACAGACGTTTTCCTGTGTTTGCCGACCGCAACCACTCTATTCGGGGCCATTCACCGGATTTCAACCGCCATCATCAAAAGGTAGTCTCCTTGTGTTGTGCTGACTGGGTTGTTTTGGCTCAGTACAGGCTACGTTTGCTTGGCAGTGCAGCTTAAGCTTTGGCTACACTGTTGTTGGAATTTTTTTCTGGAGCAGTCTGACAGCCTATACCTGCTATTGGATCAGTTCCATGCACACACAGTGCAGGCATCAGTGGCTTATTTCACAGTTGTACTAGTCATGGTGACTGGTCAGTGTGTTGGTGTTTGTTTTATGTGTTTATGAGTTGTCTGAGAGGGATAGATGATATCTCTTTTTAAACAGCCAGTTACTGAACATAAGTGTCTGACTAAAATGGGTTTTTAAATGGGATTTCTAGAGAGCTAATTTTGTTCACTTAACTTGATGGTTTAGCCTAGCCTACTGATGAATGATTTAACTGGATGTTTTCCCAAAACACTTTAACATCCTGAAGGATGCCAGAGAAATTCTGCATCATTAAATACTTTATTTATTTATGTTTATGATTTATGATGCAGAAAATGGGAAATAAAATTCTCATAATTTTTGGTAGAAAACTTTTTGGGGTTAAGTAGGTCCATTTATCAACAACTATAGAATGCATTGCAATGACATTTTGTAGCCCTACATGCATTCATGGTTCCCAGAGGAGGCATCCTAATGACTTTGGTGATCCCCTGACTTTTCCTCTAGTGCCAAGAGGTTGACATTTTGTGGGTTTGATTGAAATGTTGGTACAACTACTGGATGGATTGTAATATATTTCCCTAATTTTAGTTTATGACCAAAATCTTGCAAAACTACATTCCCATCAGCTTCAGCCGTACTTCACATTTAGTGCTAATTGGCAAATGTTAGCATGCTACACGCTTAACTAAGATGGTGATTGTGGTAAATATTATACCTGCTAAACATCAGCATGTTTGCATTGTCATTAGGGGCTTTCCGACTGGATAGTACTTGTCCTTTTTAGAGGAAAAGTACACTTCTAAGCAGTTCTAAGAACTACTCCCCCCCAAAATCTTTTTTTTCCGTTTGCATTCTCACTGGCCAAGTGGCCATAGGGACTGGTAGGACGGGTAAGGGAGTGATGCAAGCACGGCAACGGTCTTTATAGCGTTTAAAATCAGGAAACAAATACACCAAAAAAAGTGTGAACTAAATCTAATGTATATAGCATATTTGTCATAATTTGTGTGTGTTAATGTTATGATGGACATGTGTTGTGATATTTAAACAAACGATCCGTCAACAGCGAAATAAAAGCCTCTTATTTACGAGAGCGGTCTGAGAGTCCTCCAGCTTACAGCGAGGTCTCTGAGCCAGTCATGGACGAGCGACGAGCTAGAGGCTGGGGCAGGCGCTTGCTGGCTGTCTCCTCACTTCATGGAGCTCCGAAAACTTTGAAGCAAATTGTCAATTCGGCATCAATTTTCGCAAGACTGCCTATATTCTAAATCTAAACCGTTCATTTCTCGCCTAAAACATTGTCAGAAGTGAATTTAATGATGAATAAGATGGTGAAAATTGTTAAAAATGTCCCGTTGTTGGTTAGTCTGCAAGTTCCGAGTTGGCAGTGGGCGTGACTTATAAGTTCGACCAATCAAGTACACCTAGGAAAAGGGAAAAGACCCTGCTCTGAAGTAGGAGCTAAAAAAAGTAGGCTACTGAGGCCAGAGGAACTTAAAAATCCCCAAATTTTTCCTGTCG
Organism: Sander lucioperca; assembly: GCF_008315115.2. Lineage (NCBI taxonomy): Eukaryota > Metazoa > Chordata > Actinopteri > Perciformes > Percidae > Sander > Sander lucioperca. The sequence continues at coordinate 5,280,333 of NC_050193.1, read as the reverse complement.
GAACACAATGAAAAAAGTGTTCTAGGAACGTTTAGTTCTAGGAACTGCAAAAATCCCTCCGGTCGGAAAGCCCTTATTGTGTGCTTGTTTGCATGCTGATGTGGCGTTAGGCACATGTATAGTCTGCAGAGTCCCTAACATGGCTGCAGATTCTTGTTTTCGGATGTGTCACTGAGGATCAGCCCCTCTTTGACTGACCGTCAGACATTTAACACAACAATTTAGTTTTTGCTCTCTAACACCTATGAGTTGAAAGGGTTACTGTAGATGGAAAGAGGTCTTAATGCTCAGCTGCACATATGGGTGGAAGACATGCTTTACCCCTGCGTGCCACACCATTGCTTTAACAAATCTATGGTTCATTAGATATGTCTCTGAGGAACATGCATGACTTGCTGAAATAACATGCATGACTTGCTGAAATGATTTACCCTCTGATATAAATTTTGATTGTGCCCAGAAGAGTGCCTCACCCCTGACTGACCTGGACTGGCTACTTATTGATCATGGTGCAGACGCTCCCCTGTGTCCTTGGTCTTGTTGAAGTATGAATCCGGTTAAAACTGAGAAGCAGAGATAATTACAAGCAGGAGCACAGAGCCACAATACTAAAGAATGACAACTTGATTAATGGAAGCTGAAGTGGGAAATAGGCAGTACTCAGACATACTATAATGGTCTTTCAGTCTTCTCCTGATGTTCATCTATATCCTCAGACTTGACAAGTATAGGAACATTATATATGATCCAACTGGCAAAGAAAATTACCTCTGACAACTAAAACTAACCACAACCCTGAATGCAAAAATAATCTAATCCATCCAATCTTTGAATAGTATTGTCTTTTTGTGAGGCATCATCATGTTTGGTATAGGCCTACTGCATATTTTTTTTTAATTTACTATGATACACATTTTATAAATGAAACCTTGACTTCTTTATTTCAATACATGGTATACTTTGGTATGTTTTCCAGCAATCATGAAACATTAACATTTTTGTAACATCTTAAAGTTAAAATATCTAGCATTTGGATATTTCCAACTTTAGCACCACCCAGTGGTAGTATTAATGCAAATGCTGGCAGACAGATGTAAATAGGCTACATTTCCCTTTTTCTTCACAGCTGTATCATATTTAACTTTTTTTCATGTGGGTGACAGTACACACTAGCCAAAGATTCTAGCAGTGTCCCAATTACATACCACATACAACGGCTGCCTCCTTGGTCTTTTACTGACCACTTTTCCTTAATCCCGATATAAAAAAAAAAGAAAAAAACGTCGAGGTCAAGTAAAGATGTGAAGGAGAATTCGTAAGGACTTAGGAAAAGACAACCACTGTGCTCAGAGAATCGGACTGCACTCGGCTACGTAATTATGCGATGGCGGATGTTGTTGATGTGGGTCTGCTGTGGTGAACGGCAAGGTTTTGAAGGTGAACTACAGAAACTCACCTGGCTGCTTGGCCCTGTGTGTTTCTTACCATGTTGTGTCATTCAGGCTCTATAAAAATGGACAACCTGGTGGAAAATATTACTTCCATTACCATCTATTTTCCATTAAATTATTTCTGTTCATGTGAAGCGCTCTGTGCATGTAATGTCGTTATTGTAAAGCACCGACTTGTAGACTATTTCTTCTATGAAAGGTGTTGTGCGAAATAAAAAAAGATGTATTGGTTGCTCACCCTCCTGTCCACTCATATTCGTCAGCATGAATCCCAATTAGTATGATTGTATGCAAATTATAGTAACATTTCTGCAAGATAAGCAAAACGTGTTAGGCCTACAAATCTACTGTATTAGTGAATACCCGAATTGCAGTTAGATAGTTGCGGGTGGGTGAAATAATACATCATTAATGAGGACAATTGATTACATTCTCTAAACTGTAAACTATGCGCATTTATGCACGAGGTCAGCAGCTACTAAAAATTTAGAGTGGTAAATGGTGCCATGGTTATTGTAAACTGCTGTGCGAGAATGGAAAGTTCAACAGGTGTACGTAGCAACAGTAGCTAAGGGGGGCGGGACTTGGCGACCGGTGGGTTGGTAGTTGTAAGTGTCGTCAGCAGTTGTTGCTGTTTGATTCTAGTTGTTGCTGAGTGGTCTGCTCAATGCTTTCACCAACAGCAGTTTGGGGAACACATAACGTTTATATTTATTACAACATGTATCAATAGTTTGCATAAATCAATCGTCATGGTATCGAGACTGTACGGAGTTGAGCAGAGTTAGGGTGATGTCGACCTCTGCTCCCTTTTACTCATCTGTCCACTTCTACTCACTTTGTGAAAAGGTTGATTTTAATCAATCGATTCAAACTCAAGGCCCATTTACTTGAGCACTGTACTCGTGTGTGAGTATTTTACACAAGAGCTTACAATCAGCTTTTACTGTGTCCCATACTCTGACCTGCTTTATGCTTGTACACCACTCATCTGTTCAATGACTGAATATTTTCCAGTGAGGGGGGGGAATTACACTCAGCCAGAGCTATTCCTGTCCAGTCCGTTCTACTTTCACACCCCAATGAGTGTCAAGTATACTTAATACTTAGAATAAAATCACACCCACTAAGAGCTCTTACTGTCAGCCTCTGGCTTCCTGTGTTTAAATGGCTGTAATTAATGTCTTTTTTCCACTGTGATCTAATCAGGTTTTCATCCATAATATCCAAAGACAGAAATTACACTATTGGCCGTAGAGCTGCATATGCAACAAAATCATTGTTTTCCGTTTGCTGCTGATAATGCAAAACAGTTTTTTTTTTTTTTTTTTTTTCTGTTCTGTACCCAGTGGGGAAATAATTAATAGTGCCAAGTAATAAGTATGGTGGTGCCAATAATGTCAGCCGTGTGAGGTTTATGGCCTATTTGTGCTAGGTGCTGCTGGAGAACCAGTTGGATATCTTGAGTTAAGATGATGCACGTTTTAGCTGAGTTTCTCCTTTTTTACTCACCATCTGGTCAGCTAAAGTGAAATGATATATCATATGAGCTCTCTGCAGTAGTATATCCATTTCACACACACACACACACACACACACACAAACACACACACACACACACACATTGTTACCATAGCAATCAAAAACCCTTATGAAAATGTGCATTTTGAAATGAATATAATAAACCTTTTCAGCAGAGATTTTCTGCTGCTGTTAGCCTGCATCTCAAAACCTTCTCCATGACAGTCTGGTCCACTCTCCAGTCTTCCTGCTGTGATGTGAAATGACATTTGTGATACCAGGAAGTTGAGCCTTGTTAGAACTCGTGTGTTCTTTGCCTCCGGGTCATAAATCTCCAGCTGGGAAACTCATCTGCGTCTGCGAAACCCACACCTGTTGCATGCGTGTGAACAAATTATTTCACTTTGCAGTTTTTACAGAAACATTTTGAAAATGTATTAAATATGTAGCCATTTGGGCCTTCAAACTCTCCATACATGGGCCTTAGATATACTGTGATATAAAACATATTTTTAAATGTAGTAAATTCTGTCACATTCTGGTCTTAACATGTTTCTACAATAGTCTAAAGCAAGGAAGTGTGTAATAAATCAAAACAAATAAGTGTTCAGTGTTTTATTGGCTTTTTTTTTTTTCATCCGCTTGGTTATTATATGACATATGTGAAGGATTTCTGCACTACTAACACACACAGCCGGCAAGGACGTGTGGAACTAGTAACTGTAAAGAAAGCCACTGGATTCATGGCCACATTTCATGGCCAAAAGGGACTAGTCATTCTCTCCCCGTTCAAAAGATTCATTGACTTATTCAGAAACCAATTTCTCCTCCATTTGCCAAAGCAGCAGTCGGAAAGCCTTCAAGTGAGCTGAAACACCCAAACAAAGGGAAAGGGGTCATCACTGAGATTAAAAAGATATATTGTTTGGCTCGCTGAGTGGATGCTTACGTGTCACAGGGATCAGGTGCATTAAGCTTATGCCTCAACGAGTTTCGTCACCAAAACCTATCAGAGGCTCAATGTTTTCTACAACCAAAGAAATTACATTTCCAGCAATCACAGCGAGAATTTATTAAATGTAGTTTCCTATTTTGATCTTCTTTGATCTTGTCTCTATAAACCCTTTTCATTTAGAATTTCATTTAGCCTGAGTGCAGGATTGGTCTGCTTTTATGGCAATAATTGCTTAACCCTCCTGTTATCTGGGGTCAATTTGACCCTATTCAATGTTTAATGTCTCTAAATAAGTGCTGATATTTATGTTTTGCTTCACGTTGAATGACTTTTCCTATTTAAATGATATATTTTCAAAGTCAAATTGACCCCAAGCTGTTTTAGATGCATAAAACATATGAAATATGAACATTTTATACACCTTTGTGTGTTTTGGCTGTTATAAGTCTCTAACACATGCAATTTTATAATCTTTAACTTGCCATAACCATACCTGTAGTAGTGCGAGAACCCCTGATATGCCCCACACTGTGAAGGAGGGAAAATATGGTTCCTGTGAGGACATTGATAGTTCACACAACATAGGGGAGGGACAAACGTATAAAAGCAAAAAACTGGAAGTTATTGCAATAAAAAAACATTTAAAATATTAGTATCCGCTGAAATGAACATTCGTCAAAATCTTCCAGAAGCGCAGTGATAAACATGAGCAGATCGGATGGATCACTCACATATCAACGATATGTCTTCTTAAAAAGTTATAAATAAGGGACTGTTCGTTACTAAAAGTAGTGTGAAGAAATTTATTTTCCTCATGAATATGCAAATGTATGCAGCAATACGCTGCAATTGATTGGATAATGCAAAGCATCATTTTGTTTTTTCTTTTAATGAACTGTATACAAAAAACTAAAGAACCGAATGTCACTTCACAAAACCAGCGATGTATAGTTGGATATATTCTGACTAAGTGTGTTATAATAGTTATCAGAGGTAGCTGCATCACTGGCATCTGATAATGGTGATAGGGTATTTTGTGACATATGCTAACTGCAGCAGGTTGAAGAGGTCTTGTCCAGCAGCTGTACGCCCTTCAGCCATGCTTATTACATATGGAGTTATAACGCTTTCCAGAACAGAATTTCAGCTGCTTGCATCGTTGGTCACATCAAACAACTAAGTAGACCTCGACTGTTTCTCTCCTGATCATGTAAATGCCAGCAGAGGCAAATATATTGGAACCAAAGGAGCAGTCACCTGATTAACATGAGAATTTAGACTTATTGCTCTGTTAGAACAATAAATAGCAGAGGTCTTTTCCAACAAACGGCTGTGAAGTAACCATCCAAGCCTGCTGTGAAATATTAAATATCTATGGAGTATTGCTGCCCTCTGCTGTACAACCCTGAATGACTCAGTGCATTTTCAATGAATCTCATTTTTTTTTTTTTTTTAGCGGTTAAGAAAATGGCCACAAATGTTCCCATAATCAATGTTCAACTTGCTTGTTTTGTCCAATCAACAGTCCCGAACTCAAAATGATTCTGTTTACGATGATGTAAAACATAGTAAAAGAAGCAGATCTTCCAAGTTTTGCATGATGAATGACTTAAATGATTAAATTGATTACCATAGTTGTTGCAGATTTTTTTTTTTGTCCTAACGACTTTTTTTTTTTTTTTAAGCTCAAAGTGTAGCAGGAGTAAAACTGTGTAAAGATGTATACAAATTTGTAGTGAACTAACTTCATCTCACCATTTGTAAATAATAATCCACTTTAAAACAATTTAATTACAAATCTACCGGCATAAAACTGTCAAAAGTTGCTCCCTCTCATATGAAATATACAGAATTCCATGTTAAATCTGTCAAGGCTATTGCATCTTAATCCACAACAGTTCTGTTAGAAGTCCTGAGTTTGAGGTTTGGGAAACAATACCTGCAAAGTTCTTTAACATAAGAATGTATTTAAGACCGGTGCATCAGATCAAAAACTGTTCAAATAAAATCTTGTACACAGTTTCACTTGTACGGTCTTTATTTACAATGTTTCAGTCCTGAGACCTTTGAGATGAAATTTACCTGATGAATGACAGAAGTGTAAATAAATAGTTCAGTGTTCTTGCTCTCATGTGGTCATCACAGATGATGTATTTTGTTGAATAAAACTCACCCAAGTTTATCAGAAACTACCTGAATATTTGAGCAGTGCTATGTAAACAATGAGCTGAAAAAATTATTCCACTTCACACTTGCCGATGTGCCTAAATGGCAGGCCTCAGAGTTAAGCGTGTCTTGAAATCTGAATCAACTGTTCACAATTCAGGGTGGATCTTTTTAAATAATTTATTCCGATATTCATATATGGTAATATAATGGATTTATCATGGTAAGCATATAAAATATGTACAAAGCAAAGCATTAGTAAAAATCACAGATCCTGCTGGGAAAGTATGTGCTTATATTGTAGAAGGCGGTAATATCTCAGCAACTTCCAACAGGAATTTTTCATTTAACAATCATTTATTCTGGATATTGATATCCCAGATGTGCAGGTTCTAGTAGATAATTAGTAAAGCTCGAAGTCTAAATGGTGGTCCGAGATTAAGAGAGGCTGCAGCTGGACTGTTTGGACTCCCTCCCCTAAACAAAGAGAAAATACAGTTAAAAAGACTATCTACACACATTCCATATACTAATTAAAAATGTTTACAAAAGGCAAATTAGTCTTCTGCTAAGAAAGAATGGATTGCCATGACAACAGTGTACCTACATGTGTTCCTGTAAGCATGCTACTGACGACTAAGCTTTCCGGGTACCTGTTGTCTCTGCTGCTGACGTCTGTATTCTTCTTCACTGGCAGCGAGAGCCTGAGCGAGAGCCAGATCCTCCTGCTCCTGAGGGCTGAGACACAAACAAAGAAAACTTAAAGAATCACAGTTAGTAGAGAGAAAAAAAAAAAAAAAAAAAAAAGCACTCAGCAAAACACTCAATAGCAGGTTGGGGAAACTAGGGACAAAACATACAACGGTATCAAGAAGATGAGCTTCATGTGTCTTTGCATGTTTCTTGGGAGTTATTGTGCAAATAAAAAAAGAGCACTTCTTTTGTTTATGTAATCAGATTCATTTAACATTAGTTACACTCCATTGTCACACACACACAGTAATACATCAGTGCTCCTTTTTTAAGTTAAAGGTCAGTGAGAAAAACGCATTCCACTCCATAGCAGCACACTGACACGGGTGTGTTACGAGTCACGTCGAACTGATAGTTTACTCACGTAAGGGCCGGCTGAACAGTCGGCCTCGATTCAGCCAGAGACATCTCCAGAGCCCTTTGTAAAGCCTGCTCCTCCGTCTGCAATGACAGCACCAGAGCAGCTCACTCATGTTCATTTTCCTCTCATTTTGGAATTATTTAATCAGGCGACATCATGTAAACAATGTCCATACCATTCCGGCCTGAAATGATGCTGATGGTGGGATTACATTCTGTGCTGAAATGGAAGTAGGAATCCGCTGGGTAGTGCTGAGAAAGGAAAAAAAACAGGACAACAAAAGTGATTTATCATTTTAGGAGTCTATTTGAAAAAGTGATTAGGTTGTTCTGACACATTTAAAAATCAATACAAAGTCCAAGTTTACCCAGTGCTGTGGCCTCTGTTTGCACTCACACCATTAGAAACCGGTCTTGAGCGTCCTGAACTGGATGAACTAGAACCGGAGGAGGAGGAAGCACCTTGGGCCCTCATTACAGCAGCATTTCTACGACAAAAAAAAAATAAAACAAGTCAGCAATTCTTACTGCAATACTCAGATGAATGCACAACATTATATGAAGATATAGTGCAACTGTACCCACCCTGATTTGGAAAGAAGATTCCCATCAGTCTTACAGTCATGGTCTAGTGGGTGCCGGTGTTTAAGACAGTAATTTAAATGACACTGGTCACAGGTCACTCGCATCATTTCCTTCTGCTTACAGCCTCCTTTAGAACATTTATTTGTGAAAATCTAAAAAGAAAAAATACTTGTCTTAGGGTTTAGATTTTTATTCATTGTAAGGTGAAACACCTCAATTTTATATTTACCTTTCTCTTTCTCTGCGCAGGGTCCGATTTGCAATCCCGATCAATGTGTTCACCAACTTTAATGTCAGGCATCTCTCCTCTCTTGATGGGAATAGGGATATTGCACAAAGGACATACTGGGACCTGGATGTCCTACAAGAATAAAATGAAAATTAAAGATATTAAACAACGACAGTATTACAGATCTTTATAAGGCAAAGATATTACTATGACTACTCTGACCTTAACAGTATAAAGTAATGCAATATCAGGACAGAAGCAGGATATATATCCATTTGCAAAATTGGTGCATGCAGTGGCATTATTTGTGTAATGCATCCTCTAATGTAATCACTTCATAAGTTAGTGTGATTTAATTTGACATTAATATGTTATCCCAAAAACAACCCAAATGAATGACTGTTCTTTTTTGTAGCCTCTAATGTGACGTTGTAAACATAGTACAAACGTGGCACTGTGCTGCACCCAGTCCAATTACCTTTTTGTAGGACGACATGCATTTGTGAGTTGCATAGGTTATGTGGTCCTTGCAGAAAATCTCTTGACAGGCGTCACATTTCATAGGAAGAAAATCTGTAATCAAGTAAAGTTTTAAAATTCAGGTTCAAATCAAACTTGGCTGGATAAACAAACAGACATTTCGATCTTTCCCAAAAGGCACTCACCTAAACGTTTGCAGGACTTCTCAGAGCAGTGCTCTCCTAAATCTGGAAACTCCATCACATAGAAATAGCTCAACAACCTGAAGGATGAAGTGAAGAAAATGTTTATCGTTGTGACACGTTACTGTGTGAACCATAGATATAGAACATAGTCTATATCTATGGTGTGAACACTGAAAAGAGTCCCAGTGAATGCTAGCAAATGGTTAGCTAGCTAGCTATGGAATTAGCCATGTCATTCGTAATCTAGTTTCTGCTAGTATCGTAGCCATCTAACGTTAGATGGCTTAACTATCTTTTAACGTTAGCAACGCAATTTATTGGATGCTGGTTTCGGCTTTCAGTAACGTTAGCTAACGTTAGTTGTCTTTGTCCAGAAAACAGTGGGGAACTAGCTAAACGTTAGGAGTCCTAACAAATAGGTCGCTTGCTTGCTTGCTTGCTTGCTAGCTAGATAGGCCAGGCTAACATGCGAGTAGGTCGGTTAACGTCTTACATAACTAACGTTACAGCTCAAATTATGTCTGCCATACGATCGTAATCAACGTAACAGCAAACAGAAATAACTAGCTGACGTTACTGTGACCAACTCATGATGATACGATGTATTCAAATCGCCATCACAATCCTTGTTTATTAACCACACAAATGCTAGCAGCTAGCCTGTGTGTTTAGCAATAAGTCAATGTATCTCACGTTAATGTTAATCTAAACGCATTATTGAAGTGGGTGAAGACAAACTACGGTATGCGCTTCACTTTCTCCCTATCTAGACTAAACCCCCAGAATAAACATCATTAGCTAACATAGCTAGTTGTTTTTCAACGTTAATCGAAATGTAACGTTACTTTTAACGTTAGCTGACAAAAATAGCGTTACGAGAATCTGACGTTAATCTTAGCTGTCTTTTAATTTTCACTTACCAAATCCCGTTTTCTTGTCGGTGTCGGTCTGTTATAGACTAGTTAAAGACAACGATGTTTTCTTGAATAATCCTGGTTCATTCCGATGTTATCGAGCCTTCCTGACAGCACTTTAACCACAGATCTCTGAGCACCACTGCCTGTTTTGTCTGTTTTCATCAAGTTTTGATGTGTCACGCACGACTCTCCTCCCACGAGAATGACGTAACCTGACGTCAGGAAAATCCCATGTTACCTCAGGTGTGGTTATAGACGATCAATAGAAATGACAGGTACATTCTAGAAAGATCCAGACGTTTACATCTAATTTAATGTCATTTGGCGGACAGTTGGCGCTTGTTGCTGTGCTTTTCTTGTGAGAACAACTACAACTCCTATCCTTGTCTCCCTCTCCGTGTCTTGTCCATTTTATGTTGTAAATTAGGTTTACATATCCTACGTTATACACAGATTAGAAAAGTAAAGCATATTATTATTATTTTTATTTTGAAAGCTCATACAGGAGGTGTTTTATATCGTATCTACCTTGACGTTATCTTGACAAGGCAACCCATATATCTATGTAGAATAATGAGAATGAGGGTCTGCTGTTCTCTTAATACATCCATGCCCTCGAGTGGTCGAGGCTGAGGGCTGCAACACATTAAATTAGTCAAATCAGCATCATGAACACATGATAGCATACCAATACCTCCTGTGAATACTTTCTAAATAAAGTAAGTAACCAAACTTAAACCCAAGTTATTTGGCTACAGAAATATGCTTGTCTTCTAGTAAGAGTATTATTGGTTTGGCTCATATTTTAATCTTAATGTGGTTTGTGCATATCACTGTTCTCCCTTTGGTGAGCAAGATAACCTTTTTTTCAGCCATAATGCAAGTGGCTGGAAAAACGTAGCCTATATCTGTTACACCTATGCAGATGCAAATCAATAGCTGTAGTAATGAGTAAGCATTGCTGAAGTGCAGGACTGTTTTGATTAGGGCAGTAGGCCTACTTTACCTCACCTTTACACATCTGCAAGCTGGGGCGGAGTTAGATGGAGCCATGGGGAAAGTTATGAGATTCCTCAAATACACATTTAAAAGTGTGTACATTTTACAGTATTACATGGGAAATACAATGAGGGATTTCGGGAATGTCTAAACTAGAATTTGACCTCACTGTGTTTCATTGCTGTTTTTAATCTGTTTGATTTTGAGTTGTCCTCTGTCCACTACAGTAAAGGTAATAGACTGAGGAAAGTATTTGACTTCCAGAAAATGTCCTCTCTAAGCCATATTGCCCTCATCGTTGTTTTTTTTTTTTTGTACATTAACAAACATCACTGCACTTTATTACCTGAATTACAGAAAACATACAATATATTCTACTATATTTTATATTTTGCCGTGTATGCAATATTCGGCTACATACGAGTCGATTAATTAATATATTTTGTATTCACTTGTATCAATATAACTTTAACAATAAGTATATATATATATATATCTGTCTGATTCTTAATGAACTCTACCTCAAAGAAGCCTGCAGAGTTGCAATACTTGACTTTGCTTTTGCACATATATATATTTGCACAGCTTTATACACAATGCTGAAGTCATGTATTTGGCCTAAGTATTGTGATGTATATAATGTCTATAGCTTTTGAAAACCATTTACTTCATTGTCTTACTTTGCTGTATTAATCATTTTAAACAGCTTAATCTATTTCCTACCTCTTCAGACGTTTTCTATACCGCTGTAACGTGAATTTCCCCGCAGGGGATCAATAATATAACATCTTATCTTAAATATGCACACCAGTTTCTTTATTCTACTTTTTTTTAGAATTAGCCAAGTTGAGGGTTGATTTAGACTTAATAGTCATCATAAATTCATTCTTGGAAATATAAGGTTCTCTCCAGTGGGTCGACAGCAGCTCTGATAAACTGATCATTGAAGATTTGGAAAGCCAGATGGAAAAATAGTTATGTGCTTTCTATCTTTTTAAAATATTAAACCCCAAAAGAGTCTTTGAAAAGGCCTAAAGTAATATTCATTATTCACAAAAATGTGTGTAACTCAGTTTTATTAAAAAGTGAGATAGAGCCGTATAATTCTAATATCACAATTTGACATCAATTTTTTAAACTCAAGTCCAATCATCCAATCTTTTGACAATATACCGAGAATGGTTTTTAAATGATGTTCCTGAATTTGAGTTTGGACCGTTTTCTCAGATGAGTGAGAATAATGGAGTGAAATCGACCCCAACGTTGTTTTAGATGGCACACAGGCTAAATCTCTTGCAAACTGATAGCTTAACGTGTATTTATTAGAGCATAGAGCTTCTTTGTTTGATGTGACCAGGCTGAGTGGTGTCTTTGCAGGTTTTACCAGTTGATGGCAGCAGGAGTCCTTTAAAAACCACTGAGCTGAGGAGGAACCATGAATAGAGATGGATCCCAAAAGATTTAGTGACTACACATTGCAAATACATCATATCTGCCAGTAAATTGCCACCACATGGTGAAAATCTTGTCTGAGATGGAAGTTTTCTTATTTTTACATTTCATTTTTCACCATGACAGCAGTCAACACTCTATTTACTGCTTTGAAATGATCTTCAATACATAGTAATTGATTAAAAGTCCCAACAGACGGAATTTGAATTAATATTGCATTTATTCCAATGTTATATTATTGCATTCTATATAATATATATGAATATTTAAAGAGGATAGTCATGACTTTTTCAGTGTTGCAATCACGCTCCTGCATATTTTAGCTCTTCAGGAACCAAATTATTATGACGGGAACCACATTATTATGAAGGTATCAATAAAGTAACTGATTTAAATTACATAAATAGAACATATTCCTACTTTTAAGATGTCAAATATAATGTAAGAGTGCATCACCAGGAACTGACAGAAGCCATTACAGAGAGCATAAATTGCTCTTCTGTTCTGCAACACCTGCCTTATAAGCTGCTAACGCTGCATCCAGATGGCACCGCTCTGAAAACACCTGGCCCTCCACAAACATCCCCACAGCTCTCTCACACGCTGTAGACCCCCACACCTCTGCTTTAATTGTTGTTAAAAACAGATTATCAGTCATATTTGAGGATTGCAGAATCTCTCAGCAGTGCAGTTGAATAATGTCTAAAGTATATTTTATTCTCAGGGACAGTGGACATTGATCACAATCACTGTAAATGTGCCAGTGTTAGCCAAAATGCTCATTTTCAACTTTTCATCCGCTTGGGTTCTCAAGGAAGGTGCTGACAAAAAACACTTTGAAAATATGTTTCCAGTACAGTGTAACATGTATTTCAATTTTAGTTTTTAGCTTTGACTTTAGATCTGTGGGGTTTACACTCAGTGAGTATTAAACAACTTCATGACAATATTGGAAAGTTTACTGTAACGTCTATATGATAGTAATAATAAAACAATGTTTTGCATTGATCGCTGTGGGGAAATCAAGAGCAAGAGTTTAGAAGTAAGCCCTTACTCAAGAACATTTTGGCAAACTGGATGTTTCAGACACAAAAAACACGTGTTGTTTGTCCTCTCTCACAGTTTGTCCACCCTGCCACATATTAATTATTGGTCCTGATGTGGTAAACCCCACATTTGTTTGTTATGTTTGTGTCTATGTGTCTGTCAATACTTATGTTTGTGGCACACCATATAAACACTGGAAAGCAAACAGCCACTAGAGGGCACAACAGGTCTTTCTATGCACACTGAAGCAGGTCTTTTGAAGTTTGTGTTGGATGAAGAGGTCAAGGAGACCTAAAGGTCTTTAGGTATACTAGTGCGGCTATATTTATAAGGTGTGAGTGACTGATTCATGACAAAAAGCAGGATGTAGAATGAGAGCGTGATTGTGTTCCTGCAGAATGTGACAGTAAAGTCGACTTATTGAACGACATGATCAAGACAACAACCAACGATGTCCAAAATATACATTATTTGCCACAGTTTTCTGTGAGAAAGAGCAGCAATAGCAACATAAGCCTCAAGTTTGTTGAGCGTGCATCTCAAAAGTTCACATTAAGCTTCAATCTGTCTTTTTGTGTTAGAACATGTTGTCTTGCTTTGCTGCAGTGTAGTTCTACAGTAAATATCTCTCGGGTATATGGTATTTTCTGTACAGCAGCAGATGGCCGGGCTGCAGAGTACAGTCACCGCTCTCTCTACCAGATCTTTTGTAATGTGAGGAAACAGCGAGGGACTGCTAGCTATCCTGCCATCACTTCCAATTTGGCTGCAGTCAGAATAAACTACACAAGCCGAGCAACTAGTTAGTATTTGACGATGATAATAAATAGCTACATTTCTCAGGCCTTGTCTCAACTTTATCCTCAGTTTTTTGGACTTGGATTAGTCTCCAAAGTTTGGTGATGTAAGTTTTGTGAAAGAACTGTTCAGTGCAGATGCATCACATAGTTTATACACCTGCATAATGTGTAGGTGGAAGGTGACATGTAGGGAATTATTACATATCTGTCTCAAGAAACTGTTTTGGGATGTTTGATGCTGTCCAAGATGCTTACAATCAAACAAGCCCATAATTTGCAAGTCTTTCTTATAAACACAGAGCCATGCACAGCAGTTACATGAGCTATAATAACAGACACCCACAGTGACAGGCAGACTATATGCCTATATGCACCTATTCATATTTTCACCCATCCAAACCCGTTTGGGATTATATGGAGGATGGCTTAAAATATGGATAGGCTACACTTTTTTTATATTCCTGTAGAGTTGAATTATTATATTGAAGTTGAATAATAAGCACTGAGTCAAACAGCACACCCTTCATCTGTGGAGCTGTAATTAACGGGGGCAAAATGCAGGCAGTGGCGAAGGAGAGAAAAAAAATGCAAATTATTCTGCACAAAGGCTCCTCACAAATTGGCGTCACCATTTCTCAAATTATATCATTACTATATTTTGAAAATGTTAATCTGTTGAGCGGATTTCCCGGGGGAGTTGAGTAAATTAGTTCTATTTCCGAGACTGCCTCTCTGCAAAGGCACGGCAGCGACAAGCACCTCTGATTTGCTGATTACAATTAGACTCCCCAGTTTGGGCTCCTTCAAGCATTGATAATTTTCGGCATATTAAGCACGTTTTAGCAAAGGTGATAAGTCAGTTTTAATTGAAATGAAATTATTATTCTAATGGAAGTTTGGTTATTATTATTAGGAGGCACTAGTCATTCTAGCTTCATTTTTAATATATAAATGCTGGGGAGTAAAAAAAGATTTTGAAGGGCATTAGGGTGTCAGGATTGAATGAGGTAATTTGAAGGGAATTACTTTCTCTTCTATCAGAAATGAACTGAATTAAAAGTCCAAATCAATCGCTTTCACTTCTCCATTCTACTTTGACAGCGGCACAATTACAGATAATTAGATGGGAGGAAACTTTTAATTGTGGGATTAGAGGGAGAGAGAATTTGTAGGATCAGAGGAAAATTTCGAGGCAGAGTTTCTTGCTTAAAATCGAATCAAAGGATTTGCGAGCTTAAAATGGCATCCAGCTTTTTTTCCTACTGTTTAATTGGAATTGCATCTAGTTCATCCAAATCATCCAAAACAATTAATTTAGATTTAATTCTATAATTATCATCAAATCGAATAATGTGCAACCTAATTTAGATAGTTAAAAATTAACGTCCGTGAAGTTAATTGAGTAATTAAACTCCTAAACTGCTGCCTATTAATTTGCCTGCCTAATTAAAAATGAATTTGATTCTGTGCTGCTAAAGTAAGCATCAGTGTTGGATGGGCATCTTGATAAGACTTGTGTCTTATTTTTTTTGGGGGGGGGGGGGGGGGGTCGGGGTGTATCATTTGAACACTTAGCCTATATCAAGTTGGCAGCCCATGAGTTTCATCTGGTTATCTGGAGTCAGGTGAGCTCCAAAATCCTCTTAGGAGACTCAGACAAACAACACAAAGTTGGCATTAAAGAGACTTATTTAGGGATGGAAAAGATAAAGTGCAACTGGAAGTGGTTGACTTCTATTTGTTTAGCCCCAAAAAGAAACTGTGATTGGTACAAAGGTCTAGAAAACATGTGTGTGAGTTTCTAGGCTGGACATTTGGACTTTTGAACTCTATACATACTGTAAATGAATGAGTGTGCAGAGTTGGTGTGTGTGTGTGTGTGTGTGTGTGTGTGTGTGTGTGTGTGTTAGGGGGACTTTTCCTATGTGCTCCATCAGTGTCAGTGCTGTTTTATCTTATAAAAAATGTATTCTCAAGAGTGACTCAATGATAGTATGACCACTAATACACCCTAACCCTAGATAGTGTATTATATCTAGATGAGATGATGCTTTTGACTTATATCCACTTTACACTTAGAGCCAGACACATGGTATTGTTTTCTGCTACTGTTGCTTCATGTCAAATGTTTATTTTATTAATTAATTAATTATTGTTAAATGTTGTTATAATGACTTAGGTGTTCTCTTAAGTCCACTACTGACCACTAACCACAGTGATGAATTAGGTAGAGAAATTCTTTATCTTATAAAAGGTGCTTAAGGTGAAGGGGTTACAACTAGGTGACAAACCATGTTGTGTTGTTTTAAAAAGGGAAAGTTGTCCACAATATTCTTCCCACAAATATGCATTGTACATTCACGTTTCCTTGTAAAGTAATATAACATATTTTTTATTTACACCTAACACTTGAAAAGAAAAACACTGATCTGTGCTGATGTGTATCTGTCATGATCTCGCAGCCCTCCTGGAGTTTATCTCTTCAGATGGAAAGCTGAATCAATTAGTCTATAGGCTAGTCTATGTGCTCTTATTGATTCAGTGCAACAATACATGCATGCAATAAAGACGATGTGTCCAGCTGCAACAGACGACTCAGAACTCTCAATGAGAAAAAAAACAATTTTTTTTTATTATTTTTTCCCTCTGAACAGCTGCCAAAGGGACCAGTTATAAAAAAGGTAACAAGGCAGGGCAACAGCGCGACTGAATGCTGGCCTTGTTCGCCTTATTATCGGGTTAATTAAAGCTAGAATCTGACAATGTCACCCGGTTGTAGAAAAACGGATTTAAATGCAATGTCTCTGGAGACTGTGTCAAGGGCTGCCTTTCATTGAGCTCCTGTGTGCGCCCGAGTTGGGGACAGCCTGGTATATGCTTGGAAATGAACGAAAAGCAATTATTGAATTTTAGATGTTCAAAATGCGAAATGAATGGGGAGGAATTATTCATAAGATCTTGTCCATGTGCGTTAAAATTAAAGTTAAAATACAAAGAGGGAAACGCTTCAAAGACAAGCCCACTGCTGCTAAAAAGGAAGATGGATAAACAGGCGAGATCATTTCCGAAGAGTTCATTAAAATGTAAGGCTACACACTGAAATACAGAGGGTTGTTATTTGGGCTTGGGGGTCAAGTGACGAGCGGATTATATACTTCCTCATAATAATATTAATTAAACAATTTGCATGCTAATAGGGTAACAATTATCGCAGCTTCTGTTGAGAGATTCGGGTTATTACAACATGCCAATCCGGGTGCCAAGGGTCAGGGAATGAGTGGGGTGCGAAATTTCAACTCTGATTAACATTATGACAGCGCCAGACTTGGGATAAATAAAGTCGAATTAATTATTTGAAAACCTAATGAGCAGATAGGATTTAGGCTAGTCACATATTGAGTGCAGGGGTTGCACAAGTGGAGGAGCTTTCCAATTTAGTTTCCTGTCAGGAAATGTTGTGGATGCCTGCATATATGAGTATTTGGTTGCTATTTTATTGTGTTGCATTATATTGTCCTTGTTCTTTTAGTAGTAGACGCATTCCTTTATTTGGTCATAAATTTAACACAAGGTTGGTCGTAACTGGATGTTTTGCCTTGTAACAGTAAACTATTATAGTTTACTCTCGCTTTGTGCCTTTAGCAACATCTCAGCTCCCCTTTTAAATATACCCATGTTTCAACAATCACCCTATTTGATTTCCGCCCTGCACGTGAACCTGTCTGATTGAGGTTTAATGTATTTAAATGATCCATAAAAATAACATTGTTACATTGTTTTTTATCTTAACTCAGTTGCTCCTAAAATGGAACTCAGGGACGAGAAAGGGTCCTATAATCCAAAGAAGGTCGCAGTCCTCCCTGGAGAAAGGAATAGTTTAAGTAAAACATATACCAGTTATTATTGTAGTTTTTGATCAGCTTTCACTTTTTTTATGCTACCTCCCCAAGAGATGTGCCAATAAAAAACAAATAACAATACAATATAATATAATGCTAATAGACAGCCATGCCTTTAACTTGGATAAAATATGATATTTTTTTGTTTCCAATCTGGTCCAATATTCATCTATTTGCAGCTCCTCCACTGAACAAAAAGTCCGGGAGCCACTGGCCTAAGCTATCCGCCTGTAGCCTTTCCTTCCTGGGATTTAGCAAGCCCTTCCTCCCGGTGGGTCCCCCGTGTAGTTGCGATGTAGTTCTTATCAAAGCCCTCCTGTCTTGTTGTGACAGCTCTGATATTGTTTATTGAGGTGGATGTCAGCTTTAATTAGCAATCGATACAGGGAGCGTTTGCAGAGCGCGTCTCTGACGTCAGAGTCCATTACCGCTTCTCATTGGGTCTCATATTCCCAGAGCCTGGGCTAATTATTGGGAGGTTCATGTGGATAAAGTACAGCTCATCCCTCCCTTCACATCATGTCCCCTACTCGTTGGCCACACTCACTGCATGCTTTTTAAATTCCCATCACCGGCCTCCAGACGTCGTTTCATTTTGCCTGCGGGATGATGGACAGCAGGATACTGGATCCACCTCACGCCCAGTTCGGAGGCTCTCTCGGCGGGATGGTGGGCTTCCCGTACCATCTGAGCCACCATCACGTTTACGAATTAGCCGGGCATCAACTTCAATCTGCGTCCGCGGTTCCCTTCTCAATAGACGGATTACTTAATGGTTCCTGCACGGCTTCAGTGGGTAATTCCAACCACCTCTTGTCTTCGGGCTGCGGGATGAATGGAGATAATCAGCAGTACAAACTGACAGGTAAGCCACATTATATAGCCTATACACAATAACATATCCTCTAGCTCCGATGGTTGCACACAGACACAAACAGAAAGAAACAAAGACAGGATATTGCGATACAAGTTATCCTCTGGTGATGTGTTTAAAGGGCAAGCCGAACCACGCACACAGGCAGAGGAGTATTATTCGCCTCCCACTTCATTTCCATCTCTGAAAGCTATATGCACCCAAACAAAAACTATGTTCCTGACAGTCAGGAAATACTGGAGCAAGGAAATGCATGTTAACATCTGAATGTTTCCTCTTTATCGCAGTAAAAGCGACAGATTTGATAGAAGCTGCATGTGTTTAGACTGCGAAATCTCAAATGCAATCACCTTCTTCAGCTATAAAGTTTGCAGAATTATTTGCGTATTCATGAAACCAGTATGCTTAGAATTGTGTTAAAATGTATTTTTTTAAAGTATATTTTGATTATATTTATTTTCATTCTGCTGTCAGACTCGGGGGACCCAGACAAAGATAGCCCTGGTTGCAAGAGACGGAGAACTCGCACAAATTTCACTGGTTGGCAGCTGGAGGAATTAGAAAAGGCTTTTAATGAGAGCCACTATCCCGACGTTTTCATGAGGGAAGCACTGGCTCTTCGATTGGACTTGATAGAATCAAGGGTTCAGGTAAATATTTATTTTGTTCCTTTATAAGTTGTGCATTTAAGTGTGTGTGTGTGTGTGTGTGTGTGTGTGTGTGTGTGTGTGTGTTTATGTATTTAGTCCTTTGTTTATTATTCATTAATGGAAAAGGCTCAGGGTTTCAATTGCATGGTCCAAACTGCAGAAATAAATTGCAGAATAAACCTTCAGGTAGCATAGGTTAATTTTGGGTCATAATATAGGCTACATCTTGTAATAATTTAACAATAATAACTGTTGGACCCACTAGATGGATGTGTGTTGTTTGACCTTTTCAAGGCTTATGTTAGTCCAATAAATCAATTTTAATTACACCTTATTTTGAAAAATAATGAAGATTTAATGCCAACTGATATTTCTATAGGCGTTTAACTAGCCTACATTATTTTGCCAGAAATCTTGGCGCAATATTTGTCAAGTATATTGACAATGGATAACCAAAAATACCAAAAACATTCAGTGTACTGACCTCAATTAGGCTACATGAGTAAATATACCGACCTTTATTTTATTATAGTAGAATAGTATTGTTGATAAAAATAGCAAAGTGAAAGCTTGCTAAGTTTAATTGCAGAGTTTACAAAGGACAAAATAAATAATGAAGACCTGTAAATCTGTCAATTAAGCTCTTTTTTAAGCTTCATCCCAACTTTTTGTAGCTTTGTCTGTGTACAGATTGTTTTTTAATCAAAGGCCTAACTAAAGGCCTGCATAGAAAACCGAAGAGCAAGGTGTAACCTCACTGTTTCTTTAATTACCAAATTGTTAAATCTTTGGTCTAATTACTTTCACCTTACAAAAACAATAAGAACATTACACGAGTTTCACTCTTTTTTTCTTCTTTCTCTGCAGGTATGGTTTCAGAATCGCAGAGCCAAATGGAGAAAAAAGGAGAACACGAAGAAAGGTCCAGGTCGACCTGCTCACAACGCCCACCCCACCACGTGCAGCGGGGAGCCCATGGACCCCGAGGAGATCGCCAGGAGAGAGCTGGACAGGATGGAGAAGAAGAAACGAAAGCAGGAGCGACGGCTGCTCAAGTCCCAGAACAGGCTCGCTTCTGGGGATTTATTTCACACCCCGGGATCAGACAGCGACAGCGGGGTGTCGCATGTGACCGACAGTGACCACACAGGCCCGCCTTTTGACTCTGTGGGGGGGAACCAAACGCAATCGAGCTGCGACCAAACACCTCACCCTCTCCACACCCAACACCAGAACCAAAGACACTTGGACCGGGATGCTGGCGGATCCGAGCTGGACTCGCCCGACGCCAGCCACCGGTCAAGCCTGCAGTGCTCCAACAACAGCAGCGCCTCCAGCGTGCAGAAACTCAACCCTTTTAGCGTCGAAAGCCTCCTTTCGGACTCCAGGCCGAGACGCAACCCCGCGGCCTTACCCTCCTCACGGCCTTTGATAGGGAAAGGACACTTCCTACTCTATCCCATCACACAGCCGCTTGGATTCATTGTTCCTCAAACGGCCCTGAAGACAACAACAGTAACACAGTCTGACAGTGACGCCCCAGCAGGGAGAAACCCGTCCAATGTCCGCTGCAGCGTCTCTGCGAGCTCTGCGGGATGTAGGAGCAGCTCGCCGGACTCCGCAGACGCCACACACAAGGTACAGGTGGGATCAGAGGAAAAGACACGTTCACCGCACACCAGCCCATCCAGGGCCGCCTTTTCCACTGGCAAAAGTACTCAGACCTCTGTTATTTGCAGCGATTCGACTTTCGCCCACGAACACATCAGTCCACAACTCATTAAGCCTGTCGATGCAGACAGAAAAGAGCATTTAGCGATCAAGGACCACCCTGACACCCCCGAGTGTGTCCACAGTGACAGTCCAGCAGAAACAAAGACAGACTCTAAAGAAGATGTCGACATGGAATAAATCATTTGGGGTAAAAAAGAAAAGAAAAACAAAGAAGCAGAATCATACTGATATAGCCTCTAAACGACACCTTTCATTAGGCCAAAGCTTAACATCCTTGCATCTAATCTCTAGGTTTCCCCACTTTGCTGATACTTTGACAATGGTGTGCTTTCTCTCTCTCTCTCTCTCTCTCTCTCTCTCTCTCTCTCTCTCTCTCTCTCTCTCTCTCTCTCTCTCTCTCTCTCTCTCTCTCTCTCTCTCTCTCTCTCTCCTCTCTCTCTGCGAGTGTGTGCGTGTGTGTGTGTGTGAGTCAGAAGTCTCTAGATATCCTTTAATGTGTGATAACTTGTCAAAAAAACACAAGACCACGAGACCAACAAAAATCCTCAAGAGCTGTAAAAAAGGTATTATACTATTTATATATGTAAGTTTTTTTCTTAAATAAATCTATTGTATACAAGCACCTCAAATCGTGTGAGATCTTAAATAGCAGCACATGCAGTGCAGGACTACAGGAAGGGCTTTCTTAAGAAATCTCATGTTGTACTTTGTATATTGCCTTAACAAATTTATTCATCTATAAGCCCCCACTGAAATGAGGTTACGAGCCTGAGGCGAAAAGGACCCGCTCGACTCCTGCAGAGTTTTGATATGAAAGTAATTATTTTCCCGGTGGCTACTGCAGGGGGATTCAGTTTATTTTAGCTCAAAGGGGGTTATAATACATTACCGATTTCTAGTGATATGAAATCACATAAACTTCCAAGAATAATAGAATTAGCATGAAAAGGCCTGGGTGTCAAATTGAAATAGGAAAATAATAGCCCCAGCAGCTGGGAGTGTGTATGTTTGTGCATATTGGATAGGAGATGGGGATTCGTGGGGAGGCATTTTCATGAGCTTTTTTTTCTGTTTCTCCCTCTCTCTCCACTTTGTCAGGGGCCCTTGTAGCTGGGCTATATTAAGATAGATGTTCGATGATATCCCTCATTGTTCTGTCGCTTTACATTGATGTTTCTGTGTTATCAGCCTATTGATCATGCGTCGGTTGTAATAGGACGGGCTGAGGCAAACGTGCCTATTTACAATAGCAGAACACATTTGTTCTAATAGGGTTGGTGGTCCCCAGGGAAGCCATGCGAGATCTGGGACATCTGCTCCCTTTTGCAATATTAGCAGTGTTGACCACAATATAACGTCGACCCAAGGAAGAAATGTCGCGGCTGCTGTGTGCCGTCCGTGCAAAAACACAAAACAAAAATCTTAAAAAAAAAAACAAAAAAAAAAACATCCAGTCCAGCTATAGCTGCTGACATCCTTGTTAAAATCCACAAGCCCTTTAGTGTTCTCTTTGCGTCTTGATTTGCAAATAAATTGAAAATAATCAGAGGGGTGAGCTTTACGTCTGAGCCGGCGTAAATGAATTTCTGAGCCAGTGTCCCTTTCAAAATATTTACATAAATTTCAACCCATGCAGCTGTTTGCTCTAGGAAGCAATGTCTTATTAGGTTGGTGGGGGGCAGGGGCAGACACGGCCAACATGGCACACACAGTGAACATGCAGAAGATTAGGCCTGTAGAGGCTGTGGGTTAGAGGTGGATCCTCTGTGTCTGCACGCTGCTTATGGTGCTGAGAATATAAACCTTATTGTGCTTTATGGTGTCTTTACATTTTATCAGTGTATTTATTTTTGATCCTCCACGACATCACTTTTCTAATAGTCTAGTCACCAGTGAGTTTACAGGGATCTTTTTTAATCTCATGTAACTAAAGTTTTGAAGAGACTTGTAGTTTTGCAATGTCATCATACCTTTTATGATAAGGTTACCAAGCCATATATTTCCACTATTTATTTAGGAATATTTTGACACAATTCAAGGCGGAAATTGGTACACCCATAGGTTGTCAATTCTTAAAATGCATAGAGATGCAAGGTTTATTTAGCCTACTAAATTGTGGGATAACCGGGGCCAATTTGAAATAACCCCTAAGATTACTCGGTGTGTATTTTTCCATGCTACTCTTAGGCTATTTGGGACGTATGCCCAGTTCATCCATAATTCATTAGCACACTGAATAGGAGTATCGCTGGCTGCACATTGGTGGCCTTAAGGTGAAATTAGCGATTTGCTTAAGTAGTTAAGCTTTTCTTGCCTGAGAGCTGCACGCTGCATGATTCAAGACAAACTATCAATCGATATGCCCAGGCAGCCTCCAGGAGTGTCGTCCATGAATCATACTTTATGAATTCAATTTATACCCGGAGAAATTTTCAATTTGAACGCCGGATCATTATGGGAGAGTGTAAATTGTTTTTGCTCTATTATGCATCGGACGCCATCATTTTTCTTTCTAATTACGGAGGTGTCAGGTCGGGCTGTCATGCAGACGCTGATTTTCAATTTAACTGATCATCATGCATTCATTTTCCCATTTGATAAATCTGCTATCTCGAAGCTTCTCCATGCCCGGAATGCTAAAAGAGAGGCACAGATTGGCAAAGTAATAGGGGCCTGTATGCGGCAATAAGTGCAGATCAGGCAGCTAATTTAGCACCTCCTGGTATTTCTATTTCCATTTCTCATTTCCAACTCTCAAAGGAGGAAAAGCAGCCCAAAGGCAGAAAGCTGGTAGGCTTTTTACTATCGGAGAAAGACAGAGAAAAAATCTACCAAAACGGCTTGTTTTCAACCACACAGTTCCTAAATTAGGATATCAAGCTTAATTAAGGCTAATAGAGTTTTCTCAGTATGTGTTAGTTTTACTTAATAGAAACAAATTTGCGCAATTAATTATGGCCATGATATTAAGGGTCTCATTTGCAGCATTCGAGCTGCAGCCTAAATCAACGTCTTCAGAAATAAGCCTCTCATTTCCAAATGACTAACCAAATGTTTTTCTACCAGCTTCCATCACAGACATTATATCGGTTTATTTCCCATATTACATCCAAGTAAACCAAGTCAGATTAGGCATACACAGATCTCATTTTACTGCGCCGGATGACTGAAATAAACGTAAGTGTGAGCTATTGCACACATTGTATGATTTTGCGTTTTGAGTTTTAGATTTTTCTAATAATAAAAAGGAAAAAAGTACAACCCTAACTTCCCTAACTTCATGTAATCTTACACAACACAAACATATTTTCTCCTGATTATCATGTGGACTATCAATTTGAGCTTTTGATTTATTGCTCTACACCTCATTTGACACAAATTAATTTTCAAATAACTGTGACAGTGAAGGATTTTACAAGTTTCATGCTCAAATCAACTCAAATGGACAACCTGTGTTCTCGCCATAAATCCCGTCTCTCTGTACAGGCTCCTCGTGTGCGCTTTGTGTTGCTGTATGAGATCTTAGAGGCTCTGGGGGCTCAGTTTGGATAAGAAAGAACCGTGTCCCTTTAAAAAAAGGATCCTCCGTAAAATAAAAAGCCACTTGACATTTGGCTTCTCCTGCAGCATCCCTGCCATGCCTTTTAGGATTATGTTACATCTACATACTCATTAATGCACCGGTGGATTTAATCATTCTTATCTTTCCTGTGCATACCTGGAATAAGCCATGACATTACCATCTGCATTGATTTCTGGAGGATCCTTAATGTAATTTTAATTATCTTGGAGTATTTCGCGAAAAATCTCTCTAATCAAAATGTAGTTAATGCCACTTGAACACTCGCAGCACAGGTTTCTGTGTACTCTTAACACCAAAAAAAGTTTAGGTAAATTTAAGGATTCATTAAAATCATACAGTCTTTGCTAAATAAGAATATTGACTTCATCTTGCACTTTGACTTTGTCTGTTTTTTTTGTTTTGTTGTTCTTGAAAGAAAGCCTATTTTTAGAGGTTGATAATCTCCACACAACAAAACTCCCGTTTTTAGAGGTTGATAATCTCCACACAACAAAACTCCCAAAGGATTAAAAATACATTTTACTAATTTTATGTATTTTTAGGTTATCAGCCATTTTGGATATAGCTGATTTCAAAAGGTGGATAAAAAGAGGATCATCATATCCCAACTTTTTGTGGTAGCAAAACACTGCTGTCATGGTAAAATATCTAATGGTTTCCATTATCTCTGTGTACTGGGTAAATCTCCAACACTTCTAAAAACAAGTCAGAGCACATATTCCTGAAAAATACATGGCATACAATGAAAATGGAAAAAAAAGATAAGAAGAAAATTTGCCTTTTTCATTATGGGATGTTGGTCTGCATTGAGCTATGAGTGAGGATAAAAGAGTTAGTGCTATAGTGACATAATGTGCCAACTTTCATGACAATATAAATGTCAGCTTTCCGGTATTCCATATTACCTTTCTCAAAAAGGAGAAATTAAACAAATATCACTTTGTATAGCAAAAATTGTGCATTTTCACAACATGAAGGCTGTAATGTTGGACCACACAGAACATTGCACACATATTACCTGTCATATGAGAAATGTGGCCTAAAAGACAAAATGGAAAATATAATAGTATTGACCAAACAATTGAACAAACTTTCTGTGAACAGACTCTGTGAAGTTATGAAGATACATATTTACAATCCTACCTTTTAAACACGCTTGAGAGGCTAACACTCATCATTAGTGTAAACTATAGTTATATTCACAAAAATGTTATTTTAGAAAAAAATATTTTTAATTTTTCTAAGACTTTTAAGAGTAAAGGTTTAACAACTAGGGCCTACGTCTATAACAATGCATGATGATAATACAACTTAATACGTCCTTCACTGACCAATCAAACAAATATGATCATCTTTTTACTTTTTTACTTATGATCATCTTTTTACACTAGACACAATGCAGAAGAATGAGAAGGTTCAGTGTGTGAAGTGCAATAACACACCATTTACCTCTTCCATTTACCACCATTTACCTCACCCTTTCAAAAAAATCATATTGAATATCGCACATTTCTACATTATGCTGGCTCCAATTGTCTTGGAATAGCTGTAGGGAAGGATTAGATATTAGACTCCTTTTCACAATAAGAGCACTTGCATCCTATGATGATGTGAGGACTCAAGTCTTTTCAGAATGGTCACACATGTCTATATGTCTGGCCTGATTATCTACAGTGTCCTATATTGTGCTTTTTGATTATATATATTCAGATAATGTGTTAAATAGTGTCCTGGTAGTTTAAGGATGAGAGGGTCTTCTTGTAAGACTACTGGCAGACATGCTTGGACATAAATGTCAAAGCAAATTAGCAACTGCTTTCTGACACCTCATTGTCTTTAGTACTTAAACCTGACTGCTTCCTCCTTCCAAAAACCCATGTTAAAGTCATCATGTTTCAAAACTCCTACTTTGACGTTCTACCAGGAACATTTTGATGGTGCTTGACTCAAATTGTATGTAGCCTACAGTTGACATACTGTAAATTAAACATGTAGTTCAGGGGCTTTTGTGACAGGAGGTTGATGATTTTGATGCATGTATATTAGCTGAGGCTATACAAATCTTGTAAATCAAAGATCTTCTAGGCAACCGCCACACAAAGATGAAGCAGCAAATGGGCCAAGCCACTATAACTGTTGCTAACCACTGTAACTAGGCTGCTAATTTTTGTCTTACAGACTAGAGCATAATAAGCATTATACTTATAATTAGTTTATAGTCTACATGATACTTCACAATGCTATTAACACATCCGTTATCTGAAAAATGTTTTGCATTAATGTATAAACACATTGATCTACTGTTCCAAAATACAAAATGTTATAACCCAATATGGCAATATATCTATACATACCAATTATCACCTTCTCTGGTGATTCTTTTTATGAAAAAATATGGTTTAAACAATTTACAATAAAATCCTTGGTCTCCATTTGGCTCCAATCTTGTACACGTGTAGGCTGATTGGCAGACTATTGCCCATGTGTAGATTTAGTATTTGAAGCCTTTAAATATCCTTTGGATGGCTTATTTAATCTTGTTGTTGCAAATGCTACATTACACTTTTAAATTTGAAGGCACACTCCATTGTCTAGCTTCTTTTTTCACAAGTATGTCAAAATGCATTACCATAGTCAAGGATATGTAAACTAAGAAGTATTTCAACAGCACGTCCAATGGATGAATCGAGTAACCCTTCTCCTACTGTAGTGTTAAACTATTCGGCATTAACAAATATGCTTAAGATAGAAATGAAATGCTTTCTTTAAATCAACTAATTAGACACAATGTTCATATTGATCATATTAAAAATGAACATTCATATTGAAAAATATCTTCAAAATATCCACTTATAGTTTTTCTTTCTTTGACCTACAATACCTGCTCATGGCAGCAAAAGCATGATTACGGTATGAAAGCACTTAGATAATGTGGTCGTGCTTAAATGCTGGGACACCATTGCGGACAAATTTTTAGGAGACAAGATTACGGATCTACAGATAATAACCCACATGGCAATAAGCTGCGCAAGGCCTGCATGAAATGCTTGGTGAAAGAGCTAGTAAATGAATCACGAACAACTCGTAGTGAACACATACTGTTCTATTTCGTATAGGCTTTGCCCTCTAAGCCACGCTATTGGGTTTATCCCTTCGCGCATGCGCAGTCGTGAAGATTTTCTTTCCCGCCCTAGCGTGCCGCTCGGGCTTCAACTACGTCCGCAAATACTGTATATAAACAGAGCGGACCCCTAGCTCTGCTCCCACTTTTTCTTCAAGCTAGCAGTATGAAGACAAGCTCGGTGTTCACCTCTGCCCCACCTGCCGGACTGGCTGCATCCTGCCGCCGAGACCTGCCTTGGCGCCGCTTACGCCTCTTGCCAGTTCTGCATCCGTCTGCCATCTAAAGAGCTTAACCGGCGGGCGGAAGCTTTCTGGAGTGTCAGGCTCTCACCCCCGACGCCTCCTGCCAGTTCTGCATCCGCCTGCCATCTAAAGAGCTTATCGGCGGGCGAAGCTTTTCTGGAGTGTCAGGCTAGCGGGGAAGGGGATGGCAACTGGGCAGACAGAGGCAATCCGTCAACACCCTGGATCCGCCGGAGGAAGGCTTTATCGACGAGCATGAGTCCGAAGGCTCGATTCTCTTGGATAACGCCTCCGTCACCGGCTGTCCCTCCTCCCCCCTGGGAGATCTTGACCTCGAAACGGGGATCGATGCCCTCCCATTGCGGCTCTCCCCATCTCCGGAATGGCCAAGGGCAACGCTCCGGCGGTCTTCCCCTCTGCCTCAGGCGGCTCCACCCTCTCTTTTGGATCTGCCGGAGATCATCAAAGGCGGCAGACCAGAGAGGCATAGCGCTCCCGGCTGAGCTTCCAGCCCCTGCTCGTGGCCACTTGAGCGGGGATGTTTACGCTCAGGAGCCGCCCTCCTCACGGGCCCCACTCTGGCCGCGCTTCACGGAGCTTTGGCCGTTTGTGGAAGAGGCGCTCTCCCAGCCCGGGAAACTGAAGGCTCCCGTCTTTCGCTACGCCCTGTTTACCCGGGTTCAAGGCGACACAGAAGCGGGCTTCCCTTCGGTCCCCCCTCTGGAGCAGAGTCTGGTGTCCATCCTGCTTCCGAAGGCCACTTTTTTTCGGCCACCGGAAGCCTACGCCTCCTTCGCCCCATGGATCAGGTATGTGCTCAGGTCACTGACCGGTCACACCAGTGTGCGGCCCAGGGTCTCGCGGCACAGAACAATATAGCTTTGCTAGCCTCCGCCGCCTCCGCCATGGCCATTAGCCTACTCCGGGAGCTCCTCCTCCGGAGCTAGTCACGGAGATTGGCAAAGCTATGACCGCGATCCTCACCCTGACCATGGCGTCCACGGTGGCGTTGTCCAGAGTCATGGCGTGGCAGACTGTGGAGCCAGCGAAACATCTGGCTCCACATGACACAGCTACCCACTGACATCAGACGCAAGCTTCTGTACGGCCCCATAGCTCCTGATGGACTATTTGGGCCCCGCCTACAGACAGCCACGTCCCATTTGCACCAAGTGGAACGATTTCGAATGCTCGGCTCTTGGAAGGCGGCTCCTCCACAGCAGCGCCGTCGCCATGACAACCGGCATGAAAGGAAGCGCGCCACAGCCTCTGCTGCGGCTGCGTTTTCCCAGGCTTCGAGCTCCGCTCCTCCACCCGGCCCCCCTCAGCAGCGACTGCCGGCTCCACATGACCAGCAGGCCTCTCGGAGCCGGAGGACCATGAAGGCGGCCCCCACCTGGTCTAACCCACCCCCGAGCCCCCCAACAAACAGCGGCGTTGGGGCGCGGGAAACGTCTGTCCACATACAGTTGAGAGATGGAAACACAACGGCCCTTTTAAGGGCCACCCCCACCCATCTAAAGAGCAGTTTCCCCTCAGCCAAGCAGCCCCTGTTCCCATTGAACAGTGCGCTGACAACATGACAGTCGTTCCCCACACAAACGCACACCAGCCCACCGCTGCACGCGGAGCTCTACCGCTCTCTCACTATGCAGACAGCGGGAGCGAACGCTCATTCACTATGAACGGTGCCGCTCAGTCATCCCTCTCCCCCCGGCCATGCCAGCGGGACGAGGAAGACAATGACCCGGTGACCGCTCCCGCCTCTCACGCCGGTGACCGGCCCTTTCGTCAGAGCCCTCCATGGGCTGGGCGTCACAATCTCACATCTCGCCCAGCGGCGGAATGGGCTCTGCGCTCCTTGCTGACCATGTCCGTAAAGAAACATACAGACATGTGCACGCCTGCTCTCAGAGCACAGCGCAGCAAGAATCAGGCTGACACACATGGACTCATGGATGTCAAAGCTGATAACACGGGGCTATACACTTCAGCTTGCCTCCCCCCCGCCTCGCTTTGCGGGCGTATTGGAGACAACCATGTCATCCCAGGCAGAGCCAGATGCCATGACAGAGTTAGGGGAGCTACTGTCATGGAGCGCCCATTCCACATGCTGACCATCAGACATGTGTTGGAATGTGTGCGCCACCAAGAATGATTTACATCTGTGGATCTGAAAGACGCATACTTTCACATCCAAATCATTCCCAGACACAGGAGATTCCTGTGCTTCTTTTCCAAGGGGCCCATTTTCAGTACAACCGACTACCGTTCGGTTACTCACTGGCCCCCCGCACATTTTCCAAGTGCATGAAGACGGCACTTCAGCCGTTGCAGAAAAAAAGGCGTCAAAGTTTGTTTTTTGTTTTATCTGGACGATTTGCTCATCCTGGCTGGGTGTCAGCGCTGTCCGTCATGCGCCTTCTGGGCATGATGTCCGCGGGCTACATGGTGGTCCCCCTGGGGCTTCTCCACATGAGAAAAATCCAGAGGTGGTTCCTCCGTCAGCGTCTCGACCCCATACGTCACAAGTGGCGAATGATGATCATTCCTCCTTCACTACAGTCGGACCTGTCATATTGGGGGAACCCCCGGACCTTGTCAGCTGGGGTTCCCCTGGGCAAGGTGACGTCATACGTGACAGTGTACACGGACGTGTCCCTTACTGGCTGGGGGGGAATGTGCGAATCACAGGTGGTGGGAGGATAATGGCCACCCCACCTCTCCCACACATAATTTGTCTGGAGCTGTCCACGGTGCTGAAGGTTTTGAAACACTTTGCCCCGGTGGTAGCAGGGAGACATGTTGTCGTACAGACAGACAACGTTACTGCAGCAGCGTTCATAAATCGCCAGGGCGGCGTACGTTCGGCCCGGCTATTGGAAATAGCCAGGAGCCTTCTGCTGTGGGCACACAGTCACCTGCTGTCCCTCAAGGCTGTCTACATCCCCGGGATACTAAACCGGGCGGCAGACCTAATGTCGAGGGGAGGGCCCTCTCACAACGAGTGGAATTTGAATCCCACTATTGTTCAGAAGCTACGGAGCAGGTTCGGGAAAGCGGAGGTGGATCTGTTCGCCTCGAGAAAACACACAGTGCGCTCTGTGGTTTTCCTTGAGCGCACGAGACAATCCACCCCTCGGCGTGGACGCTTTCTCCCACCACCCCTGGCCCAGAACCCTCCTATATGCTTTTCCCCCGGTCCCTCTGATTCCTCGTCTCCTGGAACGCATCCAGGAGGAGAATCTGTCGGTCATCTTGGTGGCGCCGGAGCGCATCCTGGTTCCCGACACTGGTCCAGCTGCTGGCGGGTCGCCCCTGGCAATTGCCGTGGTGCGAGGACGCCCTGTCACACCTGGACGGCGCGATATCTCACCCCCCCCCCCCCAGTGATAACCCAGCGACTGTGGGGCTGGCTGCTGAGCGGGAATGCTTGCAGAGGTTAGGCTTGCCTCCTGCCGTGGTGCGCACTATTCAGAGCGCGAGAGCCCCCTCCACAACAGCGTGTTACGCGGTGCGTTGGTCCGCTTTCCAGCGCTGGTGCACGGAGAGGGAAACAGACCCTATATCGTGTCCCCTGCCTCTCGTGTTGACTTATCTCCAAACATTGGTAGATAATGACCTGGCTCCGTCCACAGTCAAAGCCTACGCAGCGGCCATTTCATCCTGCCACGAAGGCTATGGAGAGAGAACGGTTTTTGCGCACCCCCTAGTAAAGCATTTTTTGAAAGGGGTCAGACAAAAACCCGCCGTGCGCTCTCTCACTCCCCAATGGGATCTGGCCCTGGTGCTTCGAGCTCTGGGGAAGCCTCCTTTCGAGCCCTTGGCACAAGCCTCTCTCAGGTTGCTGTCCCTAAAAACGGAGCTTCTCCTTGCCCTGACGTCAGCCAAGCGAGTGAGCGACTTATGTGCGCTGTCAGTTTCACCGTCCTGTCTCTCCATTAGAGGGGACGGGAGCGCAGCCACCCTACAGCCTAACCCTTCTTTCACACCGAAAATTTTAACAAATTCCTTTCGGTCGAGGGTTTTTTCCCTCCAGGGTTTTTTCCCCCCGCCTCATTACAACGACGTGGAGGAGGTTTCCCACCGATTGTGCCCGGTGCGTGCGTTATCACAGTACGTTTTACGCACGGCGGACATAAGGCGGACACAACAGCTGTTTGTACACTATAGGGAACACTCCCAAGGAGCGGCCCTGTCAAAACAGCGTCTGTCTCACTGGCTGTGTGAAGCTATCACCCAGGCCTATAACACGGAGGGGGCGGAGCCCCCCCAGGGCATCCGGGCACATTCTACAAGGGCACTATCGGCATCAACAGCTCTGTTCAGAGGCATGTCAGTAGCCGACATCTGCGCGGCGGCCTCTTGGGCATCCCCATGCCCTTTCACCCGTTTCTATTTGCGGGATATGTCCGAGCCCTCTCTGACTCAGTCGGTCCCATCCTCACTCAACGACGGATGATGCCCCGTCGTATGTGGGCTGGGTGCCGAGAGGAGAGCAGCGTCCCACATATATGTGTAGCCTATGTATATATGTACATATGTATATATATATTTGTCGCTATCACACATCCTCTCTCACTGCCATGCACGCCTACAATCATGATATGTGCCACTGCATGTGCACTGCCTGGGGTCCTCCCCCCCCCTACTCTGGGTGGCTGGGAGGGACTCGGGCGTCCCATAATTATCAATGTACTACCCTCACCAATCATGCACGCCTGCCCTCTCGGCTAGGCCAAATTATTACCATGGCAGGCCCCGTTACCTAGATAACGGATTATCTGATACAGTCCCCTGTACAGTTTAGTCTATGTTCCACTGTGGGCTCTGGATCGCAGGTGGCATTGACTACATCAGCTTCGCCCTAACCCAATAGCGTGGCTTAGAGGGCGAAGCCTATACGAAATAGAACGATAGTTACGTTATTGTAACTCCAGATTCTATGAGTATAGGCGTAGCCCTCTAAGATCCGGGCCACCTGCTCCAGTTACATTAGCTGAAGAAAAAGCTTATGTTGGGAGCAGAGCTACGGGTCTGCTCTGTTTATATACAGTATTTGCGGACGTAGTTGAAGCCCGAGCGGCATGCTAGGGCGGGAAAGAAAATCTTCACGACTGCGCATGCGCGAAGGGATAAACCCAATAGCGTGGCTTAGAGGGCTACGCCTATACTCATAGAATCTGGAGTTACAATAACGTAACTATCGTAACAGACCCTCCATGTGCTGGAGTACAAGATGTAGGAGTCAGTGGGAATCAGTGGGAGTGGCTTTAGTTTAAGGAGAACGTGAAGACAATCCTTGATCCAAGAAGGAAGGGTGACACTGATAGGAAAAAATCCAGGCAATAACCGCAATCGGCCTTGCTTCAAAAAGGTTTGGTATTGTACGTGACGACCAGTGGCTACAATTTTCCAGCTGAGGCTGGAGCTTAGGCCCCTGAAACAGCAGTTCAAGGAGACAAGAGATGAAAGGAGGGGAACATTAGAAGACTTCACGATGAAAAGGAATCTTTCCAACATTTAGAGCGCAGAATATCACAAGAGGTTAGTAAGAAAGAAGACCAAGAAACAGGTTGAAGTGCACCACTGGGTTCATGACAGAGCCATGGGAAACAAATAGGAAACTTTACACCCTCCAAAAAGGGTTAGTGGTCAACTCCATACATGATGCAGATAGAGAAGAACCTGCCTTTCCTTTTAGAGAGAAGACACACCAGCCCGATAATCAGCCGTCGGACCGTCTGGCGAGGTCGGTGACTTGAGTCTGTTCGGTGTGTCCCGTGCCGTCGGCCGTCCGAGGAGCCGTCGGACTTCATTTGGGCCGACCCGACATGTTCAGTCTGGAGACAGGGCAGTCGGGACTCACCCGGAAATGGGGAGCGGATGAGACGCTCAAAATCTGACGAAAATCTTTTAAACTGACCTTTGTCAATCTGATATGAAGACAGATTCAGAAACTGCATGGCCTATTTCTCGCTTAAAATGTTTTCAGAAACACGTTTCGGTGAACTATTTTAGTACAATATGAGATCGTATTCTGAACAAGCCGCCATGACAGTCTGGCTGTGAATTTCCGGAGAAAAAAGAACCACGTGACGTGTTCGTCCAATCAGCTGCCGGTTTTCATTTTCTGGGAAATAATCAGACGGTTAATGGAAACAATACAGAGCAGCGCCGCCTGCTGCTATGGAAACATATTACGTTTCGCGCACGCGCAGAGCATATGCTCAAGTCGGCGTCGCCTCAGTGTGTTCTGAGGCATTTTTTGGACCTCGGGACCCGACTGATCAGTCCGACTGCCTTTTCTGCCGACGGTCAGCCCGTCTGGTTGGTGTGTCAGGACCCTTAGTTCAAGGACCTGTTACATATCAGGAAATATATTTTCGGTATTGGTGAATAGACTATGTCTGAGGATTTCTTCAGTGCACAAGGATGGAGTTGACGAAGTGACCATTGAACTGATTTGGGGTGTGCAAGTAGGTATAAGGTAGAGCAAAGCCTTTGCATTCAACGAGCCATGGTGAATAGTGATAAATAAGCATTTGGTTCCTGGCAAAACAAAGTTCTAACTCCAGATTGCTTCAAATGCTGCCTGTAGATTAATGCTCCAGCTTTCCAGAGTTTATTATTTGGGCAGTTTTTAACTGTATCAATCCAAGGAAAGAGACCTGCTTCAGGTGCATATAGTATTCATATACTCTGACTAATCCGGTTTTTACATTCAGCTTGTGTAAATCTACTATACACAAGCAAGACCCTGGTTCCTATTGATGAGAAGAGAGTGGTTTTCTGCCATTCATCTGTCCAAGCAGAAACTAGTTGCTGCTCGTAGCAGTGGGAAAATTATTGCTGCACCTCAGTGCTTGAGGTCCCAGTATAGGATTTCATAGTTCACTAAGCCTATCATTTCTTTGAATCTTTCTCCCCGGATCAATGTGAATCACTACCAGCGTGTTTGTACTGTAGCTCACAAGAGGACCTCCGGAGAACATCCACAGCTGTTACCTGAAAGCTTTGGGAGAGTCTTTTGTTCAATAACCCCATCCCAAAGGCCTGCAGAAGCATCATCCAAGGCAATACAATGCTGTGATCCAAGGAAGGAAGAGGACACAGCTCCAGAGCAAAAGTCCCATGTGGACTTCTTAAAACAACACAACACTGGCAGCAGGTGGTTGAATTACGGGATGCACAGATTCTTAGAGACCATCATATTGACTATAGTTGGGCAGAAAAGTTTAGAAAAGGAGCTGTTTGAAGTGTCTGGTCGGGGTCGATGGACGGGCGTTAACACACAGGACTTTCAAGCCAGGGAGCGGAGTTTGCTTCCCGGGGAAAACTAAAGTCTTTCACCCAGGAAATGTATGTTCCTTAGGAGTGTTTTAATCCAAACCACAATCTTTTTCTTAATCTTAACTAGTAATTTTGGTGCCTAATCTTAACTTTCGTTGTGGAAAAACGCTTATATTTTTATAAATTTATCCATAATATCCGCGGTGCTCTGTACTCGGCTTAAAGTCACCCATTTTTGGCTAAACACATCTACTAACTGCCGCTGATACGACTGAGCTGTGACGAAGGTCCGTAGCCCACATCGCAAAGCTCTGTAGCGGCTTAAACAACTAGCAACTGCCCCTCAGCGTCATGGAGCTCGTAGCCAGCCGGCATCACGTGACCACCTGGCATCACGTGACCAGCCAGCGATCTCCTAATTTCATAGGCTATCATACGTTTTGGTGTGCATACATTTTCAATTTCGTAGGATATCTTATGTTTTGGTGTGCATACATTTTTGTATGATATCATATGGACTTGTTCATGAGAATGCGTTGTAAGAGAAGTGCTCCCCATACATTTTTTAAGCTGGGTAGCTATTTTCACTAACATCTCCACCTTTAACCTATCTTGTAGGTAGACTACTGTATGGGCTGGGCAACAATTTTATATGATACAGATATGATTATAATGTGTTGTTTATGATATGATTATAATGTGTTGTTTATGCACACCCATTCGTATGATATATGACAAAATTAGGTAGTGATTGCATGCAGTTAAGATGAGAAAAAAGATCATGGTTTGGATTAAAATACCGGGACACAAACACGCGTTTCCTGGGTGAAAATCTTGGGTTCACCCCGGAATGCAAACTCCACTGCCTGGGTTGAAAGCCCTATGTTTTATAACCCAGCCATGTGATTTAGCACATATTTGCCATATCATAATGTATTTATATAAGGAAAGTATTTTTATTAATATTGTGCCTGGATTTTTGTTTGAAAATCAATCAAAATGTGGTTCATTTTAAGAGTTTTATTTATTATTTTGACAGATAGTAAGTAAACCCTGTCAGCGCACCCACAGGACGCAAGCCTTCGGTGATCGCGCATCACCCCCACCCTTCTTCCGGTTGCTAGTAGCGTTTAAACCCGTCAAATCCAGGAGGACATGCTGGATTAAAAAAGAACGATGTTGAAACACCATGCATTGTGGGATCCATGCAAGTGTTAGACTATGTGTTGTGTATGCAAACACTTGCTTTGGTAGCTGGCAATTAATCTGGGATACTGAGACAAGTAAACTTAATTTTATCCCAATTATTGTTGGTTTTTGCGATGAGTGCAAGCATTGTTTTCACAATAGTGTTTGGAATATTCTGTTTATGCATGTGTACATGGATATTTGTGATTGAGACGTGAAGGTGCATATAAACAGCATTTACTGAATCACACCTTAACCGGAATATCAGCTATTATCTGGAATACTGTGTGCATGTAAATGTTGTCATTGGGGGCTTACCACTTGGTGGTGATTTTTATGAAAAAGATAAGCATTTTCCTTCCATGACTTCCCAGGGAATCTGTGCCCTAGAGGTTAATGAAGTGTGAAGTGTGAAAACTTCCGGAGATGGGATGAGTTAAATAGTGTTCTCAGATGTTAAAGCTACACTGTCCAAATTTATTTGTGTGTGTCAGTTCTTTATAAGTCTTAAATCTGGCAAACATGCCCCATGGGCCATCTGCTACCACTTTTGGGGCTAATGCCATCTTGTGTGTTCCAGTCAGTCCACATAAATGGGTATAGTAACAAGATCTTAGTGTGAATTTGAATTTAATTCATGGAATTTACAGACATTCGTTTTACTGTTCTTGTTTATAATAAATATATTGAGAAATTTCACATGCAAAGGTAACATATCTACCTTTTATATACTGGATTTTAGCAAAGGTTTGTGGCCATTAAGAAAATAAATAAGTACTTTGAATGGAGAATGGATATGATGTTGTGTAAACAATGAGAAACTGTCAATAAATGTGTTAGTAAGTAGTTGTATATGGCATTTACAAAACAATCCTTAATTTACAGCTACAAATAACAGTATTAACAATTCATACATTGTTTGGAAATGTGTTGGACCATGTCAAAAGTAAATTTTATAAATGATTTGCACAATTCCACAGAAATCTTTGGAATAGAAAATGCTTTAATCTTTGTCATAACATGGGCTTTAAGTACGTGATTTCACAATTTAAAAACACTTAGAACAATATATATATTAATAATAATATTAATACCAATAATATCAAAATAATAATACATTTTGATATATATCTTTTTGAATGAAGTATTTCAACCCAACAGTTTGACCTCTATAATGGTTACAATATGTGCCTAAGGGAGACTTCACTAATAGACATTTTTGGTTGCAATTAAAATGGTTCTCATGAAAGACCTGACATGTCCTCTAAGGCAAGAGTCTCAGACCCGGCTCTTTCCTTTCGTCATTAAAGTGGTATTGCAAATGTTCTTAGCACATCAAGGCCAAGACCTCAGATCTCACTATTACATGCACATGATTTAATCCTTGGGCTCTCTGGTAGTACTGACATGTACAATTTCTGTCATTAACTTGCCTGTAAGCTCAGGGATGGACCAGACTCAGAGATCCACTTGAGGTCCAGTTTTTCATTTAATGGCCCAGGGTTCAACTGGGCCTGAAATGTTACTATAAAAGTGCTCTGTATAGGAGCATGTTATGCCTCTGTATAGCTAGCCCAATCGATCACATTAGGGCTAAGAAAGTGGCGAAATGTGACAGCCCAGAAACATTTCAATAGTGACAGTGTGTCTGAGAGCTTCAGGCACACTTCTGAAAATAAAAATGCCTTGTATCAGTCCTGTAAATGGGTGTGATTAGTCATAAAGGAGCTTATTGTGCAGAGGCTGAAAGCAAATTAGAGGTGATAGTGGGACAGAATCAATGCTGTTTACCTCCTCGGAGGTGTGAGCATATCCATCAGCAGCGCTGAGGATGGCCGAGGATCCCTCCTTCCCAACTCGTTATTGACAGTTTGAGGAAAACCTGAGGAAAGAACATTTTAAGACATAACATTCATTTCTCTGCTATCGATGAGTAGACAGGGCTTTCAAAATAAGTGATTAAGAAAGGGACGATATAATTAAAGCATCACCCACAGCTTCTTAAGCCGGATGTAATAGGCAGTTCAGAGAAATGTACATTCACCTTCTCCCTTAAAGGCATGTAGTATTATCTATACGGTATCTGCTCTTCTTTCCATGCACAACAAATAAGCCCCCAACATAGCTTTACCGTTTGCGGGTTTGGTTCTTACTTACTTACTTCAAAAAATGATATAGGAAAAATGCAACATAGATGCTAAATTTGCAAGAATGGCAGATGATGATCAACGTCAAAAATGACCAAAACTGAGTTCTAACAGTATATCCAGTATATCCCAGTGACTATTGCTACTAATGACAATATTTCTGACAATCAAATAATCATCAAATGTTATGTTTGACTGGTTTATGGAATTTACAAGACATGGTAATAAAACATCCTTCAACACCATTAGTCCAACACCTATCTGGCAATATATTTCAAGATATCAATTTAACGAGCTGAGCCACACAATGCTAAATGTGCACAATTAGTAATTCTTCAACAAGAACTGCCCACTCTGTCATTCTGTCATTAGAGGGTAAATGTTCCTTTAAGAGACCCCATATTGCATCCAAGCCACTAGACTGTCATTCCTCAGCGGAGGGACAATAACTGCAGTAAGTCTACTCTAAATAAATTGATTGACTTTGTCTAAGAGAGTGTTGTATACTGTACTGATTGTTAAAGCTATAGTGCGTATTTTCTGTTGCCCCCATGACGAATTCTAAGTAATGACAACAACACTGTTGGCGCGTCCAAATGATACAGCCTTCCGTGATCGCGCACAGCCCCCGCCGCCCCCTCCTCCTCCATGCAGTTGCTAGTAGCCAGGGAGGACACGGAGGATTAAAAAAACATGATGGACTCTTCAGAAGAGGTAATTATCTTCACTTGAGTTTCTGCATGCGAAAGTCACTGACGACACAATCTTCTGAACATAGTCATACTGAGAAATACAGAGAGAGTTTTGTGGAGCTGATGGTCTTAATTGGCTTTGTAGCAACTCATTTGGCAATGGCTTGAATGCAACGGACGTTCATTAATATAAAAAAGTTACACACTAAAGCTTTAAGCCGTTTGAGGAAAATTTGTGATTTTGGGCTAATAAATTGACTTGTGCATTTCTCTCATCTGTACAACAAACTTCAAAGAGAAAATTATTTAACATTTTGTTCCTACTGTCATCGGTCATCAATTATGTAGCCTGATCATTTCTCAATATCTGTAATCACATATTGGAATCAGAATCCGGTTTATTGCCAAGTAGGGTTTCAAATACAAGGATTTTCCTTTAGTGTATATGATCCTCATGGATACAAAAGTTTTTCCTTACTCGATGAAAAATCAATGACTTGCTTGTGTGTAAAAGCAAACGTGTACCTTAATCTGTCCATCACAACAGTAGCTGTAGCTGTTGAATCACTTTAATGAATGTGCCACAAATGTGTGTTGGTGGTTTGTCATCAGCAGTGGCTGGAGAATACACCAAACAAGTCAATCACAAGGAAAGGCACACACTGGGAGAGAGATGACATTAAGGAAATAATAGTATAACTTCCAGAAAAGAGGTGAGCTGACCTAGTTCTAGCAGTAGACTGTGCGGGTGTCTCAGAGGACTCGTTTCTCCTCCAGAGAGGTGACTTTGTCCTTGATAGAAGGCAGTCAGTGGCCTCCCCAGCACAACAACACTAGTTTTTCCTTCAAGCAAGCAGATATGATGCTTTTTAAGAATTATCTTTAAAACTAGAATATGGGCACTGTTTGTTTGTAATATGTAAAATTGTAAGTTTTCTGTGGTTCTTGTAAAAGTATCATAGCTGGAAAAAATTTTGGTATAAGTGATGGTATGCTAAACCCCTCACCCAAACACCAATTGTACAATAGCTTAGCAACCATAACTAGGCACGGCAGATCTGTCAAGCTTTGGATTTCTTCATAGTTGAAGTGTTGTACAGTACATGGGACTTTAGTAAGAGCTACTCTGTATAAAGAGTTTTGCTGGTGGGTTCT
Organism: Sander lucioperca; assembly: GCF_008315115.2. Classification (NCBI taxonomy): domain Eukaryota; kingdom Metazoa; phylum Chordata; class Actinopteri; order Perciformes; family Percidae; genus Sander; species Sander lucioperca. Next base: position 5,239,852 of record NC_050193.1, on the reverse strand, counting down.
TTTTTTACTTTCTTCAAAACCAAAAATATTAGCATAAAAGTGTAAGGAATGGATTAATGTTTGTCGGCTGTAATGTTAGCTGCAAACACTAGCATATCCAGCTAACTAGCTCACTACATAGCCTATGTACCTGTAGAAGGTACTGGATGCTACCATAAAGATAGACAGCTTGACAGCTTCCCAAAAGTAAAGCCAAAACATTTAATCTAATTAGCATTTCTCAGAGTACATCCACTGTAAATTGACAAATTCATCAGAGATCTCAAAGTAGTCTTGTGTGGTCATGTCTCAAGCTATTTTCAATATTGTTTTAGTCAAGATAGTTACCTACCCGCTGAGTCTCTTCTAAACAACTGTTTAGAAGTTGAATTACTTGGCAAATGTCATTTCCAAGTATCGCTTAAAGCAGCCTTTTTTCAAAAAAATAATTGACTGTTCTGTCATAGATCTTACAACATGTCTGCAAATTGAAGATATCCTCCACTACAAAAGTGCTTTCCCATTAATGAATAGAACATGAGATGAGGAAATTATTCCTTGAATTCTCTGGGCAGATAATGATTCTCATCTTTATCAGTGGTTTATCTTCTAAGGTCAAGATTAAAGTGAAAAGTGATGTGAACCCCCAGTGTCTCCAATTAAGAAGAGAGGGAGAGAGAAAGAAAGAGAGAGAGGGAATGAGAGAGAGAGGTGGACTCTGCTACATTACTCTGCTTTCCGGTCCCTAAAGTATCCCTGAGAAATAGAAAACAACACAATTAAATTATGACACCTGACATCTAGACCTCACATCAGTGTGAATCATAATGGACTAACCACTGAAAGTGAGATCCTGTCAGACGACTAATGTGATCACACACATTAGCACCTTTCTAACTTGACATTTTTTGATGTTTTTTTCTGGTCTTGATAAAGACCTCTGGATAAATGTCTATAGAAACTGTATAGTTGAAGCTTAAAGTAAAAAAACAAAAAAAAAAACATTGCACTGGAATGTCTCCATGTGATATCTGTTAAGTAATTGTCTCAGTACAATAGCATACCCTCAGCAGGTAGCCAATTGCTTACAGGTAGAAGCAGCCCTGTCTCTGTTTCCACTGTGCAGTCACTGTGTTTTTATCTAATAAAACCTCCCCATATGACATGTATCATTTGTCAAATGTAAATCTAAAATTTGTACAGTTTTTTTCAAAAAGAAATACTGCAGCACACACAAAATAAAGCTTCTGATGTTTCCTGGCGCAGTAATAATTTGCATGCAATCGGTAGAAAAAGAGCTTTGTAATTTGCACGACTTCTGGGTCCGATCCTGTTGGCTGGCTGTAGAGTTTGCATGTTCTCCTTGTGCGTAAGTTTCCTCTGGGTGTTCTGTTTTCCTGCCACAGTAGAAAAACATGCAGGTTAGGTTAATTTTTTACTCTAAACTAATGCGTGCGTAAATGGTTCTCTCTGTTGTCAGCCCTGGGATTGACTGATGACCTGTCCAGGGTCTCCCAATATCAGCAGGGATTGGCTCCAGCCCCCTACAACACTCAAGGATAAGTGGGCATAGTAAATGGATGGATGGATGGATGGACCTATATCTTTATCTTGGTCTTTATCTATAACTTAAGCGGTCGAAAAAAGAGCACAAGTATTTCAGTCTGCCCCCTATGGTGCCAGCTGCACAGTGTTACCATACTGTAGAATATTACCCCTAGTCTCGCATTGCCAGACCTATCTCCAAAGCGCTGCGGAGTAAGCTCTGGCTACACCACACATACATTCTGGGATAGGAGAAAAAAACTCTCTGGGTTATTTGCATTTCTTTAAACCAATCAAAATTGTCTTGGGCAGCGCTATGCTCTGGATGCAGAGACGGTGGATCTGTAAAATGGCATCGGGAAGGAACTTGTTTTGGTGGAACATTCGCAGCCCGCAAAACAAAACGGCACAAACAATATTAAATGAAGTTAACTGTTCACACAATACAGTAATGTGAGCTATTTAAATTAACTGGATACATGGTTAAACGTAACTTGCTCTTACCAGTACATTGCCATATTGCCGATCCAAATTTTCTTCAAAACTTGCAATTTTCAGGGGTGCCTGGATAGCTCACCAGCCCTTACCGCAGCGGCCGCAGGTTCAGTTCTGAACTGCGGCCTGTCAAATAAAGGCCTAAAATGCCCAAAAAATAATCTTTAAAAAATAAATAATACTTGCAATTTTCAGAGTGTAGCTTGACAGCTCAAAGTTTGAGGTTTTTCCCGAAGCGAACAGAGTTTGAGAAGGGCAAACACACACAGAGTGGAAGGTGATGGACATCCGGCGTGGAATGTCAGGCAATTATCCTGGAAATGTACTTCCGTTGATCCAGACTATATAACCCCTAATAGTAGTCTTTTTTTCCTCGAACATGCTGTGGCTGGTAATGATTTTTTTTTAAGTGGGTGAAGGCAAAGAAGCTTACAGAGTTTAACAAGCAGTGGTGCTACTAGAAATTCAGCCTCCTCTGACAAGATGTCACACTGGACCTCCCTCACCCTGTTATCATATAACAGTAGAGTATCACCTCAACAGTACCCTCCACCTCGGGGTCCGATTAAGAATACTCATTTTCATGAGACCCACTACCTGTGCCCCAAATTAAGAGACTTTCAACACCAGTGAAAATAGCCGCCTAGAGCAGCGCCTCCCCACCGAGAGGTTGAAGGAGCTCTCAATCAAATGATGGAGGGGAGTTGTGACCATGTATATTTTAATGTGCAACCAATCCAATACCTTATAACTACACTACACTAATAGATTGCCAGTTGGCTACACCAGCTGGGCTTTATTATCAACTGCCAGTTGCAGTTCAGCTGAAAATCACTAGGCATACTATAATTGAATAGCTTGTTTAGGCATTAGGCTGCTATTTTCACTGCAATCAAATCTTCTCATCTTACAGAGACATTTTTGCCCATTATTTAGTAATAAAATCTTATGGTACTATTTCCTTTTTTTTGACACAAAAGAATTATTATAATTGTTTAACTTATGGCGCAGTCCAGACCAAAATTGGCATTTCCATTCATTTCAGTGTGGTAGAGACACATTCACTTCCCATCGCGAATTGACACATGAAATTACAAGGCTCTCCAAGGTCCAGCTGGTTTGAGAACATGTGTAGGATCGACCTCTCATTCAAGAAACAAACGTGTGTAATTAGCGCACAGACAGTGACAGAGGTTAATGACATTAAAATGTTTCATAAGAAGCTGAATTACAACTTTGTGGCCTGTCGTTGTTAGCATTCTGACCATGTTAGCTCCAGCTGTTTATGTTTACGACCCTAACCACGCTATTTCCTGTCCCCCCTGCTTTTGGTCACACCACGGGAGTAAATTTCCCCAGGCAGATTTTGATTTGACTGCATTATTATTGTGTCTTGTTTCAAAATACTGACTCATTAAAAGATAAAGCAAGAGACTGCACTGAGAACCAGTGGACCTATTGCACTTTTCAGTTTTTAGAGACTTTTGCACGTTTCAAGCTGGACAGAGCAATGCTTGGAATTATGAGAGGTCAGAACACTTATAAGGGTGGCCTAGCGGTTAAGTGAGGAAGATGTCAATCAACCATGGTCTGTAGTATAAACGTTTTTTTCCAAAGTAGGGGAGGTAGTCCCATGCTATGAGGCTGTTGTGGAAACACTTGTCATCGCGGATTGGCTTGGCATGGCACAGCTAATGTGGACTGACCCAGACCCGTGGAATAAACTCAATAGTCCTGAGAAAAATCAGCCAAAATAAGTGACACCTGTGTGGCTGTTTTTTGGCCTTGGCTGTAATGAGTTAAGTATTGACTAAAGCAAGTGAGTGAAAGCAACATGGTTTGAACAAAATGTTTTGATAACAGGAGCAAACACCTAAATACCTAAATGATGTACTTGTAACAGTGTTTCCAACAGCTATCAGTCCTTTCTTATTCCAACGTGAATCAGACCCTTCAACAAACCCATCAGGGCAGCAGCAGCCCTTTATTCCTTCTCTTACTTTTATCTTAATCAGTCCTCAATCCATTTTCTTTTTAAAAACGTCTGTGCAGTTGTTGCTCTACGTAAAGTTTCAAGTTAGTCGTCAAAAGGAATCCAGATTTCCCTGGTGACTGATATTTACACTTTATGAATTTCACATATACTCACTTTACTAGCCAATTTTTCCATTGTAACTAGCCTAGTATTTGTCTTTTTTATCATTCTCCTATACAGTGTAGCTCCTGGAAATACATGTTTTTAGGGAGGTCATATTGCAGATTTGCCTGTAGTGGAGTTATACTTGGTCATTTAGAGCATGTTTAAAAATTAGCAAATTTCTGGCTATAGCATTGAAAAAAAGGCTATGAGTTAAAATGATTTATTACATTTCTTTCCATCTACATGTCCAACTTAATGAAACACTTGTGTGACAAACTTGTAGGAGGATATTGTATATCATGGATAAAGATGAAAGATGCATCCTAATATTCTTTTATTAGATTGTACTATATAGTTATACTTTTACATTTTCAGCAGTTTCAATAAATGTTGAACTTTGAGCCACAGTAGTAATTCTTTGTTTCCAAATGAGCAGAACGAAAAACACAGAAGAGCACACAGGCTCACATAACACATAACACCTACACATTATGCCCACATTATAACAGTGGGTGCTTTGTTATCGACATGAGGCTTGATTCAAGCAGTAAATCCAAGTAATTCAGTGGCAGCACAAAACAAGTGCAACACATTTAATTGCTGTATGGTATGGTGTCACTATAAGAAACAAGAACAATTTCTGTTATTTAAATTAAGCCCCCTCAAAGATGAAAATATCATGATCGTTGACACCTTCAGAGAGCAACAAGGAGGCGAAAAGCAATAACATAATAGTAGGCTACTTTATGGAGTTAAACTTTGACACTTGAAATAAATACAGATCAAGCATTTCTTCACTCTGCGATGTGAGAAAAATGACTTTTAAACAAATGATAAGCCTTTGACAGATGAATTGAAATGACAGATTGATCTCTCTAGATTCTCTTTGGTGACCTTTAAAAAAACACTTTTTAGATCTTTGAAATATTTTGAATTCCCCATATTTATCACCTCGGCACCACAATAGAAAACAGACTACTAAGGCAGCTGCAGTGGTAGGAGTATTCAGATGCTTTACTTAAGGAAAGTAATACCACTCTATAATAATAATCCATTACAAGTAAAAGTCCTGCTTTCAAAATATAAGTGCAGAAGTACTATTAGCAAAATGTACTTGAAGTATTAAAAGTAAAAGTACTCATTATGCAGAATGGCCCATTTCATAGTGGTATAGATTCATACCACAAACATATGTTGATTTTGTTGAGTTGAGGTAATGATTCTGAGCAATTTTTAATTTTAATTTTAAACTACCAGGTATTTACTGAAGTTTTTTATTTACATCTATGGAGAGTTTTGTCTGTTGTAATACATACATTTGGAACACTATGTTGAACATGAATTAGAGTATTTAATATGTCATTTTGCATACATTTGTTACATCGTAACAACGTTTTGTGTCTAAACACTTAACCTGCAAAGTTACTATAGCTTTCAGATAGAGGTAATGGAGTAAAAAGTACAACATTGAGTAATATTAGCCCCTGAAATGTAGTGGAGAAGAAGTATAAAGTAGCATGAAAGTACAAGCACCTTAAATGTAAACTGAAATACAGTACTTGAGTAAATACACTTAATTACTTTCCACCGCTGCATAGTTGTAATAGTAGTCCTAAAAAGTACATTTGAGGGCTTATTTATGTTAAATTTATCGCATTCACAAAATTATTGTTAACTGAATTTTTACACCATTAATCCAACATTAAAGCACATGAGAAAAAAGTTATAACCACAAGAAAGATACAGTTTGCAAAATGTGGTTGTGTCCTAAATAATAAATTCTGACTCTGCATGATCATTTTACCATTTGTATTATTTCACATTGAAAAGACCGACATGTGGATGGTCTGTGTAACCTTTCATCTTACAAGGTTTTACACTTTATATGTCTTATGGAACTGTTATAGTAACAGAATCAATTAGTCTCCAATCAGCTGAATGTGCTAAAGAGTCTCATTTTATATTGTACAAACAATAGAGGAGGCACTGCTGTGCAGAAAAAGAAAAGCAATCCTTTTGCTTCAGTGGCCCATGGCAGGTAGATGATTCCACCAGGTAGATTTTGTAGTTCAGCTGAGTTGCATTGATTTGGCAGCATTGGGTGGATGTCACACATGCACTGAACAATGCCCAATGACTTTGCTATCCTATTCCCATTTAAATTGCCTCTACATTTCCTTTCTGACACCTGTTTAAATCAATGCCTTCCTCTGCAGGTCATGGGCTGAATGTACTAAGGCGCGCACCAGCCGCCTCTCAAATCCACTAAAATCAACACAATAATTGAAATATTTTCAAGCTGATTACACCGAAGCCCAGGGCTTGGCTGGTTGCTAAGAGTATGCTCCCTAGTTGCTAGGGGGAGTAAATCATCCTGCATTATTTGATTTTTGTTACTGATATGAAACTGCTAGTCCCTCGATTAAATGTCTCACAGTCAAACACCTAGGGGATGGACTGGAGAGAAAAAAATAAAATAGTCACTGCGAACCTGTAAAATAGCATCTTTTCCATGGGGCTTCAACACAAATCTATCTGCTTGTTTATGTTTGTTCCTGCTGAAATAAACAATGCTCCGCTTCTGCTCTCATTGAGGAAAAACAGAAAAGACAGCGAAATATCCAGAAATCCCATATCACACTTTGGTAAGATCATGAGTAATCTATCTGTCCGCCTTATCAAAACAGATTGCATAGTCAAAACCATGATTTTTTTTCAGTTTGATTTGAGTGGTAACAGTCTTATAAATAATAGTCAGTCAAATACAATAAGGGAAACATTGACTGAATAATATACTGTCATAAAAGAGTCAAAGATAAATCACCTTGACTTGCACAGGGAAAGTCTTTTTTTCTTCACAGCAGACATCGTAGTCAATATAGTCAGTATGGTATTACATTTAGCAGGACATTTTTTGCTGTTGAGTCAGGAGCATGCAGTTTCCTCCCTGTAGCCCCTTAGTTGAATATAACAAGCTTTAATACATTTATTTCCTGCATGCAAAAGAAGGGGTCACAATCTACTACACTACACTGTAGATCTGATGCTCACTGATTACAACTGGACCTTCACTCTCATTCCATTTAATATTAATACTGCATTGAGAAGGATTTTCTACAAAGACTTGTCAGACATTGAGGGCTCCTCCAGCCGGCCTTGTCAAATGAGATCAGTGCTCACCATAATTGTGAGGTCAAGTGGAGGGGCAGCCTCTCAACTCCATAACAGCCTGACAGCGAGCACTATATTATGCTCTGTAAGGATAGAGCGCCTAGAAGTGTGCAAGCCTACACATTACAAACTACAGATGCACTTGACACACAGCCAAGGTGTGCCATATCATTAAAAAAGTGTCAACGTAATCCTCCAAATGGGTGTCAGTTGAATTAGTTAATCGACTTATGCAACATTAGATTCTATCTATCAAAGGAATAAACTCCCGTGAAAAGAATACAAGCCATTTAACAATATTCCTTGACCTCGGCTATGAGCTGGCACCTGATTTTGTCGTTCTGCAGCCAATAGGAAAGAGCTGCCTGACAGCTCCACTAAAGGGAGAGTGAGAGGTGATCAGGGCCCGGCTGCTAAATAAACGCCTAACCACAGATCAGAGTCCCTTCATTAGCCGGCAGTCAGGTCTGGCTTGTGGTAGGTGGATGGATAAAGCAGTGCCACTCTTTTTTTTTATTTACCAACTAGCATATTTCTTGAAGCTGAGTTGTCTTTAAACTGTGCCGCTGTTTAACTGCTTTATTCAGCCTCTGTATGAGACCATCTGGTCCCCTGTCCTGTAAGTCTCTTCTAAAGCCCAGGCCTGACAAGCAAGAGATATGTCAATGCAGTCCTCAGCACAAAGCAACATCTGCCATGCCTGACGCCCACTATTGTATGGCCATTTAATCTGTCCCCCTCCTCCCCTTAACGGCACACAACAGTTCCTGGTATTATGTTTTGCCACTCAATTAGCATTATCATCCTGCTGAAATAGAAGCCAATTTACCTTTAATGACGTGATTGTTAGATGAGTGACAGCAGTCGGTGTTGCCACTATCGCTAGATAAATGGAGGCCTGCCCCTGTTTTCCTGACTGGTCGTGCTGAGGGCTGGAAAGTCATAGCCAGCCAATCACGATGGCCTGACTTCACCCCTTCACCACCAACATTGTTTCCTTCGGTTCATAGAGGCAGTGTGCTGGAAAATTGAGTCCAGATTCATTAGGTTTTCAGTGTGCCGCTCGAGTCAGTTAAATTGATACATTTCCTAACAAAATTGAAGTGCTTTTGTGGTGCCTGCGGATGGCTGGTGACCCCACTCGGCCCACTGAGCAGCCGAAGCAAGCTGATGGATCCATTAGACCGCTTAGACTGCTTATTCCTCTCTCTCTATCTCTGACTGACACTGTAAATCTGAACCAATTTCAGACTCTAATCACCATTACAAACCCCTTCCACTGTCCATTTGTTACTCTGCAATTCGAATACACTACCTAGATTGGTTCAGAAATACCAGTTTAGAGGGGCCCTCCTGCTTTCCCATGGTTAAATGGTTCATGACTGGTTCCTTTTCTCAGCTGAAGCAGAAAAGCAGTGGCTACTGGAGGGGGGGGGTGGGGTAACATACAGTGAAACAAAGGGCCTTGAACAATTCCCAAAAGATAAACTGGAATTAAGAAGAATGATAGATAAATGAATAAATACTTGGGCAAAATAGGAAGTGTGAAATTCAGTAAGATGACAGACAGGCCTCAAGGCCACACTGCCGGCTGTGGTAGAAGGGTGTCCCTTGAATAACAATCACTGTTACACCTCCAAAACATTTCCTCATCCACTAGCCATTTCTACCCAAGCTTTATCTGCTCAGTCAACCGCACAGCACTAGCGAAGCGGCTGGAGGATATTATTTCCCTGTTGGCCCCAGTCATATAACTCTGCTTAATATGCACTCTATAATTTAAGAAACTCGAATTATAACCCAAATATGCCTTGCTTTATATTATCTATCTAACCTTCAACTTTGTTCAACTTTGAATTAGTGACGTTGAACATTTTCACATAACAGGTAAAGAAATGCTGAAAAAAGTCTGAAAGTAAAGCCTCACATGCATTATTTATGCCCTTAAATCATAGCAGTTCAATTGAAGGGCTTATATTGAAAACCGGTGAGCTCACCCGTCAGTCTCCACATGTAATTAACTGCTGCACCTCATATCCTCTAAGTGCAGTGGAAACACATTTTAATTGATATTGAGATGTTTATGCCCTTAGAAAGTAATTAAGATTTTCAATTAATCCTGTCTTATTTCTGGACATCTTGGTTCTGTGTCCTTGAGCGTCCAGCGATTAATTCCCCAAACCTCCTCCAAATGAGGGAACCTCAATTACTTTGCACTGAATCACAACCCTGCGAGTGACCTCATCCAAGGCTGCATCATCATTTAAATTAAAGGCAATACAAATCCAATTAAATCATATAAGGCTGGTGAAATCACCAGTAGCTGAACGGCTGTTTGGTATATCCCACATAGGTGCTAGTGAACTGGGGAAATTCCTTTTACTGTATGTCTCCTGTGGGTGAGAAGATAGGCTATTATAACACCCAGCTGCTTTTAGGTTATCAATAGTTCTATAGCAATCAATTAAAACAGCCTTTTCACAGGAAGTTGTGTGCCCTTTGGGATAAAAAAAGCAGTATGTGCCGTTAACGCTGACCTCTTCCCACTCCCCTGCGTCTCCATTTGCTTGTTAACTTTATTACGTCCAAACATGCACCACACTGCACTACAAAAATGTTTGCTCATTGATAGGAAAAAGGAGACACGGACTTTATCAATCAACTCAAAAAAACGTTTGTTTCCTCTTCCCAGAACTGATAACGGTAACAGGTAAGGCCTGATATGAAAACATAATCCATCTTCTACAGTATTTTTATACCTTTGGAATTACATCTCCCCAAACCTGAAATGTGTACATACAATATGACAACACTCTGACTGTCCAAGTCTCTATTGTCATGCCAAGAATAAATAATATTTTCTCCTTGCTGCCCTTGCAGTGCAGTTTTTCTCACACATAGAATCACCTGCCCATCTAGGCAACAAAAAACCTGCTTGGGGATTATGGTGACATAATCTTAGCAGTGGCCTGTGAGTCGGGGCTGAATGGGTTTGAACCCTCTATGCCACGCTGAGATAACATTTGTCACCGGGGTTCCTAGGCGCCCTATTCATAGATTAGTGGACTGTCGCCTTTTCAGAATGTGAAATGGCTTTGGCACTGCTGCATGTTTATTTTCAAAAACCTGTGCCTCCAAGGATGAGGAGAGCATCTTGTCCTTTTCTTGAGAGCTCTACCGCTTGGCCTCATATGAGCACATAGACATCAGCCACCTCTGTTGTCTATGTGAATCTGTGAGGACAGTAAACACTGAGGAATACTGTTACATTTTCTTGTTGCCCATTGGGCCTCCTGAGATAATACATGATATGTTTGATAGGTAAAGTGTAATCATTTCATACGTTTTTAAGTAAAACCAGCCTGACTTCTGTTTGCCTTATTCTTTAAACACAGAATGCTCAAACCTCTGTTAAAGGAATATCTACATTTTTTAACAAGCGTTGGATAAGAGGATTGATACCACTATATGTGTCAGTTAAATATAAAGCTACAGGTAGCAGCTGGTTAGCTTTACTTAGCATAAATACAGGAAACAGTTAGCCTGGCTCTGTCCAAAGGTAAAAAAAAGAAGAAAAAAATTGGCCTACCAGCAACTCTAGTGCAGTGTTCCAGCTGAATTGGGAAGTCGTAATTTCCGAGTTCACAGTCGGAAATGTCAACTGCAACACCCCCTGAAGTTGTATTTCCCACGTTGAAAGTGGGGAGAACCTCAACAACCCAACAATTACAATCCAACATAACATTACAATCCAACATAGCTACTCCGAGCATCAACAGTAGTGAAAGCTGTATGAATATACTTTTTTTTAGCACTTCTGTCTTATTTGTGTCTCATTAAAACAGTCGTACACAGTATGTTACTGTCCATCTTCTATCTGGATATGGATATGTTGCTACGGTGTTTGCATGTGCAAAATACCACATAATGCATTATTATCAGTTGGCATTGCTAACCATGGCTAACATGGCTAGAGCCCCCCCTACCGCTGTTTGTAACAACCGCGATCAACCTAGGTGTGACGTCATTCCCAGTTTGGTTATGTGCTTGACTATTAACTGGGAGCAGTAACATTCTGGAGTCTTCACTGGTTGACTGGCAACCTTCCCCTGCCAAGAAATAACCCCCCATTAGATGGCCAATTGCTGTTTTTACAGTTTGGTTTGTGTATGGATTAAAAAACAGAGATGTGTTAATTGGTGAGCCTTCCTGGTAGGTGATTTTGTCACTTTTGGACAGAGCCAGGCTAGCTCTTTTCTCCTGTTTACTCTCTGCCAGAAAGTGAATAAGCATATTTCCCAAAAGTTGAACTATTCCTTTAAGCGATAAACATTTTCTAGCCATTAAAGTAAACGTGGCATCAAGTGAGTATGAGCCATGAGTGATTGGTTACTTATTTATTGAAATTCATTCAGAACAGGAGATTTGGGGATGTTCACCATACCGCTTCAACCTCCGCTGTCCCTCTCTAAACATCCAGTGTATTATTTGAGCACGCTTCAAGGGGTCTTTAATCAGCCCGAGCGGTCCCCATAGTTAGCATTTAAAGCGAATCTTTGCATCACAAAAGGGTGGGATGTGTAAATGAGATGTGACATTTTATTTGTGCAGGGCTATGCAGCAAATAAATAAATATCAGGCCATGACAGACAGAGACTGCTGGGAAAATCTCCTCTACATTGCACTCACTGGTTAACTGTCACAGCATTAAATTGACTTTCACATTGACATGTTGCCTTCCGATTGGTTAGCAGATGTAAAAAGAGGAAACACTTGCCAAACAGTTTCCAAGAGCATGAAATTGATATTGTGAATCATATGTGACAGTGACTCTTCTGCCCTATAATTGATCTACATTAAGGCTACAAGGCTTCAGCCTGTGATTGGAAAACGGGGCACATCATGAGGCTCTGTGTATCCCCGGCTGGCAGCCAGAGGAGTTTATTCTTGCACTGGAAAGATTACATCTTCAATTTTACCTGGGGTGTAGACCTCAGTGGGCCAGCAGATATCTCTGTATAAGTGGGACCTTACTTATTGCTCTTTCAAGTGGTAGATCTATCCATTCACTCTAATTAAATTGAGGTTTTTAATCTGGTTCTTCTAATCCAGAGTCAAGTGTGTTGGGACTTGGATGATGTGATTTGAAAGGGAATACTCTTGAATCGCTGAAACACTGTTATCTCTTCTCCACTATTGAAATAAATTTGAAAATGAGGTTTGTGCTCTTAAGCACCACACACTGAGATGACCTGAGCCGGGTGCTTTAATGTGCAATGTGTTCCAAGTAAAGAAGAAGGATATGATGGAAAGCAAAAGCCTTTAAATGAAATGAAATTACAGGAGAAAGGGCTAAAACCAGATCTCAGCAGGGCTTAAAATAACATTGCTTTCTATTTTTTACTTATTTATTTTTTGGCCAAACAAACACAGCATTATCATGTTGCAAAAACCTTATCATATGTGCCAGATTGGGGGAAATTCTAAATCAAAAATTCTGGCCAACCAGGGAATTTTAGTGCCAGATCCTTCTTGGAGAATGTTAATAAATAGATAAATGAGTTGAATCTGTAAGTTGACAATGACCTCTTCTGGCAATCCTAGGGTCCATCTGGCTGAAGGTAAGCCCTCCATCTCAAAGCAGTAAAGCATCCATCACTGCACTATACAGCCTATCTGTTGGGGGAATTCATGCAGTTTGGTCTTTAAGATCCAGATCAGGACGAGGCTTGATAAAGCTTGTTCTAGCTGGGTATCCAGGGGTCTTACCTATGAGTCATTTTCAGCATGATCACCCTTATCTGTGTTGAGCTGGGCTCCCCTGGCTACTCGGAGGCCTCCTTTTAACCCTGGCCCTCACATGGCTTCACCACCAAACACAAAAACCACTCGTAGCCAAAGATGCTTGTTTGTCAGGGATTAAAGGTATTTTCCCTGCCTCTGTTGCAGCATCCTCATTTGGCAACAGCAGCCCTCTAACTCAGGTCATGGTGCCATCGCTCTCATCAACAAACTGTAGGCCACTTTCCAAGTTACACTGGCTCACATAAACCTGTGCAAATCATGCTGGACAAATAGAGCAGACAACTGCCCTAGTGAGAAAAAAAATGACAGAAATAAAAAATAAAAGTTTCATATGCAGTCTTGATGTGTGTTAAAATCATGAGAAAATGAAAATATCTGGGTTGAGATCAAAGCTATGGGAGAAATGTTGCAAGAATATGGCTGAAAAGAATGGGACAATGAATATATTTTAGGCAATTACCTCAGAGAGCAGAGTTCCATAATTTATGTCTGCCAAGATAAAAGTAATCCACAACACAGAAACTAAAGAGCTGATTTCATAATGGATATTTTATTCAAGTCCCTCAAAAAGAAAGAAGAGCCTATTACATTTCCAATTTTAATTTATGAATAAAGAAATGATTTTACACCTCAGTGAAATTACCAAAGGCATGCTGCAATATGTTGTGCAGGATTACACATTAAACTTAAAAATACTCACTTTACTTTGTAAATGCAGTCCATGTTTTTTTCATGTATTTATTAAAAAAAAAAGAATATTTGTTGACCCATCATCTATGTCACTGCTATGCAAGAAAGGATTGACTTATGAAGTGGAGCTTGTGAAACAGTGAAAAAAAATGTTTTTCATCAATATTTCATGGAGGGACTCAATAAGGCTTGCTATAGGTGGAAGTGTTGTCTCTAACAATATATCTAGTATATTTACATTTCTTCCTCATGGGAACATGCATGCATGTAGGGCTCCTATCCCCAAAAGGAATATCACAGTAAACTAATCATGATGCTCTGACACCAACATCTCTCACATCTGTGTATCCCAAAGTGGAATACTCTCCTCTAGGCTAATTGCCAACGTTAGCTGTACTGTGCACATCCACTGAGACATCATTCAACATGTCTTCACCACTTTATTAACATGTATGATAACAAAAAAATGATCATCATCTCAGGTTTTTTTTGTTGCAAAGTCAATAGGGGATCTCATCTTAGGCCTTGATTTGGATAATAGACTAACAACAATTCTGTAACGCAGATTCCGTCTATTTAAGCTAACATACATTACTGCTAAAATAGCCTAAATGGATGTCTAAACGGCAACTCGTAAACAAACAGCAGCGGGGTGGGAATGGTCTTTGCTATTGAGCAAAGCATGACACTCTGGGGGGTTGCGGATGGGATCTCTCCATAGTGACAAGATATAATCAGAGACGTCCCTGCTGAAATCTATCCAGGTTACACAATACCCACAGCAAAGGAGACTGAATTTAAAAAAATGTGTGGCTGTTGACCTTAAATGCATGCAGCCTACTAAAACAAAAAAGCAATTCTGGCAAAGATGTAACAAAGGTAAAACCTTTGAGAAAAGGAGGAAGTGGGTAGAAATAGAGAAAAGAAGAGAGAGGGCTAAAAAATGTGTGTATATGCTAGTGTGTATTGTGTGTGTGTGTGTGTGTGTGTGTGTGTGTGTGTGTGTGTGTGTGTGTGTGTGTGTGTGTGTGTGTGAAATAAGTAGGGAGATGGGGCTAAAAAGAAAGGGGGTGGCAGAAGAAGTGAAGGAAGTATTGGGGTCACACTGACGGGCACTGACTTGTGTTATGAATTGAATGAACTCATCTTTAAAAGACTACTGTGTATTTCCACTTTATTGAGAGAATAGTCACATTAACATCCTGTTCTCTTTGCGAAGCAAAGCCATATCCGATGATGATTGGGTTTGGGAAACGCTCTGATGGAAAAATAGAGCCCATTGCATCCACATCACCATCTCACACCACATTGGCATATGCGGCTCACTGCTTCCCACTTTTGGCCAAAATTGAAGAGCTTGCACAGAGGAAAATAAATAGATGGTTGAATACCAATGGCCTCTGTCACTGAACCTTTTATCAGTGGGAATCTAACAGCCGTGCCGTTTCAGAATTTCAGTTTAGCTTCCGATTACGGTATGTCCCGGCATTTTATTCCCTACATCGCTATGCTTCATAGCCTTCAAACACTTCTCGGTAACTACCTATTATCCAACAGTTCCACTCCACTGACCCTGCCAATAAAACTTTTCATATCCTTATAAATGAACTCAATTGCCGCATTCTAAACATTTACACTGCACTAACAGATCATCTTCACACCTTGGAATTGACTAAATTCCCTTTTCCTTATGAATATATAGGAGAAGATTAGAGATATGATAGCTTTTCAGATTGCTGCACGCAGTAAAATTAGTTTAGTGAGCATTTACAGACTAAATTGGAACCATTAAATAGCGGATTGAATTGATGGCACATTCATTGTCTCTCCATCGGTATCACTGTAAAATCAATTAGCCGTCACTTTTCCATTCTCAATAAAGTATGATTGTCAGCTACGGATGAATAAAGAAGACCCTGACAGCCACTCAGACCAGAACACCATGTGAAAACAAATCTGTGTGTAAGGGCTGGCAGGGGCTGGCAAATGTGATCTGTAATTGTGCAAAAAGGCACAATTGTCTTCATCAAAAGGCCACTATGCATAGGATGGGCCATTAGTTTAAAAATGTATGACATCAAAGTGATATTGAGAACAGGACAGGCTGCAACAATTGTTTCAGTGCAACGATAAGTAAAGAATGATTATTGAATTTGTATTATTCATGCAGAAATGGTCATTATTCTTTTTACTGTCATTTTGAAGGTCATGTATAGAATTTTCTTAAGTATAAGATAGCTTTGCAATACTGTGACAGACAAATGAAAGAAAAAATGTTTTAAAAGTTTTCAAGTGATTATAAATTGTCACAATGACCACAGCAAGACTATATCTATAATTGTTAAATAGAAAAAATATGATGTCGGCTTAGACATGCTGTGAAATCATATTATCATCATATGTCATTATAGACATACACATGCCGTGTTACAATGGAAAAACATTACACCACAGAAAATATTAAATATTGTGCCATGCTGGTTTTTTATCATGTTATATTCCACTTCTTTTTTTTATCAATAAATGGAATATTGTTTGTTTAACCAAACACTCAGCTGTTCAGTTTGGTTGCAAATCAAACAGCATTATGTCTGTCAATTTGCCAGAGGCACTGCTAAGTGTCCTCTGAGATCAAGACTTTCATCTAATTTTTCCTTCTAATGAAATCGAATAGGGTCTCCCAATATCCCTCATCACAATGCTTTGAGCAATATCTGCACTGAGAGCTCCAACAGCTGAAGAGCCCCCCCCTTTTTATTTTCTCTGTATAGAGTAACATATGAACATGCATATGAAAATTACCAGAGGCAGCAGCATCACATATGTTATTATGCCATAGATGGCACAATGAAACAATGCCAGTTTTCCATTAAGCCATTTTGTTGAATTGATAGAACAGCTGAAGCATTTGTTTTTCTGGATATGGCAACAACAGATTAAAACAATGTGGCCAACAGCCTGATGGACTGCAAGCCTTAAGCCCTAACTTTCAAGGCCTGCCAACAATTACTAGTCAGGGCTCCAAAGCACTGATGCTAATACAGTGTATCAACAGTGATTTCTTGATTTAATGCAGAGTTATCATTCCTCTTGCATTTTTGCACATTTGCAAGTTTCAGTGAATGTTACTACATAATATTCCATCATTTAAAAAGTGGGGCAATATTTTTTAAACTTTGCTGAGTTAAACCTTGATCACAGAAAATGTCAACAACAAGATCAAAATGCTCATTCCTGCATTTTACTGCAAATAAACACAGAAAAAAACGTGTTTTACTAAAGCCAATGAAAATTCAATCGTTTTCATTCCCAATAAATACAAAATACGCCTCTTCAGTGTCCTGAAGGAAACCGTTATATGCAGCTAAAATGCAAGCCATGCTGAGTAGATGATTAAAAAAACGTAAGTTCCATTTACAGGTATTAAATCCATTGTCAGGACCACATTGCTGTAATTTAAAAAAAAAATAAAAATTGATGAATCCTCATCTCCCCGCTGCAATTACTGTGGTGTGCATTGTATTGGCACAGGATCGGTTATCTCCACACAAAGTAAAGGGCTTTAAGATTCTCAGATGAAAGGTGAGATGGAAATGCGATCGGGTATTATTGCTTCATGTTATCAACACTTCAGCCTCCAGTATATGTACTGATACATTAGATGCTCATCTCAGAGGTAAATTCTTTGATTTCATGAATACAAATGGTTGTTCACAATAGGCAGGGTAAGAATTCAATCTATATCAATATGATTCAGCGACTATTCCAGGCCCTTAGAAGAGAATGAAGGGATCCAGCACCAGCCTTCAGATATGAGCTCAGTGTTTGGTTAGTGCAAAGAGGGAAGGTAAAATAAACTGCCAATAGCTGCTGAGCTCTCAGGTATGGTGTGAGATTGACAATGTTTAAGGAGGCAGGCCGAGCAGCGTCAGGGTCAGAGGATGTCCTAGGTAGCAGATCAACCTCAAATAAACCGAGGAGCTTTTTAATGTTCAGGAACTAGTCGAAGGTGAGAAAAGCTTGGATGGGGCTTTCTCATGAACCTGGCTGACCTGGGGGAGAGGCTGTAGGGGAGGCCTGGGGCTTCAGTGGAAAAATAGACAGCTGATGTTTGGTAGCAGGTGGGGTGCTGCTCTGTCCACAGGTGCTGCACAGATGCCTCCAAAGCAGAGCAAGCACCAGTTATCCAGGGACACTGGGACCCGCTAGAGTCTCCTGATTCAGTCTCACCCACAGCCCTCACATCTGCTCAGCCATTCTCTAGCAGTAATTACACATGGCACCGGGTGGGCACATGATGGATGCTGGGAAACAAGGACAGAAATCTGACATGATTTTGTCTTTAAGGTCCAATGGCAACAAATTACGTGAGATTCTTTTTTTTTATTTATTTATCTTCATCATAATTTAAATTATGTTTTGAATCAAGAAGTGAGGTCAGGCCCAGCTGTTGTTTTCCAAGGAGATTTTTCAAGATGTTCGGTATTTCAAAGCCATAATGGAGAATAAATGAAATGTATGAGGAAATGCTGTCCAATTGGTGTCATAATTGCTATTTGGAGGATTCATAATTACAGAGTGCAGCCATCAGATAAAGGACTGCAGATAAAAAGGAGTTGGGCTGGTAATGGAAATCTGTTTGGAGAGAAATAGTTTCTAATAAGTAATTTTGCCTAATAAACTATAACCGATTTAATCTCCACCTTATCAGGCCAAGATTTCACCACTTTCCTTTTTAATTGGCTATTTTGTAATCCCGCTTCCCAACAGAGCGGATGGTCTGTCTCCCTCTCCTGAGAGTTAGCATGAAATCAGTTTAAAACACTGTGTCAATCTCATTCTGAAGTGGCCATCTGGCCAGTGTACAGAAGCTGGGGATGGCACGCTGAACCATGGGGTCTCTGTGAGGCAATCATCAGCAGATTTACACAATGTGTTAATGCAAATTTAATAGAGACTTCCTATCGGCCACTTTAATCTTCCATGTGTTCTCAGTGTCAGCCTGACCAAAACCTACACTACACCAGGAAATCATGCTCATTGCTTACAGACAACACATTCAGCTACTGCAGCTCCATGTATTTTTTTTTTAAACATTTACATATCATTTTCATGTATATCATGAGTGGAGTAGCAGTAACTGTAAACATCATTTCAAGTAAACATATGGTAAAACACTGTAAAGATGTGAATTCAGTCGCTCACTTACACAACTGCAAAGCATTGGTAATGTACTTTTAGGTCTTTTAATTAGCTACAGTACATCTGATTTTTGGTTTTTTAAATATATATTACCCCAATTTCAGAATTGTAATATGACAGTTCCTGCTGAAAAAAATGGTTGCCCCATTTCAGGTTTTTGAAAAGCAGTGCTTCGATGGATTAAAGAAGTCTAAATTGTTGATGTAAGTGCCAACATAACTGATCCTTCAACATGGATTTTACATGGATTTGAATGCTGTAAAATGGATTTTGGCTTATGACTCAACCAGTTTCCATCCACAGGACAAACATGCTGAAGTGAAATGTGGGTAATAGTGGTATATATAGATTATACTTTATTCATTGCTGATATTAAACACACAGTATGCACTAGCACAGCTCCAAGAGTCTTGCGTAAGTGAAGACGTGTACAGCAGAAGTAGCTTGCTGATTTTACTGCAACTGTTGGGCCCAAGACACCAAACAATAGAACCAATATTTAACACCTCTTCACTACTCTAGCAACTGACATCAATGTTTTTTTGTCAGTATAGTCTCATTCAATTAAAAAAATTCTGCCTTTTAATGAATTGCATTTTATAGGTTTTGGTTAATAATTGCATCTAAAACCCAGTGCGAGAATTACTCTGGAACTCTGCTGTGTAACGTCTAGATTGGTTTACAAAAGTATGTCTATTCCCTCTATTCATTAAAGTGTAATATATCATGCAGGGCCATAGTTAGAAATCCAGGGATCCTTGAAAGGATATTGCTCTGGGCCCTGCTTAATTAATTCATACACCCTGCTAAGATTTTTATGGTCCTTCTCCAGCTGTGGGCCCCTAATATTATCCCCACCTTTCACCTTACTCTATTTGCACTGGCTTTTTCCCAGATACAATCTTTAGTTCCAATTAGGGAAATATTGAGGATTTTGAATGTATGCATAATAAAAACAATGAAAACTAAATGAAATGCCAGAACTTATTTTGTCTAAAAATGGCAGCAACAAAAAAAGACTAATATTGCTAACATGTTTTCACACTTGGCTTACCATAGGTGGACATGTTTGCTTATCAATTCAACTTGCATAGTACAGTATGTGCTTCTGTTTCTTTGTAAAAAATAAAATTAAAAAAACCCTTCATAAAATGTCATATTTGGTCTATGAACCATCATGTTGTTCATGTCTGTACTTTACAGAAACACATTTCACTGGGCTGGATTTTTGGAAATTTAGGATTGTAAAACATTTGGAAGGAAACATATCAGTGATGGAAAGTGCAATCCAGCATAGTGAACTTGAACACTTGGACAGGAAAAAAAGAACTGCCCTACCGCCTGAGGGTGGCTCAATGAATGGGGCACAGCTTTATTGTTGCAGTGTTTTTTTCCAAAGCTATTATATGTAGTCTGATCATCAGAAAATTATCCTGTCTGCTCTCTCAGTGACCTTTTTGCATTTTTTCCACTCCATTTTCTATGGAGTGGCACATCAGTGTGACACAACGGTGTAGAAA
Organism: Sander lucioperca; assembly: GCF_008315115.2. Classification (NCBI taxonomy): domain Eukaryota; kingdom Metazoa; phylum Chordata; class Actinopteri; order Perciformes; family Percidae; genus Sander; species Sander lucioperca. The sequence continues at coordinate 5,219,305 of NC_050193.1, read as the reverse complement.
ATTCTCTCTTGTTTCACGTTATTGCAGAAATTATGGATTTGGTTCCTTGAAGTGTCCTCAGACGTAGTACTGTAGCATTGGCACATTTGAAAGCTGAATTTTAACCACATTGCATATGCTGTAGTCATATTTACAATAAACGTTAGTAAACATGGAGAGAAACTGGTACCACAATCTTGCCTGAGTAGTTGTGCTATTTTGTCCACATAGTAACCAGTTAACAGAAAACAACAGTTTTGTTTTGCTCATTTATGCTGTATGTTGTAACAGCAGTCAGTCTTTTACAAGTAAAGACTGGTTTTCTTGGCACATCCTTTTTACATGGAGAACTAATGTTGAATGTTGAATTCCTGGCATTGAATTGCAGCTTAAAGGAGAGGGTCACAAAAATTCAACTCTGTCTTAAAATTAAATAGTCAGGTGCCCATGTGAACATTGAAACATTTTTTTGCTTGATCTAATCATTTCTCCTGTTCATACTAGCCATTAAAAGATCCGTTCTCAATGTGATTTCAATGTAAGTGATATGGGACAAAATCCACAGTCCTCGTTTCGTGCAATAATACATTCCAAAGTTTATTTAAGCATTAATGAGGTTTCAGCAACAAGTCCTCTAAACCATATACAATATAGGACTTTTATTCCTACCCACTAATACGACCCATAAGAGCGCTTCATAAATTAGGGCCCCTAGTGGTGGCAGGCAATACGGCCCATAGCGTTTTCCGTCCTCATATCTAAACCAGAGAGTAATGATCGATCGCGGTTTTAAACACGTCGTTAATATTGTGAAACAGTCCCTGTTAGGTTACGCCTAACATGACGTAGTTTGTTCCGTAAAGTAAAAAAAAAACTTGCTGTCTACTTTTATTTTTAAACGGGAATAAAGCAACACTAAAGCACTTTTCCTGCTTCGGTCCCCCTACAGGTTGGAAGCGGAATTGTCCATTACATTACATTATGCAAGTTTGCCAGATCAGGTAGCAGATCTGTAGTTCGAATGAGACATAACGAGACATTACGACAGCGGTAATGGACAATTCCGCTTCCAACCTGTAGGGGGACCGAAGCGGGAAAAGTGCGTTAGTGTTGCTTTAAAAGACTTGGTCTCCTGGGGGAAATTCCTGAGTTTGTTTGACCCATCAACCACCCCAACCTGCCTCTGAGTTTGCCGCTCTAATACTTTATCAAATTGCTTCCCGCTTTGCTCCCGTCATAATTACTACCGCTGCTAGAGGGCGACGCCACAATAAACATAAATATGGGTCTTAATTGCTGCTTGAACAAATGACTTAATGGGGCATTTTTTGGGAGTGAGAATAGTGAGATAGTAAGAACACGATTGACTTGACTACAGGTGAAGTGAAGCTTGGTTTGTTTTGTGGAAGCTCCTAAATGGGAGAGCGAGAGCTGTCACAGAAACAATTGTTTTCCTTCTTTTTTCCTTGTAGCCCAAATGCATTCCCCCTTCCCATTAACGCTTTCAGTGTTGAGGCAAACAATAAGACGCTTCTACTTCTGTTCACAATACTTTACTCTTTTTGTCTAATGTCTTTCAATTTCATTTAATAATTAATCCATCATCATTTTTGTATTTGCTCATTCAACTGTTCTTGTGAGTCATGAAAAGGTTGAGGAAAGTGGAGTTGAAGTGCAAGATATAGTGTTGCTCCTTAGCGAAAGGACATTTTGTGCTTCTGTTCACAGACAGTAAATAGACATTAGAGACATTGTCTTGCTCTCTTTATTATTTGCCTTGCCCCTGTCAGGCCCTTTGTTGTTTCATAATGCAGCTCTACAATGCCACTACACCAATCACACATGCATCAGTAGTCTCCAGTGGGAGTATTGTTATGTAAATGCATATTAATGAACTTCCCTGTGAACAAGTGCACTGCCACTGGTGTTAGAGATGGAGCAAAGGACAGTATGCCCTTTTCTTTAAATGCTGCATGTAGATGGAGTAAACCATACAAACTGAGTAGATATATTTTACAATAGACAGTTAAGGAACTGGACAACAGTCTTTAACATTGACACAGATGCTCCAAGACATATGACAGTCCTGCTCACATTTGACTGAGACTGAGTAACATTTCCAAACTTTCGAGAAACAATTTAATACACCGGTTAAACTCAAAATGACAATATTTATTCTAATCAGTTGAAATATTGAATGCACTCAATTGTTTTGTTTCGACACACCAGACATTTTGAATTTCATTGTTTATACCTGCTGGACCTCTTAGCTTTTAGGCACTGTCAAATCGTTTTGGTCATGCTAAATTCTGAAGTAATTAAAACAGTCAGACGTACAGAATGGTTTTTAACTAAATGACATTGTCATATCTGAATAATACAGGGGACTGAATTTGTATGAACGGCTAAGAACAGGTAAATAAAACCTTTGATTTCATTTCAGCTTGAGTGTTTCTTAACAAAAGAGACATGGCTAAAGAAAGAAAATGGATATCAAAATGGAAATTTCCCGGACTGTTTAATTGGATGGCCACTTTTACTTAACTTATCTTTGCAGCCCAACTCATTCACTGGAAGTGAGCATTTCCAATTAGAGAAAATAACCATTTATTCTCGCTTCAAAAGCATGTCTTTTACTGTTGTGTTTAGTTACGATGGCATTAACCAGTGTAAACAAATACATAAGACACTCAGTAATGTCCTCTCTTAACCCTGCTCGTGTCTGTCAAATGTGCTTGTGAACACACTTTCCCAGGTTTATAAGACACATATGTCATTCAGAATCACACTTATCTGGAAAAAAACATTTTCAATAACATAAAACATACACTTATTTATAGCTCAGAGAAATGATTCTGGCACAAACAGCCACCCTGGAGTCCATCTCTTACTAAGTCAATATGACATGAATCATGATGAACAACATTTTAAATGGCATGCTTTTACAACTTAACAATATTGTAAGCTGAGTTAAGAACAAACGTTTTCATCCTGTATAGTCTCAGAATAATGGAAAATGCTCCTACGTTATTGCCCATTTTTTCCTGCAAGCTATAGAAACTGACATTAATCCCAACTGTCTGTAAAATTGAAGCAATAAAAACCACAAGCAGTGGCATCACATTTTGCCATGGCAATGCTCCTCAAAAATATAGATCCACAGACAAACAGTGATGTAGTTGATTGTTTCAGTAAAGATTCCTGGACTCTCAGCATTCCCTTTGTTGTACATGAGAGAGACATTACACCAATGGTGGAATATGACCTCATTTTCTGCAAAGAGGAAATTTAATTAACAGAGCAAACAGCGTCTGCCAATATGCCTCCGTAGAGACCGCAGAGGATAAGAAATACCTTTCACAAATACCTGCAATACTGTCTTAAGACTGGACCAACAGTTGGGACACATGCCACTAACGCTCTGTGAGGCTTTTAATTTAGAGCTTTAAAACCCCATTAATCGAGATCAAAGTAAAGGTACACTGTATTGTACATACCATAACCAATGCACAAAAGCTCATAAGATCATGAAAGCTGCATGGATCGAGTTTGGACATCAAGAGCCAACAGTGTCCTTTTGTGCTTCAGCAGCAGAGAAAAAACTAATAACGTTACTAATATTATCAGCTTTTTTTGTCTTAACTTGTAAAACTGCTCACTTCACTTCATCGCTGTTCTTCTTTGCTGCTCTTGTTTTGCCAAAATGAACTGAAAAGTCTCAGAGGAGCTAAGTGTGTATTTTTTAATCCAATATAGTTATATCTCGTGGCCAAACTTACTTTAATACACATAGTAATGATAGCTTTATTTACACTTTACACTGGTACTAAAGGAGATACACTGCATACACATGCACATGCATATACAGTACAGGCAGGGGAATGAACAGATTTTATCGTTTGAGAACAGGTAAATAAAAACTTTTTCAGCTTGAGTGTTTCTTAAAGGTGCAATCATCACAAAAACCAGTGAGAAGAGTGCAGAGTAAAACACAAATATAGAAATCTCTCATGTGAAATAACCAAGCGTTCAAATGTTTGCAGAAAATTTTGTGTTCATGTAGGTTCTAATCACTAATAACAAGCTAATTAAGAAAATAAGGGCCTTCAATAAAGTGGTGCAACAATTAAATCCAAGTTATCATTTTCTGATGCTGTTAAATGCTTGTTTACATCAGTTATATTTTGAAAATATGGCTCTATATTAATTGAATTATGATCGGTTGATGAACACACAAAATGCTCATGATTCATCATCATAACACAAGACTTTAATTATGAATTTGTCTTAAATGTATATGGCCAACAAATAAGTATTACACCTTTAACAAAGAAGATGTGGCTAAATAACCCCAGTAGGCTAAAACATTTCTGAAATAGACCTTTTTTTTCTGTCTGACTAAGTGGATTACCACGTTTACGTATAATTTGCCTCCAGCACATTCAAGTAAAGTTAACATATACAGTACAGTCAGGTGTGTGTACATATATATATACTGTATGGAACAAGGATGTTTGATGCCATTAATGCATCACCTGTGAGCTTTGCTAATGACTATCAAGACAGCTCGTGGTGATCTTTCGCTGCCTTTACAACGTGCAAACAATTTCTCAACTTGAACACAACACCTTCACATGGCAAACTGCAACAGTGGTGGTGCTCTATTACCCATGTAGCCTATTCATGGTTATCATTGTTATTACTCTTTGTGCTCTGCCTGAGACTTAAAATACTTCCAGAGTGCTCCACTGAATCGCTGGTACTCTGATGATTGAGTGGACTGATTTGTTTGCCCTGGGAAATGGTTATGTGCTATCAAGAACGAGTAAAATACACGAAGAGCTTTGGCTGCATGGACTGGAAGCACATCATCTCTTGTCAGAATAAGTAAAGAACAATACATAGCCACACTAAATGTAAAATTCACAAAACACTAATGTTCTTTTTTTTTTACATGTAAACACTAAATTTTCTAATTCTTAATCTTAAATGCAACAGCATAATTGGCTTCTGTGATATTAAATTCATAGCTAAAGTGAGCAGCATCAAAACTTCAGTAAACAATTTTAAGCCTAATTTGGTATGAGACATGACTGGCCCAGTGGCAGTGTGCAACTCCAATTATGATAAGGATTAAGCACATGCAATCAAAAGATAGAACAAGATAATGTGCAAAGATACATTTGGCAAGCAAGCAATTAATTGGAGAAGCATGACACCCTGCCTGCAAAAGATGAGGCAGAAGATGAGGTTTCAACACTTCAATATTATTAATGGCAATGACTACTCATTTTTTTCCTGTTCCTGTGAATTGGCCACAGTCATCACAGGAAAGACTGTCTGTATGATTTCGAGGAGCCAGACGGAGGTGTCAGGGAGTCCACTGCGTTTGGAAGCCGCTGTCTGTAACTGCTGTCTGTGCCTAGTGAACCCAGGAGGCTGAAAATGCCCGAGTTCACAAGTTGATTAATGAGTGTGCTGCCACCAGTTGTCAAAATCTGACACTGATTATGAAGCTTCAAGCTTTTTTTATGAGGCAAAAAATGAAATACTATATCCTTTGATGAATCAATTTATCGTGAAAATAATTATGATTCACACAGGTTTTGCAGAATTTGCTCAATGTGAACAGATCAAACTCTGATCTTGACAGGCTGATGTGGCTCCCTGAGAAAATACAATACAATGACAAATCGGCTGTAGTAGGCTACTCACTTTGCAGGAGAAATGGTTTCAGAGTGGTAGTACTGGTGATAACATATGTTGAATCTGTTTAGCTGCTGACTGTCCAACTGTTATGAGAGATGATGAGATTAATTAGGAGTGGGATGGCTACTGAGGGAGAGATGAAGCTGTCATTATACAGTAGGTGTTGAGTAATGATGACTGCCTTGTCTTTATCCTCAGTGAGACCGTCTCCGCCACGCTTTTAACTCTGACCCAATTAATACCCCAGGTAAACAGGCTCTTGCCGCGGTCACATGCTTATTCCTCCGGAGATTACCAGTGAAATGAAGCTGTACATTTTATCTGTGCATCATGGTTGGAAAGTCAACTTGACGGAACATGGGGCACTTGATAAACAGTCTATCTAGGACACACACTGTATAGCAGGTCTCTCAGGGGGGGTACACAAAACCCAAGACATTACAGAGAAACCCAAAGCAAATTATCTTGACATGGATGAAACAATAGCAAATTGGACAAATGATATAATTTGAGTCATATAGGCCCCAGCAGAGTCTGGTTGTTTCTTGCACTCTGAGGGATTTGGAAACAAGAATAGTGTTTGATGGTAAAGGTCAGGAAACAAAGGTGGCTCCCTCCATGTTTTCCATAGTAGGAAAACAAAGGCGTCCCTGTGAAAACACTCCCAACACCAAATGTATTTATTATTTTCTTGTTTTCTTGTCCTGTTTTGTAACGTGCCTCATATGAGAGGAATACTGCTTTCATTATTCAGGAGTGTTTCCTTGGGTCTTTGCTCAAAATACAAAGAGAATTGAGGGATTGTCGAAGATGCCAAACAGGAGTCAAAGCTGTCTCTTTTACACACATCATTTTTGTATATTTCTAACACTGAGCACTGGTTCTCACCAATGCTGCCGATTGATATCTTTACTGTCTTGCAGCTTCAAGAAATATATATATATATTTTATTAAATCAATTCACAGTAAACCTTCTGATTCCAAACACGTTACATCTTCACTTGTTCAGCTAATTAGACTTGATTAAACATGAGGGAATGGAGTGATGTAAATGTGACTTTCCACTTAAAAATCAATTACGTTTTTTTTTTAGTCAGAGGAACAAAAGTGTTAAATAAGTTCAGGGGGACAAGGGTCTCTATGGGATTTTAAATTCCTCAACTGGTATATGGACGTCTCCTTGGTAAGGAGGTAGTAGGTTGGTGGAAATCTTAGTCTAGACTGAGTGTGCACTTTTCAGCAGGAGGGAGCCACAGTGAGTCATTATTCACCTGCCACTGACACTGAAAACCTTCTGCCCCTCATAAGGGCAAAATAACCTCTAACAATGAGAGGAACTAAGTGGCCAGAGACAATGGGATATTGCATGGTAGTTGCATGTTCCTCTCATAAGCAGCCCAGCCAGCCTCAGATGATGGAGCAGCCATTTGATGCCACTCCCTGACTATATACAGCAGCAGGGAGGGACATTACATGGTCCTCCTCAGTGAAGCAACCTACAGATTCAAAGTGCAGAGTGGAACGTGTGTCATTTCTCACAATGAAACTGACCCTCTGTAGCATCATTACATGCACATTTGGGGCTGAAAAACTAAAAACGAGCAACAAGAAAATGGCTGAGTTTAATGGCACGAAAAGCGTTACAATATTAAACTTCAGCTAGTCAGGAGGCAGCATTCAACCTTTGCAAACATTCTTGTTTTTTACTTTTGATCTATTGCCACATGCACAGACAGCGGTGGATGAAGTACTCAGATCATTTAAGTAAATAAATAAAAAGTAGCAATTCCACACTAAAAAAATATTCAGTTACAAGTGAAAGTCCTGCATTCAAAAATGTACTTAAAACAGCTATAATTTATGTATTTATAATAACAATGTATCAAATGACAATGTAATGCTCGTAGCACCAGCACCGAACAGCAGACAGACACAGTTAGCGACTAGCTGTTGAACATCGTGGAGTATTTAAAAGCAGCTATGGCTCAGTAGGTAGAGAGCACTGCTGTTCTCATTAACCTCTCGTACATATAGCTATGAAAAGTAATGCAGTGTAATTTATATATATTTCACATATTTATTACTGTATAAACCACATTGACTGGCACTGTATAAGACCGCGAAGATCCACGTAGGGAGGAGGTCAGGGTGGATGGGTTTCCTCTAAAACACAGGGCTTTCAAGCAGGGGAGTAGAGTTTGTGTCCCGGAAGAAGTTAAGGGGAAAACACACAAGACTATCACCCAGGAAACAGTCACCTTATGTCGGCTAAACTTAACTGCAACGGCCACTGAAACGACTGGGACCTCACGGTTCCCTGTACCTGGCTCACAGTCACCTTTTCTCTGCTCAATTTAACTGTAAAGACCACTAACTGTCACATGACCAGCCGGCGGTTGCCATAAATTGGTGCTGGTGCAACAAGCTAATTTTGACAATTTATCAACTATTTGAATCGGTATTTAAGGATCTCTTCATATGTTTTGTATGTGAAATCTTAATATGCACAGTAGTTAACTATAGCTATCAGATCAATGTAGTACAACAGTTTCAACAAAAAGAACAATATTTTCCACTGAAATGTAGTTGAGTTAAATATGAAGTGACATAAAATACTCAAGTAAAGTACATGTCATATTGATACTTAGAGGAATAGTACGTATGAAGCTTTTTGTTATCTTTGGACAAAGCCAGGCTACCTGTTTCCCCCTGTTTGCAGTCTGTGTGCTAAGCTAAGCTAACTTGCTGCTGGCTGTAACCTTCTATTTAATAGAGACAGTCATAAGAGTGTGTTGATCTTCTCATCAACTCTCCGCCAGAAAGCAAACAAGGGTATTTCCCAAAATGTTTAACTGTTCCTTTAAGTACAGTACTTTGTCACATTCTACCATTGACGATGGATGAAACTTAATTTTTCATTCATTACACTGCCAGGAACGTCATATAGTCAAAGATTATGAGACACTATCAAAGCATTTCATTCTTGTCTGACAACAGAGGTGAATGATATTGAATTTCAACACTCTGATATTCATCATTTCCCTCACCATTTAAGTCTGTATTAGTTAGCGCATACAGCTGTCACCAGAAAACAAAAGAGCTGAGTTTGTTCTGCTCCCTAAATTGTGTTGTCAGTATCATCATACTGCACCTCTTCAGTGAAAATAAACTTGGGGGGGGGGGGGCAGATTTGACAGAGTGAGACACCAGGATGATTTTCATGGAACATGTTGTGGTACAGCGAAACAGAGAAAAGCTTATTTGATTATAAATCCTCAAACACACAGTTGTATGCATCCACAAGTCAATTCATTCTTTGCCAGCTGGAAAACGGTAACTCATTTAAATATTTGGTCATGTTTAGTGATTCCTAGATGTAATAGGAGCGACTTGTGAATTCTTAAATTAAGATATGTTCTTCTTCAATTGACTGTTATTAGTCCTGTATTTTAAGCTTACAGTAATTTGGCACCCACGGCCTGACTGATTACGACAGAAAACCCTGAGAAATGGGACCCTCAGCTGTAACACACATTTGCATCCCAGATCTCATGAACGCCTGAAGCTGATTAATTAATAGAGACAGAGCATGCCAAGCCATATCAGGGCCCCTGCACAGGTTAAGTGGTGCTAAGATTGTTTTATATAGTCTATGATTAGAGGATAAGGAAGGAGAGTTTGATCTTCCAGACTTGCTGACCGCCTAATCACCGGGGGTCTTTCGATCCAACCTGCCCCAACAACTTCAATCAGACACACTCTTGTGAGTTTGAACCTGGCAGCCGGAAAAAGGAAACACTAACCGTGGAAGAGTATTTGCATTTTTAGATCAGATAATCATAGGAATACATATACAGGTATGTATTTTAAAGATCTGCATTATGTTATTTACATTACAAGTTGTTAGCTAATTGATTCAAAGTCTGAAAAACTATATGACCACTGGTTTTCAGGACTGGTTTTCAAGAGTTTGCAAAGAAAATTGCCATGAATATTCATCAGGCATGTGTGGTGTTTAGGACTCAGCTACGGTAGCCTTCACGCTTCAAAAAGCTGGTGTCTTGCTCTTTTCAATATCCTTTTTCTTTTTCTGGGCGAAGAAGAAGACACCTGTTCCTGAAATTTGGATTTTGAATATGTGTGGTCCTCCATGTTTCCTTCTTCAAACTTGCCGGGGCCGTGAAGCTACGATACCCATTAGAAGCATTAGCAGCACCTGTGAGTTTATCATGTAACAGAGAAAACACGAAAGGCGGAGCAGTATGTCCTGTATGTCCCTTACCGGCTAACGTATTTCAAGATGGCGCATGAATATGGAGCGTCTACCCCAGTTCATGCGAATGCAAATGTAAAATTTCAAACCAAAAGGAATACTTGGAATTGATGGTGGTGGTAAATATTCATGAAAAAGGACAAGTTTGTGAACGAGCAACACAGATTTTGATAATGAACAACTAAACACGTTACACACTGGGCCTTTAAAAATGGTGAATTAGTGAACAACTTAGCTATCTGAACAAATTTGAATGCATTTTTACATTTGTCCTTGACACATTCCTAAAATATAAGCATTTAGTCTTTTAGTGAAGTCACTTGCTACCTTTATTTTAGCCTCATTTTTATATAAAAATCATACTTTCTAATGCAAATCCCTGTAGCAGTGGCATAAGACATAACACTTGCTTCTAAGTCCTCAGCAATCACTCTTCAAAGAGTAATTCTGTGCTGACTGTTCATATTTTCAGTTGCATTTGCACTTAAGTGTCAGTGAAATACTCTGAATCCCAGAGATGAATACACACTTAGTGAGCAACTAAGTGATTTTTAAACCTGAAAATGCTATATGAAAGTGAAATAGCATTTTCAACTAAGAATATTGGTAAAATCGTATTTCTATGGGATAGTTGATCAGGAAATACAAAGCTTTTAAGGTTTTTCTGTAATTTGCCCAGTGCAAAATCTCTCCGGAGTGCAACATAATTATTTACATCATCAAAAGCAATTATGGATGCATAAATTGAATGCATGTCTACATCCCCATTGTCCCGTGTATATTTGTCGCCTGAACAGATAACACAGCATTAACATTACAATGGAGGGGGAATAATGGAGTTGCCCAGCTGGGGTTAAAGGGACATGACAATAAGTTTGACAAGCTTCAGTCAGATGCTAGGCACAGAAAAAAAAGACAACAACTTTTCATCCCATTCAAATGTGGGGGGTGTAGAGTCAAATGAATCAGACACATCATAGCCTCAGGGATGAACTGCCATGCTAAACAAAAACTTAACACCAACATAAATATACTCAGTACCTAAAAGAGAACGTCAGCATTTGAATGCACTGTTTTGCACATTTAGACAGCTGTAAGAATTAATTATAATAAAAAAACTAATGTTTATTTGAGAGCAATGCACTTACATTGGACATTGGACAGCTGGAGTCTGATTGTACTTATTGTACTGTAGGTCACTTTGGACAAACTGAATGAATGAATGAATGAATGAATGTAAAGTGATAAGCAAGAAAGAAGGCTAATATGTATATCTAAAAAGAGCTCATTAGGCTTATATGTTTTCATGTTATTACAAGAATAGGCCACCAAGAAAACCACATTGTGTTTTTGTTTGACCCGCAACTAATCTATTACTTCTCACTTTTGATTTATGTACTGCCCATTTCCAGTTTGTGTCAGAATGCTGATTTGTTTTTGATTTTTAAGACATGCAAATATAGATAATCTTTGCTTTACAACCCTAAAGCTAATGCATACTTTTAGACACTGTATTACCAAGAAAAACAACAGCATCAGTTGTTCCAGCAAAAGCCCAAAAATAATATATGTTTGTGTTTAGGAAAAAACGCCCTCTAAGGGCAGAAGGAATTTTTCCCTAAAAAACCAAAAACTATGCAACTTGCAACTATGATTTGTAGCGGTTTTGAAAGGCACTTGATGATGATGTCCTGCTAGAGGTGTCAGATCAAGAAATGTTTATGTATTGTTTTGGAGGGCCTTCACAAACAATGCATTTTTTGTTCATGGTTATGTAGCTCAATTAGACCCTTCAAACTATTTACACTATAGTGGGAATGATGTCAGTCTGCAACATCTTTGGAACCACTATCTTTGTTGATGGATTCTCTAATGTTTTCTTCTTTTGTGGTTAGAATAAATCCTCTATGGGAGGAGCACCACAGGTCAGACAGGCTTATTTGTCATTCATCATGAGAAACACAAAAATAAATATTAAGACTGTGATAGTGTGCAAGAAACAATACACAGGACACAAACTGTAGTTATTCTATTCTGTTATTTTGATAACAGTGAAGAAGGAAGAGTAACTGTTTGCTATTAAATACAATTATTTTTAAGCCTCTTGAGAATCTCAGAAATTATTTTTCTAGGTTTTTATTAGAGGACGGATTATCTCCACGGTCCCTTAAAGGAAAGATTTACGAACTGAGTATTTTCTGACTAACTACAAATGATTTTGATTTTTACACATGCCTTAGTGACTTCAAGCCAATTGTCTAATTATTTGTCAGTAGAAAACTCCAGGCTTAATGTTAGTCCTTTACATTTTTCCTTTGTGTGTCTGCAAAGATAAAAAGTAAAATTAACAAATAACATCAATTAGAAATGTTTAATATTTGATCCTGTCATTCAAAAGTTTATATATTTGTCAGACAGTACGGAAAACTCATGAAAAGATGGCTTGTCAAACATCAATTTATCCCCTGATCTATCATCCTTATCCTCAATCAACAGTAAGTGATAAAAGTCTCCAAATGCTTGATCCACATTATTATCACAGACTGCTGTAGTGACTCATTTTGGGCCTTTTTTTCCTTAGCTGCAGTCAGCACACCAGGCCCTCTTCTCGTCAGCTGAGACACTCTGAGAATCCCTGGCAGCTCATATATCAAGGGAGATCCTCACAGCAGTACTCCTCTTCCTTTTTCAATGCACAGGGTAAGTATTTTAATTAGTTGGCTAATTGTCTAAGTAATTGGAAGACAACTTAGCTCAAAGAGTAATCAATCTCTACAGGGCTGTGTTCTATCACATCAAAGGATCTGTAATTAACACTGCAAACCATGGGATGGTCTTTGACTGAGCTTGATAGCGTGGGGGCGTATGATCACAGATAACACCGAGGTTGAGGAGACAGATCTGGGAGGCCTCCAATGAGCATGGAGAGGTGTTATTATTTAGACACAACCAGAGTCAGACCCAAAAACTGTAAAGGCAGAGACAGTCAGACCTGAATACGCTTGCGGTGATGCAAGAGTTGCACTGTAAACAAAAGACAGATAAAGCCACTGGTTATTAAATACTGTGTGTGTGTGTGTGTGTGTGTGTGTGTGTGTGTGTGTGTGTGTGTGTGTGTGTGTGTGTGTGTGTGTGTGTGTGTGAATGTGTGTGTGTGTGTGTGTGTGTGTGTTTGGCTGACACACATCTGAGCAGCTTTTATTCTTTTAAATTCTCAAAAACAGGGTTTTTATTGACAATAAAAAAAATAATTCAATATGAATGCTGCAATGCTTGAATGTTCAAATGTGCATTCTCCTCTTAAATTTCCCCAAAGAATATCTGTTAGCGTGATTTTGACAACAGAATTGGCAATTCATTAAATGTTTTCATATACCAAGTATCAATTTCACTTTGCAGCAAAGCTCACGCCAGGCATTAAAAAAATTATACATTTGGGATGAACAAGACTAATCATGTCTCAGATTCATCCATTTGAGGCCCCTTAATTTCCCCATTGTAGAAAACAAGACGTATAATGAACAATTATACATAAAGTCAATTTCAGTGTTGTGCAGAAGACTTAATTAAAATTACTAATGAAAAAAGGGACTGCTTACAATGTGGAAGTTTACTCATCAATTTCAAAATGCTTTGTCTTCATGGACTGTAATGAAAATGACCTAAATGGCAACACACTCCATTTTTTGTTTACAAACAATCATTATGAATAAAATTAGTAACAACAAACCCATCTTTTTATTCAGTCTGAGAAGAATTTGACATAATTGGCCAGATTGTGGAAGGAAACAAGACACTAAACATCAACACCATTACATTATTCTGGGACAACGTATCATATTATCAATTAACAATCATATTCAAAATGCAGAAATGAATGTCATGCTTGTGGCAGCAGCCTAAAATGGATAATTATGATGAAAAATCCAGGGGAGAGCAGTCATTGGAAGACATGATATTCCCTGAAGTGATCCCCTCCCCCTCCGGCCCCACGCTCCCCGCCGCAAGGCACAATCCTCACAGTGGCACTGACAGATTGACAAATAAGGTTAATAAGTACTTTCCACCTCTCCTAAAGGCTAATCAAATATTAATCCTTGAGGTGTGGTCAGCAGGAAAAAAAAAAAACAATTGGATGGAATTGATTCTCTCGCTCTCTCTCGCTCGGGATGGTAGAAGAAGAAGAAGAAGAAGAAGAAGAAGAAGAAGAAGAAGAAGAAGAAGAAGAAGAAGAGGTGGGGAGGGTGGGGGTTTTTGAGATGCAACTGAAGGAATTCATTTCAGGCTGAAAATGAACAAATATTTAGATATAAGTGCTTAGAGCAATTACAATTTTTAAGCAGTTGATACCACATGCTGACAGTATTGTGGGTGTGAATCTGGCTCTTGACCCCACACCCAGCCCTTTCAAGAACCTCCACACAGACAGAAACACACACACACACACACACACACACACACACACACACACACACATACACACTATTGCGCATTATAAACCGAAATGCCATGAAAACTGTCAAATTTAAAACAACACAAACACAGGAGCAGAGAGTTTAGTCAGTCAAACATGACAAACAAAAAATAAATAAACATATGAATATGATCTTTATAAATGCCTCCTTGTGCACACAGGGGCAAGAATCGAAATGCGGGACCCTTAAAAAAAGAAATACTATTGGTGACAAATTTGAATTTTACACAAATCTCTTTCCCCCCTCGAACAGTTTTCACTAATCGGAAGCCTCGGGACATCTCAAGGCCTAGTGGACCATGTGAGAAGAAGAGCCACACACTCACGTACTGATAGGGCAAAATTGGATCCAGTAAGAATGCAAAGAAGCTTATCAACCAACACTCCCAGGCAGTGCTCTCTGCAAGAGCATATGTCAACATCATTTATTAGATGTGGCCAGGGACTAAATTATGTATGATCACAAAATGGAGGGGGAAAAATGGAAAAATAGGATCACACGCAGCAGGTGGATAGAATAATATTTGGAGAGAATATGAAATTATTAATAGAGGCCCTTAAGGGAGAATATTTGTTAACATTAACCAGTGAGACATTTGCAATGCTTTGAGTCTATGATTAATCATATTGGACATTTCAGAATCATATAAAGTTAAGTGAATGTTTTATTTGCTTCTGTTTTGAGAAGAGCAATCCATATTATTACTGCCACATATATATTTCTATATTAATGTGTGCAGATAAAACAAGACTTAATTCAAACATTTCAAAATTGCATCCAGTAAATGGTGTTTTGAAAAAAGTGGATATGGAATTCAAAAACCTGTTAACTGTATTTCCTTCACTCCAGCCAAACATATACTAAGTAGCTTTAATATTGCCAGATGAGCAATCTCTCAAGCAAAATACTCTTTAGAGATACTATGTAATTGACTCCACATCTAACAGTATGGAACAAATCCCACTAGCAGAGGGAGTTGACAAATTGCATTAAAAACACTCAATTGGGCCCGGATTGGATAGAAGCTCATGTTCCTCCTTATCCCATTAAACATGAAACAGTTTAATCTCTAAAACTTGCTGACATATAAGGAAGCGCTTAAGCATGCTGCCTGTATTTGATTTGTAGAGAAAAATCAAGGTACAACAACATGGCCTCTGAACTACTCTGCGCTTCTGTGTGTGCATAACATGTGTAGACAAGAGCAGAATTTCCACTTGCCTCAGAGAAATAGCATTATTTTAATCAACGTCAATTACAACATCGTTTAATAGCAGAGTAACAGCAAAACCGTTGACATGCATATCATTTGTTTCAGCCTGCTCAAAGTGGGCAATATTAAAGAGACTCAAACTGTCAAATCATCCAAGTTTCTTCTTCAATAGCTTACCCGATTTGAACATGTTCCGCTTCCTTTCATGACATGTAAACAGGTTTTGACATGGGTCTAGTTAAATGTGTAAGACATGCTGAAAAAAAGCAAAAGGGAAATGCCTGTGCAAAAAAAAAAAAAAACCTGTCAACACACAGTACCTGCTTTAAATCTGTTCCCCATTTCAAGCAATCTGTGGGAACCAGGCCTGTGGAGTCTAATCCTGTTTTCATCCGTACCCCCCAACACCCCCCTCATCTGTATCACACTTTTCAATTCCACTTGCTGGTGCCTTTGTGTGATTTTCATTTGATCTCGCTTTTAAAATTTAAAATCTATTCAAGTTTTTTTTAGTTAGATTCACGCTGTTGCCGTGAAGCCATATTTATGTTCTAGATTTGGAATTGCAAATCAAGAGTGTGTGATTTAGGGGGAATGGAAGTCCAAAATTCCCCGGCATCACCTTTTATGATTCTGTAGGTTTAAAATGTTAACAAGGGTGTTTTAGCAAGCTGATTTGTGCAGTATCAGCCTGTCTCTGGCTGTGTGTGTGTGCAGAGAACTCATTCTTATGTAGTAGACAATAATCATTGTAAACATACTCTTATTTACTGAGTCTAGTAGTCTGTGGCACAGACGCATTGTGTTTACAATTTTGTTCCACATCTATAGCGCTATAAAGCAAGCAAACTGATATTGGCAATGCTCTAATTTAGCAGTTTAGATTTAATGCATTTTTATATCAGTGCACCATCAAACAATAGATTTATTTTTCAAATCTGACAAGTTAAGTAAAATCCAAAGATTTGTTGTGTGGTTTAGTCCCAAAAGTAGTCACACCCTTATTACTAATTCTTCACTTTTTGAAAGAGCTTATATTTAGCTTTGCATAGTTTCTTCACTTTGTATCAAAGAGCAAATTTATGCATGCTGGCATTTTTATGTATTCCTAATTTTGTTGTTTTTCCAGTATGAACATAGCTGAGCTCTGCAGTTGTGACGCAGGGTTGTTCTTAATGCAGCATCTCTTTGGATGGTTTAATCAAACATGCAGTCACACACCATGATGCATCATAGATCCTGCAACAACCATGAACATACTTGTTGGGAGTCATGACTGAGGTGTTCTGCACAAAAACACCAAGATAACCAGATAGCACTGGTGGAATGTAACAAAGTACATTTTGTCAAGTACTGTACCTAAGCACAAATTTGAGGAACTTGTACTTTACTTGAGTCTTTTCTTTACATGCCACTTTCTACTTCTACTCCACTAAATTTTAGAGGGAAATTTAGAACTTTTTACGCCACTACATTAATCTGACAGTTTTAGTTACATGTTACTTTACAAATTAAGATTGTTGCACACAACACACATGTAGTTTATAAAATACAGTGTTTTATTATAAATTAAACTACCCAACAATATACAGGCCTACAAGTACAGCTGAAATGATTAGCCGGTTGATTGAACACTTAGTTGATTGACAGAACTGTTTTGATTGTTTCCAGTTTCTGCAATGTGAGGATTTTTCTGCATTGATACTTAATACTTTAACTACATGTTCCTGATGATACTTACATACTTTTTTTTTAACAGTGCTGCCAAATGTCAGTATATTGCATTGAGTTGCAAAGAGAAACATCTGCATGTAGAACTAAAGTATAAGATGCCTATGTATCCATATACAATTTACTTGCTATAGTAGAACAGTATGGTTTGAGAAAACATAACAAAAGCATCAGCCCACCCACTTTGGATTGATTTTCCCTTAGACTTAACTCAGCCTTTATAGTGATACCAACGGGACAATATCAATATCGACCAAATTAATAACTTCCCCACTGAAATATCTCAGACTGTGCTGCAACTGTATCTATTCAGAGTCCATAAGATGTAGTGAGAAAACAAACTTTGAATTATTGAATACATTCCTATGAGCCTTTTATGCAAAGAAATGTAATATCGCTGCAGACTCTCATCTGCTCTGCAAATAAATGGTTACTTCTGCTCTCAGATATGACTCTAAAGAGCACATCATAGAGAATTCACATAGGGCCGATTCATATTCCTGAATCACGGACGTTAACATTTAAAAAAAGATACACTTGGTTGTTTTTCAAATGTCAAGGCATAATAAACAGCTGAATATTGTTATGTGTTTCAGCTCAACAGCTTGTGTATCTCAAGCATGAGCTTCACTCAGTATATGTGAGCCTTTGATGATCGTTCTTGAAGTCATGTTGGTTGTTGGAATAAGTTATAACTGATAATCGTGTTATGGGAAAAACGTATATCTGCTTATCAAAGAATATTACTGCCCTACTTGATGCCCAGTGACGGATTAAGGTGAGCATTATGAACTCAGCCATAACAAGCCCCACTTCCTATGATTATCTGACACAAGATGCTGACAGACGCTCACTGTTGACATTTCTGTTGATATTGGCAGTGAAAAGGACAGCAACGGCAGAGACTTACAATGCTTACAGGACTTACACAGTTGTATTTTCCTCTTTGTCGGCCTGTGTTGTAGGACTTAGCGTATCATTGGCAGTTGAATGAGCTGTGGTACTGACCTGATGTGACAGACCAGGATCATACATCAGGGCTGTTTCCTCTCTGTCATCATAGTTGTGTGGTCAGGCCTGACACCTGGAACAGCTGAAACATCACAAATGCAAAATGTAAAAGCTCCCATGCAGAGCAGCTTGTCAAAAAGTAGTACATGTAATGGATAGAGGGTCACAGTGTCGCTGTTTTTTATGTTGTGGTGTGATCCTAACCTGATTGGTTTCTGTTAGAAGTTATTATTAGAATAACAAAGATCCTACTTACCATAAAATATCAGGTGAGGTTAATGGCAAATTATTTGTTGCATTAAACCACAGTTTTTGCATCTCCCTCACTTTTTTTGCCCTAATGGATTTTATTTTACTGAATATTCTCTGAAAGCATACATAATTCTGTGTGAAAGCAAATCTATTTTTCATGAATACAAAGCAATATTAAAAGCACAACTTAAGAGACTATGAATTAATCATTTTGTATTACTGAACATGAAAAATGCACAATTAAGAACATTTCTTCACACCCTCCTGTGTGGAGGCATAGATGAACTACTGTATTATGTTATGCTCGTTAAATCTTAAGGTCTTCTTACCAAGTCCTCAAAAAATATGGCAAGTTACAAATTCTGAATTAACATTCACAACACGTGCATGCAGTAGCAAATAAAATGCATTTCATTTGCAAAATAAGTCAAATCTACTTCTGGTCAATGTTGGTCAAGACTCCATTCATAAAAACATGGATAGTTGAGTTATTGTAACCACATCACATCTCCAGAGAACTTAGGTAAATTATGGAGCCCCTTTAGACTAATTAGACCTAATTACACCTACCAGTGACATCATACATTTAGATTCACACCGAATTTGATTTGATGCGCTAGTGAATATTTACTGCAGCAGGTCTGAGCATGTTGGCTTGAGTCAAAATGAACTAGTGCCCATGTTTATTGGACAGTAATGGAGGTCTGTGGCACAGATGAATATGGTAGCTTTGGCTACACAAACATAGTCTATATCCTTCGCGTTCGCAAGTAATTACGCCAGATGCATGTATGTCTGTTTCCTTCCGCTTTCTTTGTGTTGGAATTTTAAACTCCGGTGGATTTATGAGGACTATGGTTGACTGCTCCTCAGATCTCTGCATGGTAAATTGAGACAGCTAGCTAGCTCTCGCACAACTATTTTACAGTGGCTCCATGCGGAGCTTAGCGCTGCCCATGACGATTGTGATTGGGTTAAAGAAATGCCAATAAACCAGAGCACATTTTTCTCCCATCCCGGAATGCTGTGTGGAGTAGCCAGACCCTCCTCCACTCCGCAGCGTGTGGATGGTCTGGCAAAGCGAGACTACACAAATATGACTTATTAGCAAAATCAATTTGTTGTTGGTTTTGGTCTTTTCATGGTTTTTGTTGTTAATAAGAAACATATAGAATATTACCAGGCTTATTCTTTACATTGCAATTCACTTACAGTAACACCAATATCACGTTTGGCCTTCAACAGCCCACTAAGGCATACATATAATGCACCAGACCAGCAACGATCAGAGACTAATTGATGGGTCTTTGTTGGAGCAGGAAGGTCTGTACCAGCACCTATGGATGGATGACACATCCCTTCTGCCACCAAAGCCTTTGCTGTCTTTTGATAATACTGTTTCTTAATCATGCAATTCATTTTGCACTGCAATGCACATAAAGGTTCTGCCGGGGTACTATATAATTTACAAATGATGCCAGTGTTATATACAGTATATGTTCAATGTAGTCTGTCACCAAGCTTTTCCTACCTGAAGCACAATCGGTAATAGCTGTGGCCCTGGCTTTTCCCATGACATTTGGAGGTTAATTTGCACTAGTTTCATGGTCATTTATCGACGGAGGCTTCTAAAATTAGCATTCACCACGCTCTTTATTGACAGAAGTGTTTAATAACCCATCAAATCAAACAGGATGGTCAGCCAGGAAGTGCTTCTGTACAGAGAAAATATGCTCCATTAAAACTGCATTCATTTTAGTTGTTTTTAGTCAAATAATACTGTGTGATAATTGAACTATGCCCAGAAGTTTTTGTAAATAAATTTTTAGTAAATCACGCCAAGCATTGTGACAGTTTATGCCAGGGAATCTTTGTGGTAATAAATCTGTAGGGAGTGATGCCTGATGTTGGGCTAATGTGTGTGGAGGGATTTGCAGATGATGAACCTGCATGAGTTGCTTTGATCCAGATGTACCTGGTCAGTGTAGTGGAGACAGATGGGAAGAGGAAGGAGAGGCTTCTTGTTCTCACCACAGGTTTCCCTTTATTTTTGACATATTTATAGCCTCGCTCAATCTGTTATATCTTTTTTTTTCACCTATACAGCATGTTCTGCCTGAGGTTGCATTGAGCATGAGTGAAAATTGTTTACTTTTGTGGTTGAATGAATGATGATTTACTTTCTGAGTAGCTGCAGAGGATGTATTGTAGGTTATGGAACAATGTACAATGTTCACAAACTTGTATCACATTTGCAGAGAACCTATTCATCAGACAAAGTGCTTGTATTAGCTGTAAAAGCAGAGGAAAATCAAGTGCGTTTTTTGTCTAGGAAATTAGTTCAAGCCCATAAATACATTGCACGTAATTTTTTGTGATCTCCTTTATAATTCCCAGCTTCCTCCTCCAACCTTATCTTCCTCTAACCACTGTTGTGTATAATTTCTCATCCACAGATTCACACGGCATGTCACCAACTCAGAGTGAAATATACTTATGTTCAAAGGAGTCCTAATGTGGAGTGATGGGTGGGCCCACAGTAGCCTCAGAACCGTTGACACACAGCTGTCTTTGCCATAAATCTTGCAAATCCATAAAAAAAAAAAATTTAAAAAAAATGCTCTTTTGAGACTTTTTTGAGTGGTAAATTGCTTCAGCTTTGAAAGTAAGAGTAGTAAAAATCCTCCTGTATACACCAGCATTTAGAAAATCATTTAAGTCCAATGGAGAAAGGCAGTCAGAGCTACAATTGCAGTTCTATTAACACAGAGCAATTTTTATGTGTGACCAAATGTAAATAAATAAACAAATCTGACTTCTAACGTATAGTTACTGGACAAGGTTAATCCTGTAGGTTAATAAACACAATGCATTCCCTTCTTAGTAGCATGCATGGCCTTGTCAGAGTTCCTTTATCTACAAGCTGTGTCTGTAAAGCTATTATATAATTATATCATTGCATTTGTCATTTGCCTTCACCCTTGGGGTGAAGAACAAATTAAAGCACTGAGTATGTTAGCTTTATAAGCAGAATGTCTGCAACACAAACCATAACAAAAGTTCATATTTTCTGTGTAATGAATGTTACATTATTTATACTATGAATTATGGATGAACTTGTGCAGACCTGCACAGCCCTGAATGGGGATAGCTTGTAATCAATCCTTGTCTGATGGACCTCTCCAACAAACAGTTATTAGTGGTTACTCTGTTTAAAACAAAAAAAAAAAGGTACAGAGCAATAATATGAGCTATTACCTGCAGTCAAGGCATGCATTACACTTCTATTCACAGAAAATTAATTGCCAGTAAATTTAAATATTAAGATATTTTAGTTGTGATGATTTAAAGATTGTGGCAACAGAGATTAAGCAGTTCACTGATTTAGCAACATTGAAAGGCTTATTGAAGTGAACCCTTTAATACTTTTCAGAAAATACTAAAAAGAATGCACATTAAATGACAGCATCCTTTGAATTAATACACTTTGTAACTTCACAGGCAGTGGCATAAGCACTGAGCTGAGATAGGAAGGAAACATTATTCATGGTGTTTTTCATCCTAACTCTACTTTATTAGCTTATTTGATTCCCCATTCTCCTCATAGTTGATTCAATACATTTCCTATTTGCATAAAACTGTCCGGTAAGATTATCTTCACTTATTCGATCTATCCTAAGAGTCACCTTGTTCAGGATCTTATATGAATAATGAGATTTTAAATTGGAAGACACTCACACAGAGAATGAGGCATTTACAGTTAATTCATCTCATTGAGTTACATTGCTTAGAGGTATTGGAGGGTTTAGATTTTCATTCAAGCATCATATTTAACTGTGTCTGCTTCCCCCACTTTACTGCCATTGAAATTTAAATGGCCTGAGCCTGACAGATCCAATATTGCGACCCACTGTTGCTATTTTCCTGGGAGCAAATATATTGTCAAAATCCGTATATTCAGAGAATGAGAAGGCAAAGAAGAGTGATCACATGAGGTCCCTCACCATTGTGCTTTCCCCTTTTTTACAAATATTATATAGGACCAAACCCCATTCTCTATTTGCCTATTTATAGAAACTGATTCACATCTGAATGTTGCAGGAATGATTTCAGATCTCAAGAATTTGCTTTAAAAATGACTTCAAAATAGTAGTGCATTACTGTGGTAAGTGTTTTATGTAACAAAATAAATGTGTACAATTGCATCACATACTCAAATTTCTGTCACACATGCACACACATTCACAGTGATTTGACAGAGAGAAAAAGACAGAACGAGAGAGTGGGAAAGGGGGGGGGTTAATTGGCTTTTTATGACTCCAATTAAATAACATTATGCATATACTGGCTTAACGGCTTATATGTGGCCTCCATTAACAATGTCCTCTTGATTGGTTCTTGGGCTTAAGGTCTCCTCCAACTCGGGCAGCGCTTGTCATAGTGTTTAAACCCATATGTGGAGAAAAACCTTGTGACAGTAAGATATTTTATATGTGTGTGAATAATTTAAAAGGAAAACTACAAATCGTGAAATGATCAATGACCCTTTCTATGCCGACACAACCTGCAACCAGACTGCTTCAAACATTATTTGTCTGAGATGTCAATTGAATAAAATAAATCTAATCATTAAGGCCTTAGTGCGTTGTCTTGAAAGCAAAAGAGAGTGAAAGAAAACAAGCATGTGCCTGTCCTGAAGCGGAGCTCCTGAGGTGTTAACTAATCTCTGGTGGCCAGTCTATGCACTGCCTCCTCTAATTGCTCCCTGTATTTCAGTCTGGTGTGAGAGCAGCCATTGTAGCGAGCGCCCAGTCAGCCCCCAGAGGTCTCACACCTTCATTATCACTCTTTATTGCAGAACCTTATACGGGCACTCGGCACCAACAGCCTGCCCGTTAAAAATAGAGCCTTCTCCTATCCTCTCCTTTTGGTGGTTTCAGTTTTAATTACTAACACAGAGCCAAAGCCATAGTCCTCAACAGGCCTG
The DNA here is from genome assembly GCF_008315115.2 of Sander lucioperca. Taxonomy (NCBI): domain Eukaryota; kingdom Metazoa; phylum Chordata; class Actinopteri; order Perciformes; family Percidae; genus Sander; species Sander lucioperca. Next base: position 5,195,675 of record NC_050193.1, on the reverse strand, counting down.
GCGTTTTTTGTTCACTAATTAAAGCGAGGATGGAGTTTATTGAAGGGACCCTGACTCTGCTCTCATCTATTATTAAGAGGGCAGGACAAATCATTTTCAAATTTGTATGCTGAAACCTGTCCAGGGACAGGCACGGGGTGTTAAAGGTTGGGGGAAGGTGGGGTGAAATGGTACTGAACACAGGGGAAGGTGGTTGAGACGCTGAATGTTCAGAGAGAGGAGGAGATCCTGAAGAAGGATAAATGCAGAAAACCAACTGTTATATAACGCAACACAAAGGAAGTAGGTGCAGTAGATTAATGCTAACTGCTGTACCTGTGCAAAGTTTCTGTGATACAGCACACCTTAATGTTGATCATTAAGGGATGAGTGTCTGGTAGACCTGCATCAGTAGTATTAGCAAAGATAATGGCATTGATTGGAGAACCCCCTCTGTGTGCTCTGTGTAAACAGTGGGCATAAATACCAAAACAGCAGGGTGGTAATGTGGGAGCACAATGTCCAGCCAGATTGATGTTCTTAGTGATTCACTAACCCCCTCCGTCTAACATTCTTAATTGCCTAAACAGCCGCGACCGTGACAGCTGCACAGGTACCTCACTGAAAGAACAAAAAGACTGCAGACTGGAGAGATGGAAAGGGGGAAGACAGCGAGCAACAAAACATCAAGTAGAGCAGTAGAGACAGTGTAAATACGTCTTTAGACAAGTACTTTAAGGTCATGCAAATACTCTGGATGTTTATACCGATTTTTGAGCAACAATATGTCAAAAGTCAGATGTCAAAATGTTTTTTTTGCTTAGGAGCCGTGATAGGTTATATCAATGGAAATCTTAAAAAGCCTATATTTCTAACTGCATCTTTTACAGTATGTGTAAGCAAGTTCATATGTGAGCAAATTCCGCTTTTTTTAGTTGCATATAGCCTATGCCAGCACAGGGCCACTTGGTTATTGGAGTCTAAGAGAAAACTAAAAAGCTGTTAACTGATGAGCATAAATTGCAATATAACCAAGATTTCATTGGATTATTTTCTTCAAAAAATTAGTCCTTGTAACATCAATAACGTGAGCAGAAATGATTCAACTTAAAGATAAAAAATTAAACAAACTTGACTCTCTCAAACTGTTATGTATTAAATTGCAGCTATACATGAAATTGGTCCCTAACAGTCACAGTACGTGTGGTATTCATGCTGAAAAACACAACTGGGAGCAAGTCCACATGGAAAATTAGCAACATACAATTAGAGAAAGAAAATCTTCATATCTAGTTTCTAACCTTTATAAGATGAGGTAGTGAATTGAAAAGGAGAAATAATTAATTTAGCAGAGTGAAGAGCAAGAGAATCTTCCCTTTGCCTAACAAGCTGCTCGCATCCTCAGGGCAATTAGTCACTGTCATATGAGGGCAAATGTAGAACCCTTTGCATGCTTGTTAAGTAAAAACTTACACAGAGGTCACTGACATGTACTGTAAAAGAAATGCAGTGTAACCACTGAGCTATGAGTCCAGAGTAAAATAAGCCAGACAAAAACTGCACCATTAAAATATATATATGTGTGATTTTAAATATAATCTAACTAGTCTCATTAACCACATGCAACGTAGTAAATTCATTATTGAATGTACTGAAAGACACAATGGGCTTTTGTTGCTTTCGCTGAAAGCTATTGATCACCTTTCTTCATATCTGACACAACATTTAATGTCGCTTGCCAAAACACGTAAACTTCCAGAGCGAAAGAATATAACAAATGAAATCACTATCTGCATAACAGCATATATAACTTTGACCACCTCATAATTTTAGATTATTTACAAGACATTTAAAAGTAAGTAACTGCAGACAGACATTCTGTCATATTACAGAATCTGGACACTGCTGTTTTTATATTATGTTTCATTCAGTGTTTGTGTAGGATTTTACTGATTTTCACTCAACCCTTCATGTACTGCATGTGCCTGACATATTTCCATCTTGAAAATTTTGCCTAATGCCTCACCCAGTAAACACCAAACAAATCCTTCGTGTACAGCAAACTGAAGAATAACGGGGATTTCACAGCTGTTTAATGTGGGATTGTTTAATTTCACCATTTATATGCATTATACATGTACATTTCTTTCAGGGTGGATTTTTCCAATGCATACAGGGAGGGATATATAGGTCAGAGACCCCAGCACCTTATCAGTAATTCGCCATTGCCTGGTTATTAAGGATAGCTTAGGTGGAGAGGGCTGGAGTACCAGGAGGGGTTAAGGTGAATTGATTGCCTGTGGACATGTTAAACATGACCCTGTCAGGCCTCCACTCCACTCCTAAAATGCACCAACCTGTGCACCTCACTCCAAGTAATCAGCTGTAGAGGCTTTAATAAAATTCAGAAAACCCCGAGAACTTCGCCCCAGGGACTGTACCAAGTTGGAAATAATCGAAACCCACGGCAAGAGACATTTGCACTGTTACCGTAGGAAGCACAACAAAATGCCTGGTGCTCTGAACCCTTAAAAAATGTTTTTTAAGGGGGGGGGGGGTTGTGGTTTATGAGCGTAATGGAAGCATATAGGTTGTTGTTCACTGTTAAACAGATTGGAAAGTAATCACCAAAGTGTCTGTTCCTCTACTGACTGGGTTCAGATGCAGCAGCTTGCAGCAGAGGGGCAGTGGCAGGGTAATTATGGGGTAACTTGGGCTCAATCTGTCTGTAGACACCCTCCCTTTTGGAAGGGGGTGTTTCCCTTGATTAGCCCGACTCAGGGTGAAGCCCCCTCTGCAAACGGCAGATTGAAGTTCATCACAGGGGTCTCAGCTGCCAGTATGTTGCAATGAATTGCTTGCTGTAAGAAGGTGTTGACAGGAGCAGCTGGACATCAGAGAGTGATGAAAAGAAAGGGAAATTCATGGAGAACCCAGACAGAACGGTCCACTGGGGAAAAGACAGAGAATTGGTCATCTGCTGGTGGGGAGCAGAACTGCAACCATTGTAGTCTGGCCTCAGGGTGTGTGTACAAGTCATTTTTGTTTATGTATGGCCTTCATCATGTAGAAAGCCTGCGTTTGAAAGTTAAGAACACTGAAGTGTATGAAGTTCATTGACGCTGATTGATTGGATCACTGCAGCCTCTGGCAATTACTCAAGTGATAACCACCCTGAAATGGATATTTAAGTCAAATGATAATGTCAACCATTCAAAAAAGTATGATATGCCTGCAGCATGTTGATAAAATGACAATAATGGCGAAACTATATTATACACATTTCTATTTTCTTTATGTCATCTCTTGGCAGGCAGAGAGTACACTGGCAGGAATTCATGTTAGAAAGTATTGAGTGTGTCACTGTTTAAGACAGAGAATCACATCAGACCTTGTTTAGCATCCAAATTATAAATAATGACACTGGACAGGCCTTCAGGGTGGCTGACAGAGACTGTGTGACATTACACACATACTGTATGTGTCCATGTCTCAAACGTGCTGCTCCTTAACTCAAGCAATGGTGACTCATGTTGAAATGAAAATGAGGAGTGTGTGTGTGTGTGTGTGTGTGTGTGTGTGTGTGTGTGTGTGTGTGTGTGTGTGTGTGTGTGTGTTTTGATGAATAGAGATGGTGCCCTAAGGTGAGGACAGACTATATTGGTGTGATTCTACCATTCACTATATTAATGAACTGCCTAAAGGTGCAAATTAGGTTTTAATGGGTGTTACTTTACTAGCTTGGTTCTACCACACACAATCCCTCTCACTCAATGTTCCTCCTGCCCCTCTTATTTTGAAAAAAAGCAATTACAATTTGCAGCCATTTCAGTGATGCTAAAAAAAATACAAACATTAGCAGCTCAACTTCTCAAGAAAAAAAAAAGCTTATTCATTTTGTGATGACACTTTGTTCTGACTCTGTTCCCTCCATACTTGAAATGCCTCAACTCATACTGCCAAATTTTGTCTTCCACCAGCTTACTGTGAACAAAGCCAAACCATTTTGCATGCCTGCGTGTTTGAACCCTTCATGTTGTATAATTTAACGCTCTTTATTTTGCAGCAGGAGAATTTGGATAGAGGAAATGTAGATTGCTACATTTCAAAGAAATAGGTGGGGAAAAGAAAAAAAAAGTTTAGGGGGGAAAAGACTCAGAAAACAAATGCTTTTTAAGTCAGAGGTTTGAGAGAACAGCTTCGTGCCTAACATGGTCTGTTAGCATACTTGACACCAGCCACTACTTAATTAGCTGCCATCATCTCTGAGCCCCGGAGAAAGAGGGACAGGCTAATGATTAATGATTTAAAAAAAAATGCCAGGAAAAGAAACCTTTGACAAAACACAACATGTCATCCTGTGTCCTCTACAGATGTGAACTACTGCTGTGATTCACCCTCCTTGAAGCCGACAATGCTCACAAACCTGTTTAAACTCAGATTTGTTTTTTGCTTTTCCTAACACAGATGGAATTTTAGAACGCCGTTTGCATTTGTAAAGGACACTGTTCCCCCCACAATCAGTAATTGATAAGGTCATTTTGACACACAATGGCTGACAGTGCAAAGTCTTCAGGGAAATCTGAAGAGTCATGTTTCTGTCTGTATATAATGGTCAGGTTGTATTGCATTTTTCATGCTTTAACTCCTCCATTGAATCTCTGAGCATACTGCAAAATCAATTGCTTTATTGATCTATAACTAATTAGGGCAAGATAAATGGTTCAACTAAACAAATACAGGCTCTATAATGAGCCGATACAGTGCAAGACATATTAATTGAGTTCTGCATTATATGAGGCTATTCTTCTATAGACCTTGCATGATGTTCAACAAAAACTACAACAAAATGTGACTGAGGTTACCTACAGTTATCTACAGATACCTGAAGCCAGAACAAAGCTGGAACATAAAAACATAAAACCATTCATATATTTGTTAAGCTTACAATTAAAAAGATGTCTTATGTCCACACCAAGGAATTTTGTGCGCTCACGCCAGTGTAGCAATCAGATCCCATGGTTAAAAAAAAAAACACCCCTCTGGTGTGACTCGTGTTGTGTGCAGTCACCAGCGATCAAAGGCTAATTAGTTTCAGCTGACACGGGGTATGGCCCTCAGGTCAAAGATCATGACTGATGTTATGGAGATGATGGTGGAGAAAGGGAGAAGCAGGGGAGCGCCCAGGGATCTGAATCCTCATTAACCAGAAATTGTTGCTCTTATGTATCAAATCCCAGACTAAACTTAAACCCAACACATTTCCTATTCTAATCACTTGTATTACTCTAAAAATCTGAAGTTAGGGCTGTTTGTGCAAACAACTCGTCCCTTGGTGTGTGTTTTTGCATAGAGGGAGAAATAGAAAGAGATCAGATGCTATATATGTAGCCTATACTGCATGTTTCCCCAAAGGCTATTTAAAACACATACAAAAATATACACTTTGCTGTTTACATCATAGTGCCAGTGTAGTTCATAGACAGACTCATAACCAGGGGCTCCCTCTACAGGCCGACTGTTAACTCTATCAACAGGCAGCTCAGTCTTTTACTGACAACATGCTCTCTCGCAATGCTTCATTTGTCATAGCAGATGTTCAAAACTATTTTCCCTGGAAGCCTAAAATCTGAAGAAGTAAATTAATATCCCCTCCCCTCCTGTTTTAAGTCCCTCAGACTCAGTTCATAGCCTGCACTAAGTGCCCTTGTTGACTCAATTGGATTAGCACTAATATGTAAACACAGGAGGTAAGAGGAGTAATCCTCTAATGAGAGGAGGAAAAAGTGAAATAAATAAGTTAAAATGCCATGCCTTGCCTTTAACTGAGGCATCTGTCAGGTAAGCTGGATTGAAAGTAGGTATTAAATGTGGACATGGGGATATTCTGAGCTAAACAGTTGTGACCATTCAGTGACAGCGTAATTACTCGTTTGTAACTTAGTTGGATAATAGGAATACAGCCTCTAGGGGATAAGACAAAGACTTGTTAATTATTAAAGCTTGCATCAGCCAGGCACTAGAGAGTTGCAATTATTAATGTTGTTGTTCTTGTTTGTGCTTAAACACTACCTCTGCTGTTAATATGCTCATTAACCAAAATGAGTGATTTTATTACTCTTGATTTGGTTTGGGGTTTGTTAAACGTATCAGGGCTCAGCTGTCGTTGTTTACTGAGGGATAAACACTTGTGGACAGGTGACGAGAGAAACAACCCACTGATTCTTATTTTCTCAGATTAATTATAAAAAAATATAACTATAAAATAATTATAAAAATGCAATTTAGAACATAAACATTTTGCTCTTTAGTCATATAGTGCACTACTTTGTTGTGCAGTTACCTATATTCCTTGTATAAAAAAAAAAATTTTTATTCATTTTAATCACACAGATACACTGCGAGGCTGACTCTAGTCTAATGTCACTTGTGGTACTGCAAAGAATCATTCCCAATTTAAACCCAATATTGCATTGCGCTCAAAATTAAACACTTCTTGTCTTATTAAGCAAATGTTCTTTTTCAAATGTTCCCGTGACATCTGAAGTCCTCATTTAAATGGTGCGCTGCTATAACATAATGCCTTCCTGTAAATATAATTTGCTTCATTAATATATGTTGCATAGATTATCATGGCTCAAAATGTAAATGAGTTACAGCAACAATTTAGGATTTTATTATTCATATATATAAAACTTAGTATAACGTAGTAAAAAAAACGTAGTATTTCTCTACAAAAATGCCATCATCTGACATAATGTAAATTAAAAGAGAAATTCTCTTGTGATATAGAGCTGCTACTTTACTAACTTCTAAAATCACAGCAGCTCCACAAATGTTTTGTCTGTAAAGCTCTTACCAAAAAATGCTCCTCTTACATCTTGCCAATAGTGATTGCAGGTGTCCACACTGTTGTTGCTGCTCATAAAGACTCTCTAATTGGACCTGTCTGTTGATTGAGGAAAGAAAAAGGGATCCAAACACCGGATGTCAGTGTAGCCATAAGTGTGGCTGATAGATAATGTGTGACTGTGACTTATTAGAATAAAGAATAATGAGTTTAACTAAAAGTTAGATATATCTGTCTACAACAATAATGAGCTTTTCTTTAAGTTTGATATATATTTTTTCTCAACTCATATCCACTGTTCTTTATTTAGTTCACCACTTGAGAGACAGTGAGCTGTAACTGCTCTTCAAACTGCTCCAACTCTATATAGCTTTTGTACAATTTGGAAAAAAATATTGGATGAACATATTCTTGAAATAAACAAACAACAAAAGAAAATGTTAAAGCAAAGAAGCAATTATATTTGTTCACTCTCCATTGTGAGCTAAAACCATATGCAGCTTTAAAGGGTGTTCCTCTTTCTAATGGGCCCCGTGGGGACGAAGGGGTTAATTGATGCAGATGTTGATCGCTTTTACACACGATGCAGGGAGCATCTCCCCGGTGGCTCCTATTAGAGGCAGTTTTAATGAAGTGCTAAACAGAAGGCTTTCCTACAGTGTGGCCTGTCCTTAGGAATACTCAGCAAAGAAAGCACTTCACAGGAAAACAAGGTCCCCTATTGATCGTCATGCCAAAGAACTGAATCCTTTCCCAATCAATGCTTATTTCTCAACTTATAGAACCTAATAGACGACAACAGTGAGATAAAGTCAATCAGAGAGGCAATGTATTGCTTAGGGTACATGAATGAGTGTGTGGTTGTCAAATACACTGCCGTTTTTAACCTCTTGATGGTAATACTCCCAATAATTCACCTGCAGTTTAATGGGTGAATATTATAAAGGGTGAATTCTGAGGCTGAATATTATTTTGGATTTTAAAAATGGTTAAATTGTATTATTTTATTCTCTGACATGCTTTGGGGTAAGAGGTGAAGTCTAGAAATGTACAATACAGGGATTACATTGGGCTATACAGAACAAATATAAAGAATTAGCATATAGGCCATACCAAAATTCACACATGAATTTAATTCCAAAAAACAAAAAAATGTTTCTAAAATTACACAAGAAAAAAACAATCATACTACATAATGTGTACTAGTCAGTGGAGGTTGGTTAAAGTGATGGTAATGTAATGGGGCTTCTCACGCAGCGTTACCAGCCCATAGTCACTAAATTCTGCTCATTAAAATGACAAACCCAAACACACAGTTACTCAGGCGTGATCTTCAGCTGTGTATGGCATCTGGCCCTGATGCACCTCCGCCCCCAACTCCCTAGAGCATCACACATAAATAAACACACACACACACACACACACACACACACACACACACACACACACACACACACACACACACAGTATAATCCCAATCAAATTTTAAAACAATCAGCATTCCATTCATTTCCAATTCAGTCACCTGCCACAGGCTCCTATTAGTGTCCACTATGATACAATATTAGAGGTTCATAAATGAGAATGGTGCCTTCCTCCACTTCAGTCTGAAGGAGTATCTACATTTTCCCCAGTCAGCTTCCCACTCTATCCGTCAGCCTCTTCCATCCTGATTATCAGGAGACACCAATTTCAAAGAGACATCTTAATAGTGATGTCAACGTATTAATTAGAAGTGTTAATGAGCTAAAAGCAACCCAAATTAAATTAATACAGCACTAGACAGAGAGTGAAATTAGCTTCAATTTCTGTAAATGATTCTGAAGTGTGCACAACATATCAGCCTGTCTGAACATTCCCATCCCCCAAAGCTAATCAAGAGCTACATTGCAATTAGCTGCTTAATTAAAGCAACACTCTGCTCGGAAAATCCGGCACAATTAAGTAATGGCTGTTATAGAATGAAGACAGACTGTATTTTTCTTCTGGAGGCAAAAAATAGAAAACAACATATTCTATCCCTAATGGCCTGCAGGGGATTGAGCCAGCCAAGATGTGCCAAGATGGAGAGGTTTCTATCTCACGCTTCAATGGGGATCTTTGCTCCAGCTGGAAGCCTTGTGAATCAATGACAGCAAGGCAGATCAAACTGCCGTGCCCAGGGTTGCTAAGACATCTGAATTGGCACTGACTAGGGTGACTGTATCCTAATCACCAGTTCGGTTCTAACAGCTCAATGGTTTCCAGTTGGACAGAGGAGCTCCAGACTATTGACACTTTGCACATATTTCACCAGTGGACCTGTTACTGATCTCTGTGGCTGTGGACACTGTTGTCCTTCTGCCCCTGCTGGTGTGGCTAGATTTTACCAGCACTAAGGGATAAACATTCTCAGAGCCAGAGGAAAATAGTGTCTGTAGCTTTATATTAACAATTAGTTTAGAAATCCATACATTTGATTAATTTACCAAAAAAAGAATGTAAACATATAACCTAGACAAAGTGGGTGTCTAACTAGAATACTATGGGCCAACAATTTTTTTTCTTTACAAAAACAACAAGACAAAACATTCATTTGTGGGGGATCTAAGATAAGGAGCATATACGTAAGATCATTTGAATTTCTTATGTCTTGTAATAACTTGCAAATATACATTTCAGAAGCTCAAAGAAGGCAGGAGGTTCAGTTTGAATCTGCTGAACACTGATGCACCCACTGTTGACAGCAAAACTTCTCTGGAGCTGTACTAATTCCATACCACATACTCTGGAGCTGTCTTACCACTAGTCCTAATTTCTTTTATTTTGTAGCTGTGAGTAGCTCATCCAGTTTACTTTATGCATTGAATTGTTGGACAATAGCATCCATCAAAAGCACATTCAACAATCCAGCATTTATTATTATGCAAACTGACTTTTTGAGTAATCTTTATTTGGTCAATTTGTCAGTGTGAACATACTACAAAACCTACTTAAAATTGGTATGTAATATTGGATTGGATGTTGTCGGAAACACATACAGTAGGTGGTGTCCAGATTCTTGGATCTTTTTATTCCACTGAAGACTAACAGCTTTTTAGATCATCCTAAATGTTGCAATAACTGTACCAACTGAAAGCACAATCTCATTTCTGACTAACAAAAAAACACAATGGTAAGTTCAAGTCAGAAACCCCCTGCTACTCAGTTATTTTCTGTTTTTTAAAAGTGCCTGAATGAGTGGTGAGCTGTGATTAACAGTCGTCTCGGAGATGGAGTCCAGGGACTGTGGTGTAAACGCCATCCTTCAGCAGGTGTAGGCCACAGCAGAGCATATGCCGTCAAGTAACCAGACTGGTTTGCTCTACAGAGACTCCACTGTGATCGTTTCCCTGGGCCTGCTTCTGCTGGGAACCAGTGTCACTCACAAACACCATCTGCCTGAAAACAGATCCGCCTGTTTAGAGCATTTATCAGCAGGTCAAGGAGTGGTGCCTTCCTCTCAAAAAAAGCCCCACACACCTGCTGAAGAAAATAAAAGGAGAAGGCGCTTTGCGTTGCTTTTATAGCTCCTAAGTTCTTCTTTAAGAATCATCCATGTAAACATAAAACAGTAAAAGCACCAGGTACAAGAGATGGCTCAGATCCCACAGTGCTCCAGGATACCTTTCCCTTTGCTGAAAAGAGGGGAAAAGACACCTGAAGTGTTTGATGCTAAATTAGCTTTTCAAAGACAATAATTAGACTTCTCCCCCTAAAGGTACATTACCTGCTAACCAACTGAACTGTGTTCTAATTATAGGATCCTGCCTCTGAGCCATTGTCAAGGATCTTTGTTCCTAGCAAGAAGATGTAAAACACATTTTTAAAGAAAATACACGTTGAAGTGATAAAGCCTACAGAATTCATGGAAACACGTTCTGTGCTCTCATTGCTCTGTAAAACAGCTGAAAAACTGACAGATCACTTGTATAACTGCAATAACCTTTAGAGGATTTAAACAAGATAATTTCATACAGCAACCAGATGGCAGCTATGGTTCCTTATGCGCATTTTGACAGAGGAGGTTGACTGAGAAACACTGGATGGGTGACAACGAGGTACTTATCTGTGCTTTGCATATTTTGCAGGTGATGTCATGACACTGAAAATTTATTTTTACTGTAAAACACAGTCAATGAAAGGATATTGAATATTTACACTCGCCGTGTAATAAAACCTATCATGTTTGATGGGGAAGGCTCTGTTGGCCTTTAGGTCGAGGTCATTTCTCATTGTTCTACTGGGTTGAGTGCCGAGCCTCCCGCAAGGCGGCACTGTGGCTGTGGATCGCTGCAAAGCCACAGCAAAGGGCCACACATTTGAATGCATCACCCGTGCTGATAGCCTGCCACTAATTAATATGTAAATGTAACATTGTTTGTTTGCTGCTGTGTCAAACTTTGATGTGAGGAGCGGCTTCCAGGTTAACAGAGATTTAGTGGAGATTGAGGACTGGAGACCTGCAACACATCCAAACCAGCCTGTGATCTAATATTTTATTTAAATACATCTACTAATACTGTATGTCTCCATAGCTTAGAACCTGGGAGACAGGCTAATGATATTTTATTAAGCCAGAGTAATTGAGGATCCCATCAAAATATGTAATTAAACACTTAAGCATAATTATCCAACACAGTAGGAACCTGAATTAATTAATTAAAAAAACGTCAATACATCAATTTATTTGAATTCCTTTGTCCCTTTTCTACTTGTAATAATTAACATTTGAATTGCCTTAATTTGTGATGAGTAAAAGAAACTCACTCTTTATTCAACACACCAGCAATAAAGCACACAATCTGAGCAGGAAAATGATGATGAATTTTAGCCACATACACATTGCAGCCGAGAGGGAAAAAAAGGAAAGGAATTTTTTTTTGTGGAGTAAATGTGTGTGTGTGTGTGTGTGTGTGTGTGTCTTTCCTCACTCGCTTGCCTGGGTATATGTTCATTATCAGCAGGCTGCCTGGGTTTGATGCATACCTGGAGAGCAACTTAATATCCTCAGGCCACTATTACATGTCAGGCCATGAGAAAGATACACACACAAGACAGAGGAACATCTCTGGCCCCGGTGGAGCCATTTACCTTTCTCCAAGTAGGTTCAAGATATTAATTAAGATAAATCTACCTCAATTCACACATTCTGCCATCTGCCTATTTATCAGAATTATGTTAATCATTTCTGTGGGGCAGAAGAATTATTACCCATTTTGTACGTAATTCGTATTACCATTCAGAACTAAATGATTTTGCATTCTGTTCCATATGGACTCCTTACACCATGACATCTTCTCAGCATACAGTAGTAAAATAAGTGACACATTCATAACACATACAGAGCGTAATGACAGCCCTTTCCCTCTGGTACTCCCACAAACAATATGGAAATGTATCCATTCTAATCATACACAGCCTCTCAGGATTTATTCTTAATGATGCACCTTGTGCATTTGAACAGCTATAAACAAAACAATAATCGTATGATGATCCGTTTGTCTCGGTGGCTGTGATTTGAAGTGATTCAAGGCTGCTTTTTTTTTTTTTTTTTTTTTTGGCCAATAGATGAGCTAGTTAATTAAACTCTGAGGAGATAATTAAGATGAGACGGCTGCTTGAATCACTCCGGTCATTCTGCCATTATCTGGGGCAGGCTGACAGGTGGCACAGGCCTGCGTCAGGTGACAGCTCAGCCAACAGATCGCACCATATAATGGTACGGGCAAATTTCATAGCATCCCCTGGTGCAAGGCACTTCTACAGACACACACATCGTGCAAAACTACTCTAGATCTATAGAGTTGTTGGACTTTATTTCAGCTTTAAGTTTGTAGCTGTGTGGATGCTATTGGCTGATGGCACGTCTGGGTCAGAGTCAGGGGGTGGAAGGAGAGTGCCTGGGCTAAAACAGGGCAGACCACACTCCTGCACAAGCTAAGGACTAATGAGGGTGAGGATGGGGCAAGGCGATGTTATGTGATTAAATTTAGATCTGGAGGGAGATCTTGACCCATGGTGGTCCACGTCTAAGTGACATTTACCGAAGAGAAACACACTGCAGCTGAGGCTTATTAACCTTTTATAGATCTAAGCACTGTCTTAATTGGCAACTGGATTATTAAATAGACCAAATTCAGGATGATTTGATCCAACAAGGTCCACAATGTGGAGGCTTCCGGTCCGGTCTGTGACAATGTGTGCATCGAATCCATGTAAGAGGTTCAATCTTCTAAAAAAAAATGATCTGGGAAGATTCTCAGTCAATTGTAGGATTGCAACAATCGTTAATAGAGGTAAGTCATTAGGGTAACTGTGAATTACACTGTCAATAGTACAGAGAATGAATCAGTTCCTAGGAAATATAAGTCAGAGGAAAAATCTATGCCATGATGGAAATTGTGTTTTAACCACTTATAAGTGGATCTGCATGAAGGTTTTCTTAAGTGCAACAATTAATTCCTCACTCTTGTTTATTTTTCAATCTTCTCCCCATTTAAGACCAATTACAGTGACTAAATGTAAGAAACTTAATAATATTATGAATAAAAACTGCTGCTTTAAATATACTGCCTTCTTTGGCTGATAGTTTACTACATTCAGAGTTGTTTATACATGTATTTTGTACCAATTCACTTCATTTTAGCCTAAATTAAGCAAATTGCAAAAGTGATGTGACCATAAATTTGACGTTCCCACCATGAAGTATATTATAGCCTTTTAACAAATTTATTTCCCATATATCAAACTGAAAACAAACATTCCCCCTATTTAATATTCTTCTTGCTGGAAATTGATGAATTCATCAACAAAATAAAGAACCCCAATTCAACACAAATGTTTTTATAAATGTCTAATACGTGCAGTCGCAATCAATGAGTTTTGTTTTCCAAAATCTGTCATTTTCTCATTTTCATTTATTGTGTATTACCATCTTATTTCCAAAATAATTCTGAATTTATCTAGAATTAAGATTTCGACTTGACAAGGAGTACTGGTGTGTATGTAGCTGATGCAGCAGGGTGACATGCCAGACTGTTTAGTAGACTAATGTATACGGAGGCATCAGTAGCTAACTCAGTGAAATAATAATGTCCTAAATTTGGCTAATTGCAATGCTGTTTTCACAAATTTTTGCTGAGCAAATCATGTTGACCACATTGTCTGACTGACCTGACTGAGAATTCCATAGAAATTACATGTGTGTTTAGCTTCTGTTGCCATATTATTTTGCGGCTGGATTGTATGAGGTTACTATTTTTACATATAGCATATTTGCATAGTAGGCATAGATATTTAATTTCAACAATAGTAAGTGCTGTATTTCATTATAAGGAAAGGGGCAATTTCTCTGTGGTATTATCTCCTTAAAAAAAAATCTGAAGCCAAAAGGTTTCAGATTTGAAACATGCACGTTTAACTCCTTAACAAATAGGCTCTCAACCCAGTAACTAGTCCCACTGGAGATGGATGAGTTACATTTTTAAAGTCACATAATGTATCATTTGATTCTGTATCATATTATATATAAAAAGCAGATTATAACTGCTTGTGGAAATGGCCCCTTAAGAGTAAATTACTGTTATTCTGTATTCAGACTGACCCTTGAAAACCTCGGTGCTCAAGTTATGTTACCTTGATCCTAGATGCAGCTTTTAATCATCAGTTTAACTGTGATTATTGTGTTGATACACAGTGTATTTACTCAATGAGTCTAATGTAAATTTAAAAAAAAGATGGCTGAGCCAAATATCATCAGTACAACAGATTTTCCCAGCAGCTCTAAAACTTGTGTCTGTCCTGTGGTGTTGATACAGATATTCACTCAGAACAAGATGGCCACTTTTATGTGCTTCTTACAGTCAGTTAAGATGACCGACAAGCACTAGGAACATTAGTTCTGTGCCACAAGTCCCATACATCAACTGTCTTGTGACAAGTAAGGAAGGGGATCAACATATTCTAAATGAGTAGACATAATCCCACTGAATGTGGAGTTAAGCCATTTCATAATTAGCAGATTTTCTAATGTATGCCAGGCTTTAATGACCTTTGCAAATGAGAATGGTTGTTTGAATTTCCATCATTCACAGCGTTTTATCCCTGCCATATCTGCCTGATAGAATGAGTCCACCAGTTGATGATATGCATAAGCTTAATGAACAAGTGCACACAATTCTGAATGGAAACTGATGGGCTCAAGCCAGGGAGATTGGAAATGCATTTCCACACCTTGCATATCATCATCATGCCTTTAAATGGTGTCTCTCTGACCCCTTAACAATGCATTTCAAGCCTTTTTCTTCAATTAGGTACACTTCTCACTCAGATTTCGCTCATCAAAATATCATTAGCACACTATAGTATAAAAATATACTAGACTTCTATAGCATCACAACCTTGACAAAATTATCATTTGTTAAACAATGCAGATGACAACAGGAGAGTAGAGTATTGCCTTCGTAATATATTGTTCTAAAGTGTCCCTGTGTAGATATTTAACCTGAAACAAACTCAAAATCAAGCTTTAAAAAAGCTATAATTAATATTTTTATCCTAACAATGACTCTGTGTAATGTGAAAGTGGTTGCTTATAGTGATTAGACCACAACAATTAATCACTAACTCAACAACAACAGCTCTACGGAGCATCTTGTAGATTGTTTTCAGGCACACAACTTCACTGTTTAGGTTTACTCTCACAGATATAAGCCGTGTTGTTTTCGGACGCAGCATGCAGCTGTTTCCAGCAAAAAAGCTCTGTTAAATTTTCTCTGATGAACCCCAGAATACACACATTGATTTTGACACAGATATGGCAGATGTTTCTGATATTTTAGATATTGGTAGAGACCAAAAACAGAGATATGTAAATAGGCAAGTTTTAGCTAACAAGCTCGTCATATCAACTTATAAAAAGGTACAGCTTATTTGCAGTGCCCCCAAGTGGCCAAAAAATCGGTTATTGCAGTTTTTAAAGGACCAGGGTGTAGGATTTAGTGCCATCTAGAGGTGAGGTCACAGATTGCTACCCCTCCCCTTCCAAGTGTGGCCTTCAGGTAACGTGAAAAGGCCCTCTCTTTGGTTTGTCCGTTCTGGGCTACTGTAGAAACATGGCGGTGCAGCATGGCAGGCTCCGTAAAAGAGAACCTGCTCCCTATGTAGATATAAAGGGCTCATTTTAAGATAATGAAAACACAAGGATTCTTAGTTTCAGGTAATTATACACTAATGAAAACATAATTATGAATATTATATTCCATTTCTGCCAAGAGATCCCCTAAATCCTACATACTGGTCCTTTTAAATACAAGCTCTAAAATAAATTGTGATTTATTTCACATTTACTATTAAAAGTAGACGTAAAGCACATTACAATTACAAAGCTGTAATCTGTACCATTTTCCACTTGAAAACTACAGCAAAGATGGCAGAGCACCTCATGTGACAGTTGTTAAGGTGTTTCTTCTCATGGTTGTTCATTTGCAGGCAACATCTCATCAACTAATCCGATACCATGAATGCAAATTCACATAACTACTGCAGTGAGGATGTTTTGCGAGACAGATTCAACCCTACAAACCTGATCACAGTTAATCCTGTATAACTAGAGCATCTCTAAATGAGCATTTGCTGTTGCTATTGTTGTTGGTGGTAGTTTTACCACAACCTATTAGTTTGGTGTTAGGACAAACTCAAATGCCTTACATTCATATTGGGAAAGACACATTCAATTCTAAAGATGTATCCAATTATACCACTTTAAACGGAACATCAAATCCACGTTAGCCCACATCGGCAACACATTTTCAAATACTAATAGTTAGGATTTCATACGTAGCTATAAATGTTGTAAAAAATGTTAAAACAAGGCTATGTGGTACAGACTATGAAACTAACCCTCATCTTTGCCTATCTTTGAGCTGAGCTGCTACTGATCCCACAGACATCCTGTCGCTCGAGCTAAGCTAAGCTCATCACTTACCTTCAAACTGCACACAAAGATATTAAAAGACAGATACATTTTTTTCAGTCTAGTTAACTGGGAAACAGGAAACAATCCCTTTAAGTTTAAGTTACACAGTCAGCAAATGTACAGCAAATGTACCAGGAAGTGACAGTTGTCATTTCTGGACAGAGAAGTTTCAGGATATTTTACTTTCCAAAAAAAAAAAAAAAAAAAGGTTTCATCAAGTTATACCACTGATGTATTTAACGTATCACAGCCAAGCTGCCTAACTCAGCCCTAGTCAGACGCCTGGTAAGAAGCCACGTGGTGGGCTCTGCTAAAAGCCACCAACATTCATCATGGCTTTAATGCTATCAAACTCTAATCTGTCTGGGATTTCCTGTGTGTTAACACAGCTACAAATGTGGAAAGCAAACACTTCAACAGCACTACATAAATGTCTCAATATATTAACTAGACAATAAACAACCTATTCAATTCTAGGGATTTGCATGAGAAACGTGAGCATTAGTGAACAGAGACAAGTCTTCTGCCTTTCTGCTGAGGGAAAGGACGGCTTCAAACATGATCCTTTGTCAGACGGGATGGGAGACACAGACACACAAGCCTCTCGCTTTTGGCAAATCTGGGCTCACAATGCCATAGATTAGTAACAGCCTGACCACAGAGCTGAAATAAGCTAATTGCTTAATTAGCTGACCCAATTATTTAAGCTCCTTTTAGCATATTAACAAGAGCTATGTAACAAATAGTTCTGTTTTACAGAGGTGGTGTTTGTTTATGGAATTACAATAATGAGGATCAAATACAAAACATATGGTCAATGGCACTTCTTTTATGGAATCACTGCTTTAGAAAATGAAAGTATTATTTGATTTCAGCAACACTGAGGCTTTTATTTATGTAAAACTCAATTCAGCCTTTGCCTTATCCACATGCAAATGATCCTGGTGTTCATTTGTCATTGACATCAATTTTACATCTGCTCTCTTTCTATATTTTTGTGTGTACAGTATGTTTTTTTTTAAAATGTAAAACAATTAAGCTTCAGGGAGTAGTTTGTCGCCCTCTCAATATTTCTGGACATTTGAGAAACGAGGGACAAACGAGAGAGCAGAGAATATCTTATTAGATTGAATGATGATTGAAATGGATTAATTTACATTTTCTGCATGCATACTTTACATACATGATCTTTGCTCAGCACAGGGAGTTCTGGGCAAAAGAGCACTATTTGTATGAGATGAACTCATCTATATGCTAATTCATTGGCATGTAGACCTGCTTCATTTCTTCCATTCAGGACTGTTTACCTATTAGCTCTTATAGATGCAAAGGGAGTTGGAATATTAAAACCAAAAAGCTAAGGAATACAGCACATTAGCAGTACATCACCTGTTATTAAATGTATATTAAGGTGGCATTTCTGCCCTTTGTTTAAACTGAAACCACGCAAACTTCCAAGACACTTATTACAAAAATAATAAGCCAACTCTTTCGCTTTAATTGAGACTTGTTGCCTCTGACAAAAGCACAGTGGGTTTTCAGAAGTCCTTTAAAGGACTAGAGCAGACTACACTCTGCTGAAAATATGAGCTTTCTCTCTTATTCAAATGAGGAATGATCTAAAGCTCAAAGACAGAAAACAACTTAGACTTGGTAAGCATTTCATAAGTCGATTTCCAGGTTTTAAGGTGCTATAATGTTCTTTTGTGTATCAGAATGCAATTCACAACATTACAGAGCACAAAACCTAACTTAAATGTTGCTTAGAAACATTAGCATGGCATTAATAAGGAGATGTTTGACAGATCAAGTTACAAGTGATGCCTAAATGCTAATGCAATTTCAAATGAACCAGGCTGAAAGAGATGCAATCAACCATTCCTGATTCAGACCACAGTTGTGTTTAAGAAGATGACCCCCCCCCCCTTCCTTATTGTCTATGTAATTCACCAAAATTGCCACTTACAGCCGCTAAGAGCAGGACGTTTCATCTCCAAGCTTCCTCTGGTCTTTGCTACTCATCCATTTCCATTTCTACTTCCTCCAAAAGTGCCACCACTTCATTAACCTTGCCAGGCATGAGATAAGAGAGGCAGTGCATCAAAGCTGCTTGCCCACAGAGAGAACAGAGCTCTGCATGTCTCCACTACACAGCAGCCATCACACACACTGGCAGATACACAGTGCACAAACCATCCAACATGCAGAAAAGACCTTTTGTGTTCCAAACTGTCATTCAGAAATATTTCCTTGTGTGCACAGGACATCATTATGTTTTAAATGTAATTCTAAGTAGGGTGAAAACATTTGCTTGTTCCAAAGGTTTTAAGGGTGTTTGATTGGTCTGGGTCAGACTCTTCATTGCCTCAGACCCTGCAGACACTTATGGTGTCTCAAAGCACTCTTGTAAGAGGTCAGGTATACAGTGCTGTTATCACTTTGACCTATACACTTAAAACCTTGAAAATGAGAAAATTAAACAAGAAAAGCATGCCAACTTCAGCCAGAGGAGTAACAACTCCCGACTTCCTCAAAGTATGAAAGTAGATGGTAGTAAATGTATTAACTGAGTCACAATATTGTTTTACTTGCACCACATACAAATCTCTCTGGTGCATTTAATCCCTCTACCCACAGTTTCTCAGAAAGGAGGATATAAATTATTTTCCTTTGGTGGAAACTGCAAATCCCTGTCTGGATTCTGTTAAAAGGCTTAAAATGTCACTAAATGCCAAGGCTGAGACTCCTGCTAACACGCAGGTCTTTAAGACAAGATGTTAAAGCGTTGAAAGTTACCTGAAATTGATGAGGTTAATATTCTTATCGCAAACTGAGGCTTCTAAGAGAGTGGATATTGAAAATAGCCAGGTAACACTTCATATTAGAGGCTATCACAAGGATTAGCAGCATAAACACCAATTACACATTTAATTGTTTATTGTCAGTAGTATTTAGAAAACCTGCCACAGTGCATAAATTAAAAGGATGGGATAGAGGTCGGAATTTGCCACAATATAGTATCATCATAAGTATGTATTTCAGTAAAGACGACAAGGAAATGTTCCCAAAATAACAAGTCAAACTGCTGAATGCTGGGCTGTAAATGAGTAATTTACCATGAATATCCTTCTCTATCCCTTTACCACCATATGAATATCCAACCACGTTATACTAGCATGGAAGGTTCTGTCACTAAAATTTGAAATAGAGGACAAAGGGCCACCGAGCAAATAGGTTTTTTAGACACCATCCTCTGAGTTCTCCGCCAATGTGAATCAGAGGTAAAATACAGTGCATTAAGTCGACCTCTGAGGCAGCACAGAGGAGGGTAGAGTGAGACATTCTGCTATCTATTAAGACTTGCGTTATGTATATATTGTGTTTTGAAGGAATTTTACTGATCCACAAAACCAGCAGGAAAGGATAAGAGTGAGTCCCTAAGACCATGTGGTAAGCAACTGCAGTGCAGAATCTCAAGCGAGTTGAAAGTTGCTGTGCCGTTAAGGAGAAAGTCTGGCAGAATCCTGCATGCCCGCTGATAACATGGTTGGATTAAGGATGTTTAAGGGAAGTGAAAATTATTCATTTGAGATGGATGAAAGCTGCACTTGTCAAGTCTACCAGTCATGCACTTTATACATTTCATTTCCACTAGCCAGCATGCATAATTTCCCCTCAATGCAAATTTCTACACACTAAAAATTGTGAGCATATTTACCCCGCTCCCTTAACACATTCTATGACACAGAAAATGGATCATCTCTATTGAACAGGGAACAAAACAATGCAATTTTGTTTGCAGAGGTGTGAGAATCTAATTTTGTGCAGGAAGATAAAGTCACAAGACGCGGTAGAACACAAACAATAGCTTTCATTTAAAATCATGCCTGAATCAAAAAGAGACAGTGTGTTGTTGCCCTGCTCATCAGAATAACAAATAACATAATTTTAGCACATGCCCAATTATCCAAACAGACTTCATGTTTTGAGTGTAATTACTGGTTTTAAGTCACTAAAGTCTCGGCCTCAGTATTGGTATAGGAGCATGGTAACAGAGTACATATACTGTATATCCGTCTCTATACAAATATTATGATCTCTCTGATGAGAATTAAGTCTCCAGCCTGGATGGCCAATAAATTAGAGGCACGCTTCTCGTTTACTCATCAGAGCTAATGAGCCTGATAAAATTACCTCGAGGATCATAATTACAGGCTAGTGGCAGAGGCTCTGGCAGGGACTGGAATAACATGACACACACACACACACACACACACACACACACACACACACACTTTAGATTGATACAACAGCTAACCTAAAGCATCACAAAGCACTCACGTCTTATTAATAGAATAACAGGCTAATATCACTGTGCACAAGCAAAGATTATACATTGTACATTCCAAAATCCTAAGCAATTCAGTTAATGAGACATATAGAAACCTACATTTTTTTTTTACATCACCATCATAAAAAAATGTTTTGACCAGATTAACATAATATAAAAGGTGCAGAACAATATTAAAATTTCCACCTTTCTGTCAGAGTAGTTAAAACTGATTTTACCACCGTTTCATAGAGATTAAGCACTTCATGGGTAATGGCATATTTTAATGAACGATGGCAGCCTGGACACAAGAGCTCACCTCAGAGGATTCCATTTCATCACACATTCACAGGATGAATTGTTTTACTTATGAATATTAATGTTCCTCTAATTTGAGGCTGTTGTTAATGCTTGTCGCTAGGAGCTTGGCAAATCAGGTCCCATTCCTGTTAAAACCATGTATTAGACACCCCCCTGACACTAAGCCCTCGCCTTTGATTCTTAATTGCAGTAGTGCAAGCATTTGCAGTAGATGGGGCGCAAAGCTTTAATTAACTCTAATATCACACATTCAGTCTCGACTGTCACCCACATCACGCATGGCATTTTGTACCAATATCATCCCCAACTCTGCTCAGCTAGAAAGAATGTGTTCCAAGTTCATGATCACAATTTCATGCATCTCAAAATGAGAAATATGTAGTTTATAAGTAGCTGTAATATATTGACGGCAGTGAATTATCTTGATGTCGTCCTAAAAAATTAATTGAAAAAAAAACGTATTAAAAGCATACATTGATGCAGTTCTGTGATTACTGCAGAGCTTCAATGCAAAGGATTCGCAGCATTGTTGATTTCTTACAGAAAGCAACGTTTAGTCTTGGCATCGTTGAATCAACAGTCATTGGTGAAGCCTGTAATATGGGAAGTGGAGTGATAAAAAGTTCAAGGATGTGTTTAAATAGAAAGATGTGTGCCAAAGGAAGCTGTTGAGTAAATAATTGAACCTCTCATACACACTAATCTTCAAAGGATTTATTGGACTACAGATTTCAAGTTTAAAAATACTATAAATAGAGTACAAGTACATACCATTCAATAACACTTAAAACGCAACATTACAGTACATTTCTTACAAATACTGTGAATGCCATTTTCACACGAGTGACTCCACACGACGTTTGAACATTTTAATGGCTCAGGTGCGGAGCATTTCTGATGCAGATATTAGTAAAGAGTAAATGTTTAATTAAACCCGGTTTGAAGATAAAAAGCTCAATACAACCTATAGTTTATAAGCCTTCCCTGGCCATAAGCTACTGCTCTACCTAATCCTCTTTCACATAACATTATTGTATCAGCACAGCTGAACATTTTTGCAGCATTTATAAAATTAGCAAAGAAATTAACTGTCCGTACTGTGGCAAATTGGATTTCCAAGTTCTTGCCTTGTGATACAGCATACCCAGGCTGCCACCTACAGTGCAGTGTGAGAGAGAAACTACAGTCTGCAACAAAGCAGTTCAACATGTGTGGCTCTCCATTTTACACTCCACAGCCATTCAAGCTTAATTGTCCAGGCTTTTTCTCCTGCTAATATCCTTACAGGAAATTTGTTAAAATCCATTATTAAATAAATACTGAAATAATTTCATTTTGGATCAAGACTGTTGAAGGATTACACATTTATTCGCATTCCTATTTGCATGTGGAACAGCCAGTGTCCCCTCTGTAATTTGAAAATCATGATAGCTTTTAGTTTATGGTTTTTAACACCCAACATCCAATTTATTTGACCCAGTGTGAGTTGATTTGCTAAATTATTAATTATACCTCATTCCAATCATTCAATAAATATACAGAATATTTACAGAACAAACATATTCGTGACTCAAGGCATTTTTCTTGTGACACTGAAGTCTAATCAATGTAAGAGAAAAACTCGTAGCTGCATTTGCCACGTAATTAAACACCATTTTCTTTTTAAACTGTGAAAAACAGATGTGAATAAAACAGGACACCTCTTGTGAAGAGCTAAGATTGAATAATAAGCTATTCAGAAATTCTCACTTCACTAAGTAGCACAAAACAGAGAACTGAAGGTGGATGTTAAACAAAAATAACACTTTAACTGAACCTTTAATTTGAAATATTCTGAAACAAATAGAAACACAACACATAATTTGACCCAACGTGCTTCCTAATTGGACATCTCTTCATTTGCCTTCTCATTAGCACACCACATACTGCACTTGAATATAAAAACCTTAAAACATTTTTAAAATATAATTATTCAGTAGACAAAGACAATAATATCAGTGTAGTAACAATTGCCTTGGGGATCATTCCACTCGTCTTTTACTTCTTCGCCTGAACAGTTTCGAGATGGAAGATTTCCTCTTATTTTTAGCTTTCTTTACTCCTATTCACCAAAGAATAGTGTATATTAGAATAATGCATTCAAATTGGAAAATCCATTCTAAAAGAAAAAAGGATTTCATGCAATACTTACCAAGATTTTGCATCATTTCATTCAGCTGCTGATCCTCCTCCACCTCCCTGAAATTGATCAAAAATAAAACAAAAGTTAGGCATTTTGTCTTGCTTGCATGTCAAGATGTTATATAAGCAGCATTGCTCTGCATTACTGATCACTCCTGTAATGTGAAAATTGATTATACTGTAAGATGCATCGTGTTACCTCAGCCTGTCTTCATCCAGACCCTCCACTATAGCATTTCTGCCGTCCACAATCTCCATCAGTCTCTGCATCAACTTCTTCTCCCGCTGTTGCTCCTCTTTGGACTTTAAATGATCTGTTATACCAAGTCGACAGACTTTAGTGCTGGAAAAAGAAAGTTGACAGAGGTGATGTTGAGAAAAGAGTCCGTGATCTCTTACCTGGCTTCTCCAGCAGCCTACGAAGTTCCCACTCCACACCTGGCTGCTGCTGCTCCAGCTCCTGAGTCCTGGCTCTGAGATATGCATTCAGCAATCATATGGTAAACCTGATTTATTATGCACATCACATCTACCCCAAAACTGTAAACCATCAACATCAACATTTCAGGATAAGAAGTTATTTTACATAATTGAAAAGAAAATGGCTTTGGCACAAAGTTAAACACAGACTATATCCACGATGTTCCACTTCCTGGGATTGCTCCACTGCCGCCGGAAATTCCACCAGATGTCCCTCTTTTTGGCCAGATGACCGTTACCTTCGGCTTTCTTTGTGTTGGAATTTTAAACTCCGGTTGATTTGTGAGGACTGACTGCTCCTCAGATCTCTGCAGGGTAAATCCAGACAGCTAGCCTGACTATCTGTCCAATTTGAGTTTTCTGTTGCACGACTAAAACAACCTTTGAACGTACACATGTTCCACCAAAACAAGTTCCTTCCCGAGGCTATTTTGCAGCAGCACCAAGGCTCCATCCGGCGCTTAGCGCCGCCCATGATGATTGTGATTGGTTTAAAGAAATGCCAATTAACCAGAGCACGTTTTTCTCCCATCCCGGAATGCTGTGTGGACTAGCCAGACCCTCCTTTGCAGCGCTGTGGAGGAAGGTCTGGCAATGCGAGACTAAACACAGACTAATAGAAACAATTACAACCAAAATTGTGAAATGTTTTAAGCTACAGAACAACTCACATGTATACAAGCTCTGACTCCTTCCTAATGTACATCTGCTTCTTTCGAATCAGGTTGAACCAGTCGACCATCAGTGGGTCCATCAATACGTCTCCCTTCCCCTCTGAAATACACACAGCATTTTTTTTAATGGTATTAATACACTGAGATACAATTTGTGACCCTTGATAATCTTTTAGAAAAGTCAAGTTCTAATATATTGTGTACATACATATATACTCAACACCTGTAAACCTTGTAGAAATTTCAAAAAAATAAGCATTTATTATCCACTCGGGCTAACTTGAACAGTTTAACGCAACTCAACTAAATGTTTCTGACTTGTGAGTGAATTAAATTCTCCAGGGACAAATTAAGCTCAGAGATTTCAGAGTGTTCAGACAGCAATATTTAAATATCATTTTGGCTCTGTGCTCTCCTGATAGCACATAATGCAGTGACTGAGGTTAAAGAGCAAGCTGTAGAATAATTGTTTTCATTCACATTATGTGTTTCAGTTGTTTAAATCGTTTACATCCTTTTATTTAATATAACAACCCAGAAGCCTCTCCTCATCCAGAATCATAGCTCATTTAATGTTCACCAGATCAACTCCTTGTTTTCATATGACATGATGATAATAAATTAGGTTTTTGGATGATTTGGTTGGTATGGAGCAGGGTGCAGGATTGTTGAGATGGAGGGTGACTCACCTCCTGGGGCCATGTCAACACTTCACTTAAGGTACTGTAGCAGTCAATAATACACAGCTCTGCACCTTAGGTGTAGGTAATCCTAAATCTGACACTTTAAAAGTGGCTGCACTTGACATTCAGAACATTAACATAGAAGCAAACAAATATTTGATATAATAAGATATAAAGTAATGGGGTCCTGAGCAGAGAATGAAGTCGCACTCCGTGTGTGTGTGTGTGTGTGTGTGTGTGTGTGTGTGTGTGTGTGTGTGTGTGTGTGTGTGTGTGTGTCTTCTGTTCTTTGTTTTAATAGCCGGTCCGGGTGCATGTGCATGTTAGTACATGTGGCCGTGAAAAACAATTTAATACGTATTTCACATATTGGGGAAGAGTCTGTGAGAGCAGTATGGAGGCAATCACAGCTCATTGTTTTTTTTCAGTATTTTGGGTACAGCCCCTTTAAACCTAATGTAAACATTAGAGTCATGTGCTGCAGAACAGATATCTTCAACAGTGAGGAATAAAATTGTCTTCATTTACTGTATAATTAACATTATTAGTCATCCTTGCTGCATTTACTTCCAAATAACACTACATTAATTTTTCTCACTGAAAGCTTGGGTGATATTTAATTTTACACTGGGTTCAATTTATTTTCTTAAAAAAAACAACAACTAAATTATAAACTAAAATGATTCGTTAATAAGATGACCAACTATTTTGATAATAATCAAAATATAAATAATAAGAATAATCTTTAGTCCAAACATTCCATGGATCCACTTACTCAAATGTGAGGTTTTGTTGCTTTTCTTTGTCAAATATGAAAGTAAACAATGTCTCTGGGTTTTAGACTGTTGGTCGCACAAAACAAGCATTTTGAATGTCACCTAAGGAAATTATAATGAGCATTTCTCATGATTTTCTGATATTGTATGTAAAAAAGAAAAACATGAATTGATTAATCAATAGTTGCAATAATCATTAGCTGCAGCTCTACTGTAAATACTACAGTAAACACAAGGGCAGGCATTCCAATCTATGATATAATTCCTCATCTAAAAATCCCCCAAATTGTCTTAATATGCAAGTTTTAACATGCAACACAGAGGGAATACAACAAATTTGTCTTATTTTTACTCAAAGTACAGTTAAGTTTTGACAAAGACAGTGATTAGTATATACATCTAAAATGTTTAAATATGTCCCTAAAGCAGTAATCATGGTTCACCAAGTCAGACTGGAATAACTGAGTAGGTGATCGATAGATTTTTAGAGTGACTATTTGCCAATCCCAATTAGTGACTAATCAATCAAAACACACACCAAAGCCACATTAACAATAAGGACAGACCGAGACTGAGGATATGACAAGGTCTACAACCTGCCATCCCCAGAACAAACAATATTTAATATTTTTATTTTATTCCAAATTGAACTTGAGTGCCAGGGTTTAGTTTTTACGACGACAAGTTGAGAAATAGATGATCTCCTAGGTGGTGTGCAATTGATGTCAAATTCTGGCCAAGCGATTGCATGCTTAGGCTTCCTGGGTGGCGAATAGGAAAAAAAGGTACGCAATCGACCAGAATATATATTACTATACCCAAGTCATGTTGACCTTGAGCAAAGCAATCAGGCCCCCTACTCCCACTACCTCAGAAGAGAAGCAACATCCCTGTGGGCTGTCTGTGCCTCTCACCTCATTTGGCTGCAGAAACAGTAATAGAAATGGCAGGTAAATCCCTAAACACACACACACCAAGCTCCAGCTGATGGCAAATGAATGTGTGTGTTCTGTGTGAAGCAACCAGGACAAAACTCTGCACCAGAGATGCTCTCACTGAAGCAGCAGTGGGATTCAGCAGTTTGCACAAATACAATCAAATACCAAAGTTTGTGTCAAGGTTATTCGCTGCAAGACAGCAAAATTGACTATTGCATTGGCATATTTTTCCTCAGAATAAGTGAGTTTGAGGAAGTGTATATTTTCAAAATTGCACAGCTTGTTTCTGACATGTCAACATTCAATTTTGTGTGCACATCTAAACAAGGAAAAGGAAGGAAGTGGGTAAAATGTGTTGTAGAGGAAGAGTGACAGGAACTAAGTACCTTCCTCACAGCAGCGGAGTTTCTTTTCCAGCTCCACACCCTCCTTCTCTAACTGAGCCACATTTGTCTCAATATCATTCAGGTCCCTCTCAATCTGCTCCACTGGAATATGATAAGACTTCACCTGATGTAAAAACAAAAGAATTTAAGAGTCACAGTATTTATAAGTATTGATAACTTTAATTTGAAAATTCCAACTTTGGCCACTTAAACGTAAAGAAGGTCGTCCATTTTTTACTGGGAATATAATGAAAGCATATTTGTAGAGCTGTTAATTAATCTCTTAAGAGACTTAATGGAGGGAACTTACAGAGGGTGACCTCATTTCAGTTCTGGAGGCGTTGGGGGGTGACAAATACTTTCCCTTTTTAGCACCTAAGAGGTAGATAAAATAGGATTAGATAGTCCTTTCATGGCAGCTTTTCAGAAAAGCATTGTCACATATGACTTCACCTGATTTATTTTCAGTGGAAAAGACTGCTCATGAAATCAACAAGATGGCTAAGGCCATGTATGTGTGCCTTTGATGATGACATTTAAAAAAAAAAAAAAAAAAAAGCTGGGAACCAACCTGGCAGATTTCCATGATTGGCTGGAGCAGTCATTGAAGAGCTAATAGATTCCACAGCTGGCCGTCTGGGTGGGGATTTCACAGGCGAGTGACTCCCATGTTTAAAACCTAAAATGAGGACAACAAGGTTTACATGCTGTAGAGCTGCAGAGTTCAACCCGCTAATGCCTTTTTCTGGTTTCTGCTAAAACAGAAGAAAAAAAAAAAACTCTACAAGAATCTTAAAACACAGGGCAGCATTCTTGTGAATTTTCAGCCATGTCAGCCCTGTCAGTCTGTCCACCACATAGGTCCAGACTGACATATCTCAACAACTTTGGATGGATTGCTATCAAACTTTGTTAACCAGTCATGGTCCCCAGAGGGTGAAGTCAAATGACCTTGGTATTCCTCGGACTTTTCCTCTAGCGCCACCATGAGATTGGCATTTGTAATTTTGTCTGAAATGTAAAACCTACTGGAATGCCATGGAATTTGGTACAGACATTAATTTCCCTCTCAAGATAGACTGAAATCACTTTGGTGATGATCCTCTGACTTTTACCCTAGCACCAGAATCAGGTCATCATAATTTTAAATTGTCCAATACTTTGGATTATGACTAATTACTTGCAAGATACTTAAGACATTCTCAATCTCAACTGTACTTTCTGTTTAACGCAAATTAGCATATGTTAGCATATACTAACAAGCTAAACCAAGATGGTGAACATGGTTAACTTTATGCTTAACGCTGCCATAATCAATATTTTTATAATAACAATGAACCACATGAAAGGGGCTGCTCATAGTGATGAAATACAGATACTAGGGCTGTACAATATATTGTTTATTTTATCGTTATTGCAATATTAACTTGCGTAATAAAACACTTGGAGATTTTTTTGAGTTAGTTGAAAGAGTATCGGTAGAAAACTACACTTCAAAATGTAACTGTCACTTTTTTATTGGTGCTTTTAATGTTCAATTCAATGTTCAATAACATAATGATGGATTTCAACAATACAAGCCATTTGTTTTATTTTAGCAGAATACTAAAAGCAGCAGAAGAGCAGAACTAAGTACACTTTAATATCTGTTATCATTAGCGTGATATTTAACGTTATCGCATATCTTTCTCATATTGTGCAATTATCACCTCAATCTTGACTACTCTACTAGTAGACACATCCTCGTATTCTCTCAAAGTCTCTTATTATAACTAACAGAAGGGACTCACCAAGGTTTCCAGAACCAAGCTGTGGTTTCTGGGGAGACACTACCCTAAAGTGTTCAGGATCAAACAGAGCAAAACTAACAGGTACTGCAGGTGTTGGAGCCATGGGAGACCTTGTTACACTGATGGGGACATTAGAGGAAGTCGCGGACATGGATCCAGGCTTATGTTGCTCAGTAAAGGCTTCAGCTTCAGCATGTCTGTAAGAAAGACAATGAAATAAGCCTTTAAAGTGTGTCACCATTCCCTCCATGTAAAAGTACAGCATTTATCCGGTACAGATATGATACACATATAGGCTGAACATAAGGTAAGACAATCCTTTATTAGTCCCATAGTGGAAAATTTGGAGTGTTACAGCAGCAAAGGGGACAGTGCAATAACAAGAAGCATCAGTACAGTAAAAGAAAAGCAAGATATAATAAGTAGACAGACTGAATGAATGGTTGATTTCACAGTATTGCACATAGCACAGTTATAGTATACAACAAAGAATAAAAATATAAGAAAAAGGCCTCACCTTTTATTTTGTAATGATAAAAGGTGATGAATGGAGGAATCATCAGCAGGTATAAGAAATTAGAGAATCTAGTGTTAGAGTAGGAAAGGTTCAGGCCTGGCACTCCCTGGGGCTTGTTAGGATGGGGGACAGAGCTAGCTGCTGCACTCTGAGCCAGTCAACATTAACAAAGATGGACGAAGCTTGATGGTTCTGCATTCTGGAGAGTGAATAAGCTGAATGGTAAGCGTTGTTCAAAGAAAAATCTTTTAAGACGTTTTTTTGTCCATCTGTGTGACTTTCCCACTTCCACCAAAGTGAGTCACGAGGTAATAGTTATTATAAATATAATTGAGGATACTTACTTTAAACCTTGCTCGATTTTCACAGGTTTAAGCTTCAATTGTCCCCAGACAGGATCTGCAGACAAAAGTAGAGTGAATGACTTCATCACTACTTCATCCATCACGTAAATAACTGTTGAAATCATTCTTCACTTCAAACCAGGGAGAAATGATCGCGTTTACTTTTATTTGACATCTGCTTTAGCAATGAAGTGCGCTCTCAAAGCAGTGCAAGTTTCTGTACACAGCAAACAAAAAAACTCCCTTGACTCTTCTACCTGGAAACACTAACCTGAACAGCTGATAATGAGTGCAGCTACTGGTGTCATTATCTAGTCTCTCACAACAATGCACTAAAGTAACTGATCCTGTCCTGCACATCTGTATTAAAAGACCCAAATTAGTGTAATTAATCCTAATTTCCAAAACAAGTTGGAGTAATGTCCATGGTCAATATGGTGTCCATATTAACAGGCAAAAAAATGACTTTCCATGATGGGGAGACTTCTATAAAAGATGACAATTTGATGACCATTTCTATTAAAAACTAACAGTAATTGTGTTTCTGTCTGAAAAGTGTCAGGATGCCACAGCCATGCTTGCACGTCCATCCAAAGAGAATGACAGTTCGACCATGAAAGCTCATTACAAGTGTGAGACAGAAATTAAAGTGTCAGTATGCAACACTGACCTGCCATCATGCTAAATGCACTGGCTGTTTAAATAGGGCAAAGATGACAAAAGGGCTTTGTTTTCTATGAATGTGTTCTGAGACAGACAGAGAGAAGAGGAGGGGTAAGGGGTGTTGGCTAGATGTCAAATAATGGATCAAGAACAACCAAAAGGAATTTAGTAGCGCTTGCCTTTGGCAGTTGTGTGTACAGTTATTGCCCTTGTGTTGTCTTTGTTGATGGCCTTCAGACATGGCGGTTCCTTATTGTTTGTCTGGCTGGTGGAGGGCTGTCTTGCCCAGTTTCCTGCTGGGCCTTGGCTGCATTTATCTTTTCTCAAACTGGGGCTGTCAGCTGAACTTGGCTTGTCTCCAAACCTGCAGAGAGGGGAAACCCTCATCATCAGCGTTAGTAAGAAAATTCATTACAAAACCATACAGACGTGGGAAAGACCAGAAATATTCAAGTATTGCAAGGGAGAATCTATTCATCGCCACAGAGAGTATTCAAAGTGCAATACTCACCGTCTCTCTGCTGATCGGATGGTGAACAGGCGTTTGTTGTTATTGTTGCAGTTTTCCTCTGCCAATTTCTTTCCAGTGGTTGTTCTGACTCTGCTCTTATCATCAGGACTCAGTGGGACCTTTGGCCTTCCTAAAACACTTGAGGGCTCTGTGGGCTTCCTGTTACCTGTTGAGGCCTCTGTGACTGGCACTGCAGCCTGGAAAAAACTCTGCCTGGCCGTCTGTGTCTTATGGGCTGAGGCCATCCAGGACCGGGAAGGTGGAGTGGGACTGATTGGCTTTAGGACAATATTCAATGGGGCTGACAGCACAGAAGAAGAGGGGCGTGATGCAGGCTGGGTCTGGCTGACACTATTTAATCGCCCAGCTGAACTGGCGGGTCCGTTTTTGATCCCAGCTTCAGAGGAGGAGGATTTGCAGCTGTTCTGGTGGGCGTTACAGATAAAAGTGTCTGGATTCTTCCCAGGTTTGTAGCCTCCTGAATGAAGCACGCTGGAGCATTCACTGCATCTGGTGGAAGTTTATTAGCATGACATTTTTAATGTAATAACAGTACATGACACAAGGTAAGTATCTGTGAATATAGATTCAATTCTTACTTGAAACAGCTTCTGTGATAGAGCTTGCCATCCACAAAGTGCCTCTGAACCAGATGAACATGGCTCTTGCATGCAGCACATTTGCTATTGAGAGTTCCATTTTTGTTGGAGTTTTCCACAAGAACTTCCTTCTGTGAAAGAAAACTAAAACTGAGGTAACGCTCTATTCAAAAAGGAATTGCGCTTACCTTAACATTTACCTAACCCACAAAAAAAAGGGGAAAAAAATCCTCCTTGTTCTTATATATGATAATTTAAAAAGTAATCGTGTTAGACAACAAAGATGTATTGTAAACAACCATAATTTCAAATGTTTGATGATGTGTTCTGACACGAGCACTGACCTGAACAGCAGCTCTGGCCAACTTGGGTGAGGTCTGAGCAGGGAGAGTGGAGGGTAAATGATTCTCAATGGCGGTTTTAGGCACAAAGGTTTTGGCAACCACTGGGAGATTTTTCTTCTCTGATGGCTCCTCCTTGGAACCCTCTGCTGGCCTTTTTACACCTCCCACTGAGGGAAAGGGGAGGGGGGGGGGACACTATCATCATTACATTATAGCACAAGAGAGAAGCAATACACTTCAACTTGAAACTGAAAAAGAAATATGCCTGAAAGTATGCATTGTTGCAGCTCAAAAATTATCTACACCGTGGCTAAGCATTTTTAAACCAGTCATATTCTCACTGGGAGGCCGTCCTTTGAAGTAGTTGTGGTACTGGGAGACGTAGGTAAGAATGCTCAGCCTGTCTGGGACCCTTAAAGCCACCATGTCTTCTGCATCTAACAAAGCTGGAATTCCCAACTTCTCCTCTGCGACCTGAAAAGCCTTAAGAAGAAAAAAAATTACACAGTTTAACAAACAGCCCTAGACTTCTGCCAAGACTACATGTAATGGTAGTATATGGTGCACCAAGTAAACACATCCAAACCATTTTTGTCATATAAAAACATGGTATTCACTTCAGTAATGTCAGCTCCTACAATTACAGCATGTGTAAAAATGTCAGACAATACAATCTACTTTAAATAGACTAGCAGTATTCTGTGGCTCAGCCCAGAGAGGTTTGAAAGGGCTGCATAATGAATAGCACACTTCCTGTGAGCTTGTAGGGATAAGAAAGGGGATGGAGGGAGCAAGATAGCAGGCATTGTTTAGGATCAGCCATGCTCATTAAATTTAAAGCAAAGCCTTACTGAATACCAAGTCTGCTTATATAAAAGAAAAGCACAAAAGATAAAGAATTTGAGGATCTGTTTGGCTTGTTTTTCCTACAAACTCACACAGACAACTCATAAAATAACCACCTGTAAGAAACATGACACTATTCATGAAATATAGAAGGGTGTGAATTACTGTAACATTCTTATGTTTCAGTACAGGGAGCATCCTCAAACAGTTGATCAAAACTAAATTCTGATAAAAACACACTATGCTGTGGCCACAAATATGGTTAACACGTCTTCTTCTTGCATAACATTCAAGAAATAAAAGAGAGTGGCTTCAAGTGAACTGTCATTGTGAAGATCGAGTGGCAGAGGATAGCAAGCCTCATTCAAAATGAATAGCCTGGAGAGCCTCTCCCCTGAGCTCAGGTTTGTTGCTGACACTGCCAGGATCATCCAAGACAACAAGGAAGTCGTACAGAGTGCATAATGTAGCACTCTGCAGGGTCTGTAACCCTCAGAGGAAGCTGGTAAAATGGAAGAAGACTAAATAATGGAGAGGTCCCCGCTGTGTTGTTTGGGTCATTTGGGGGTTAACAAAATAAATGAGGTCAAGTGGACAGAGGCTGAGTAAAGATTCAGAAACTTTAAATTTGATAGGAGTCTAAAAGTGATAGCGAGATGTACTTTCTACCATGCAGCTTCTGCTGAAACTGCTCTGCTGCTAAAATGTTGAAACAGCTAAATCTGCTGCATAAATGCCAAGTCGAGAACAAACACTGTGTGAATCTCTGGATGCGCTGTCATGTGTAAGGGGTTAATGAAGTGGCTGTTTAATGCTACATCAAATCAAATCTCGAGTATGAACTCTGTTCCACTCAATGCGACAAAAGGTTAAACAACTTGACATCTTACCAGTCTGTTGTTCTCAAACACATCCTCCTCTTTGAGTGAGTCATAGTCTCTGGGAAAAGAGAAATACAATGAACAGAGAGAGAGAGAGAGAGAGAGAGAGAGAGAGAGAGAGAGAGAGAGAGAGAGAGAGAGAGAAGTTAGGCGTGCTGGTGAAAAACATCTAACTTGGACCCTGAGGATTTCAAATTTAAATATAAAAAACTAATACAAAGAGGTTACATTTTCAAGGCATTATGTTTCTTACACATGATAGATCTCCTTAAAAATACCATTCCATACTTAACAGCAGGACTGACAACACTAACTAAACTAAAACGAGCACTGGAAAATATCGAAATTACAAAATAGAATTTCAATAAAATCACTTTCAGGTCAATACTGTGTACCAAAGACATACAGCCTTGTAGAAAACTGCACTTAAGCAATTTGTCCAGGCTGCCTCTGGACTCAAACAAAAGTAGCCTACTAAACCAAACCCCGGCAGAATTTAACCTCTACATTTAAACCACTTCTTCAAAGTTAAATACTCACATCAGGTCCGGTCTGTACTTGTGTATAAGCGCACAGAAAGCCAATCCGTTCTTGAATGATGTCGTCATGTTGGTGATGGCTACATCTCGGTAGCCGTCACACTGCACTTTACACCACTGCTCCAAAGCCTTGATGGCAGCCATGCTCCTAGCGCGAAAGAGACACTGTGCGCTCAGTAGCCTACAGACTAAGTGTGCAACAGGCTAAGGCTTCAGTGTGGAGGAGTCGGAGGAAAGAGAGATCAAAACAAATTGTGTCTGTTCGGGGTTTGGCCGTGAACTGCGGCGCTGCAGCTGCGTCCTGTTTCCTTCTTTTACCTGAACGACAGCCGGGGCTGGGCAGCAGGACAAGCTGCTGCTGTGCGTTTCTCCCTCCACTCATTACACTAATTGACACCGACTGCTGATTCATCATTAACAACAGTTGAATTAAATTCAGCCAGAAAAGGTAAATAGGTTTTTGGTTTGGTGCACTTTTTTTTTTTTTTTTAAGTAAACTGAATTAATGTAGAATTCTGGCAGGTGTCCAAATCAACATATCAATAACTTTAACTAACCTGCTTTTTAATGCACCAATCATTACAGAATATCATTCTAGTGTACAAAACATTAAGTGTCGGTATTTAGTATCTTATCATATAGGCTAGGTTACAAATGTGGTTAATGTATTTTTTTAACTTGACAAAAGCTAAAAACTGATTGTGTTGTCTGATTCAGCATCATCTCCCAGTATGGAGGTTAAAATTCCACTTAGCTAGCTGACAATAAAAGGTTTGTCATTCAAGGATGCCACTATGAAATGTTAAAGAGTCCACAGAGATCTCCCTATATTAAATGTGACCTTTAGGTAAAATGAAGACAGATTTAAATGGTTTATAGTTGTTTGCTTCTGGTCATTAAATCCTTTCCTGTAGAGTAGCCATCTGGATTTTTTTTAAATACAAGTTGCAGTATCCGAGTGCTAACAGTCTGACTGAAGGGAACAAATGTAGGCCTATTGACATTTTATTTTGTTGTTTTTTAGATTACTTCTGATGAGGCATAGAGACTTTGACTTATTTGATAGAATATAGTTGACTAAAGAGCCATTGTTTTGTGAGAAAGGATGTTGCTCTGCTTTTGTAGCCTATAAAAGGTCTATTTAAATACCATATTAATATAGCCTAAATAATTCATTTTTAATCAAATGCTTCCTAAAATTCATCTTTTTGGGGTCCCAGTAAAGGAGGAAGATGCTGTATGTAATTAAAACACCAGGCTTGCTTTCTCAGCCAGCATATCGGGGTCAGTGTACAGTATGATAACAGAACTGAATCTATGACATACATTTTTTTCCCCCAGTCATCTTTGTGTGGGGCCTAATTGGGGCCTAATTGAGGCCAACTTTTGTTATTTGTCAGATTCTGCCCTAATTAGCCCATATTATTGTGTCCTACCAAATTTTAGGGAAACCTTGTGACTTGATTTCTCAGCCACTTTCATAAAGTAAACTGATCATGGAAATTTTTACTTGTAAAGTTTGTCAGAGCTATGTCGCAAAGTTTGAAGTCATTTCATCTAAACAGGAAAAAAAAATAACTCTAATATTCCAATATGCTTCTCTGACAAAGTAGTTTAAACTTAGACTGCAAGACATTGTTTATTTGTCACAACAACATGGTCTCCATGTTGAAATGAAGCAGAGTAACATACCTTCAACAGTTTGACTATTGTCCCTACAACTAAATAAGAGATGTGTGGCTAAAATGCATGCATTAGTTGGATTTTGAAAACACATACTGCATGTTGCCTTGTCTGACCTATCAGTCCCATCTATCCTGTCTGAGGACATTTTCATGCCCAGAAGGGGGCAGTGTTACACTGCACTGCTAGAGACTGTTTCACCACTAACCCAACCTGTGGTCAAATGCATTAACAATACATGCAAACAGACGTGCTACTATAATTTCCATGCAGAAGTATGTAGCATCCATTACTTGTACTATCTATTATTATTATTATTATTATTATTATTATTATTATTATTATTATTATTATTATTATTATTATTACTATAATATATATAACTTCTTATAGGTCTATGTTATCAGAAGATCCAACCTCTTATGATATTGTACTTTGTTTTGACTGAGTAAAGCATGATATAAAATACTCTGGGCAGAGGCAGTATTTAAAGACACAGACATGGAAATATGAATGAGGGGTGTGCCATATCATATCGTTTTACCAGAATAACATTTTTAATATTATATGATATGAAAAAAATCATATTGTGATAATGGAAATATTCTGACTTGTTGACGTAATTGCCTGTTAATTTGGCAACTGTAGATGTGCACTTTGTTGTACATTTATATTTTATACAGAATCTGAATCTCACTCTGAGTTACTGTTGTTTACAGACTAAAAAACAGAGATAATTTTTTTACTGAATATTTGAAGGCAACCTGTTAATGTTAATGCTGACATATAACACTATAACACTTATGTTGTTGCAATTGTATGTACTTGTAATTAATAATAAAATATTGTTAAGTATTTTGTCATATCATCAAGAATATTATTATTATTAAGGATATACTCTGAAATATTGTGATATTTTTTTTAGGGCCATATCGCCCAGCCCTACTAATAATTTACTCTATCACTCCGAATAATTTTGTCTGCAGTTTAACGACTGAAAGAAAATGGCTTTCATAACCTGAATTTAGCCAAACAAGTGTTTTTAGGGCTATAGCCAGATCAAGGATGTTTAAAAAACACCACATTGTGTCACATTTTGTGACTTCACCATTTATTTACCACACCTATTATGAATTATGATATTATCATTTTGAATGCATTGATCGTTTAACGATTTTAAAACAAGCCCTCAAATATTCACCTTTTCAGATTCACATATCTTCATGGAATCTGTGTCACTATCAATGAAAACAAAAAAAAGTGTACTATGTTTTTGATGCATATAGTTTAAAACAAAATAGACATGTACCATCTATATACAGTAGACTCACTTTTCACGATTTCATTTTTCAGCTATTTCCATTGTTTCCTGTGAGGATGTGTGGCTGCATGCAGACATCCTGCCTGTCTGTGAAGGTAACCCGAGAGGTCAGGATTAGCTCGTCTTTAGTGAAATCATTTAGAAATGATTTGACTGTATCAGATTTCAGCTGCACCCTGATAGACTGATATGATAAGATGTATAGATGTAAGATGTGATCAATTGTCACTGTTATCTGTTCAAGAATGACCTGTATACATTCATTCACTGTTGACAACCTCAGTCACATGCATGACTTGTTGAAAACAGCGTTCTGAATATGGAGACATAAACAGCACATGCATGTGAGATAATCAATCAGTTCTAAAAGGACTGAAAATGGGAGGGTACAGAGAGTATTTACAGTTTTACAGTTGTATTAAAATAACTTTTAAAATTATATTTAAATAAAATTGTCCAGAAAATGTCATCAAAGAGGTTAGTTGGAATATACCATGAAGATAAAATTGAAAATAGTGTGACAAGATAAGTACTTGTTTATCATTTTAATTGGAAAATCATGTAGAAGATGACTATAACATTATATGCTTAGCTAACTAATTAAGCTCCTCATCCCAGATGGACAGGTTTAGTAAAGTATGTTCCTGCATATTAATAGTTATAGTATTAATAGCTTTTTATTATTATTATCTGTACAAACAGGAAGTAGGAAAACTATCCATCACTGTGCATGGCATCATCTTCCTGTGTTTGTGACTGTGTGTCGCCTCCTGACATGTTTACAGTGCTGTGGATCTCGGCCTCGTGCTCTCTGGCTTTGGCCCTCAGCTTGGCGATGCTGCACGTGCGGAGCTCCTCTGAGCTTGGCCCCTCCGGCCTCTCCCACTTCCCCGGCCTCTGGGTTACAGGCTGCATGCGCACGCTCAGCGCAGTGCCCGCCGCTTTTGTCCATGGATAGTTTTCTCCTTCCTGCCGTCTCTCCCAGTGCTCGCCGTCAGAACCTTCTGTCTGCTGTTTTAAACTCCTGCTCGCTTTCTCAGACGTTTCATCATTGTCTCTTTTTACATAAGGCCCTGCAAGCTGGCCCTGGAGCTTCAGTTGCCGCCTCATCTTGGCACGGCGGTTTTGAAACCAAACCTGAAAAGTGAAATGAAGGAGTACTCAATATAAATGATATGCAAGTATAAATAAATAAACAAATACATTTGTAATGTAACAACTTGTAACAGTTTCAAAATGACAAAAAAAATGTTTTGCTCAAATTTAAGCTTCAAAGTTGAACAACCTTTATCCACACTATTTGACCACTTTTTCAGCACATTTTAGGATATGGTCCCATTTTAAGCCAACTGAGTTTTAGGTTGTTGTAATAACTTTGACTGCTGAAGCTTCATATTGGTCTCAGCTGAAATTTGGAAAGCACTTTTGCAAGTACTGAAAATTTCGGCCTCCATCTCTTACAGTGTAGCCGTGTTACTAAGGAATCTCTTTGC
Source organism: Sander lucioperca (assembly GCF_008315115.2). Classification (NCBI taxonomy): domain Eukaryota; kingdom Metazoa; phylum Chordata; class Actinopteri; order Perciformes; family Percidae; genus Sander; species Sander lucioperca. Next base: position 5,156,549 of record NC_050193.1, on the reverse strand, counting down.
GGCCAGCACAGACAAGCGGCACAAGTACAGAAATCAATGACTGTTTCAATATACTTTATTCTTTATACTTTATACTCTAAATTTGAGTATATTTTTAAGGCAGACTTGAAAAAATATGAACCTATACTTTAAAGCTACATTGCATTTATACTGACAAAAATATACATTTTTTAGACAGCCTTTCTTTGCTGTAAAATGATGCATCTCCCTGGAATTCAGCATCACATTTTTGGTATTGTTGAAAATGTTAACATCTTGAATAGAATTAAGAAATGTGTGTGGATTTAAATAATGTTTATCTCTCAGCACTAGTTGGTACTGATGCACCTGCAAACGAGTTTGTAGGGCTGAAGAGCTTTATTTGCACACTGTACATCAAAATTAATATCAGTGAGTTGAATGAGTATGAAGCGAACATTTCCAGAAGAAGTTCAGTGTACTACCAATTACCTGTACTCTGGCCTCGATGAGGTCCAGTCTGAGGGCCAAGGCTTCCCTCATGAAGATGTCTGGGTAGTGGGTGGTCTCGAAGGCCTTCTCCAGCTCCTCCAGCTGCCAGCTGCTGTAGTTGGCCCGTGCACGACGCTGCTTCACTGGCCTCTGTTCATCTGGAAAGCACAGCGAAAGCACCAATTACACAATCGCCAACGGGTGACAAGGAACTAATGGCTCTAGATTGGATAATTAGCACAGCGATCATTAGGCCCACTTTAACACTGCTTGATAATTGATTGTTAGTTACGAGCTGTTAGTCAATATTTTGTAAACATTTACACTGCAATCAGATGGTGCTCACTGACTGTCTTAGAGACTGTGGTCAAACTGTGCCAGTTTGGCTGTGCATTATCTCCACAAGTCCTGTATTTTCTGCCCCTTTTTGGCCACAACAGCTGTTATTTTGAACTCACCTATGCCCTCTGTGAGTGGCCCCATCCCGACTGCCTGTGTTGCCAGGAGAAAAGCTTCCTTGCAAGGCTCTGGCTGCAGATAATTCCTCAAGGATTCATAGCTGATAAAGGGCCCCGGGATCAGAATCTGAGGTTGAGAGCCCAGTCTGGTTGGGAATGCAGGGAAAAAGTGAGCTGCAGGTGATTGGAAAACTGCAGGCAGGAGAGTAGATACCAGTTGCCCTGGGCCAAACATGTCCATGCTGTTAGTAGTCCAATATTAAGTGTCAGTCCACTGAAAAGGGCCAGGTTGACTCCTACAGGGATGCTGACGGAATGGTTAAATGCATCCCAAAGTCCATGAAGGTTAGAATAGAAAACAGTGATGGTCCACTACATGTATCTGTCCAGTTGGTTGGTAAAGCTGCTGCATGTGGCTGAGGGGCTCAACAGGTATGCAGGTTGTCTGAAGAGTAAAGGTAATGCTTGAGTAGTGGAGGTGGTCTCACTTTAGTTTTCTGTGCTTCTCCTCCAAATCCTCTCCCCCGCCTTTCCCAGTCACATGACCTCCAAACACACAGCAGGGCTTGGTTTTCAGGACGGAGGTGAAAATGCAACCTGTGATTCATCTCAGTGGATTATCAGTATTACTCCATCAATGTTTGCTGTATTTGTCATTACTTTTCCAAAAGCAATCTGTTTCTCACATTTTAGTGGAAGGGTATGTGTCCCCTGGATTTTTCTCTCTCTCTCTGCCTACCTGGGACAAGTTGCAACATCTTTGGCTTCTGAAATTTCAATCAGTGAGATGGACAGGAGCTCAGTGTGTGGAAACTCAGATGTGTATGCATATTTAGACACGTTTGCCTTAAAAGATTTGCACAACTCTTATCTGGTCTGTTTAACTGTTGTCAAATATAATAAGAACAAATTACTGCAAAGGAGCCATAATCAAAACACAAGTTGTTAAGTCCTGAGGGATGAAAACAAGCACAAAAGCAGCAGACCCTGAACAACAGGTTCCAGGATAAACACACTCCTGACAGTGAAGAGACAAACCTGAAAGCTCATTTGCTGAATGTTTATAATCCCTCCTAGTACTTTGTGTTTACTCTATTGTTGATTTAATTAAAAAAAAAAAATTCTAAAGTTGGGTTGTTTATTTTCCACATCGCCAAGACAGAATGTGCAAAAATAATGATGCCTGGGAACTTAACGAGTAGTGGCAGCGTACACACACAAATCCCTTCTTTACATGAGAGTAGAAATGTACTAATGAAATATTAAACGAGGTAAACCAGGTGGAATGAAAATGTGACACCTGTGAGAATAACAAACACCTAAATTATTGTGCCTAACTACTACAGTGGTACAAATGTGCCTTTTGCATGGCATAGTTTTCAATCCTTATAAGACTTACGATCATACATTTATGTCATCTTTATATTTGAAACTTTGACAACATATAGTCCCTTATTTATGGATTTCTGGAAAAGGCAGCCACTGGCTGCCATATTTGTTTGGATAAGGAAAATGAATTGCTACTTGAGAATTGGGTTAAAATTACTGTATTTATTTATGTATATATTTTTTTTACATACACATGGTCTGATATAGTCCGATATCTTGTTAAATGGCCTTCTTAGTTTTTGTCTGAATGCAGCATTCACAGTATTGTTATTTGATTCTTCCGTATGACTTTTGGTCGCCTACTACTTGCTACTGCATACTTTCAGCTACGAAAACCATTCAAATATCAAAATGTTTAGCTCTTTAAGGACATTTGTGCTTGTATTCTACTTTTTTCTACCATTATACTTTTTAAAATATTAAGTCTTTTTTCTTTTATGTTGAAAGTCAATGGAGCAATCTTCAGATCCTCTTCAGGCTTCTTCTCTAGCACCAGCAATTAGAGACTGCACACTCTCACCCTGGGTTCGATCCCCAGTCCGGGCTGGGCCATTTGTGTATTTTTGACATACTACACTATGACTTTTTATCTCTTTTTTTACATACTATACTATGCTATGACTTTTTTCGACATACTATACTATTATGTTTTATCACTTTTTTCGACATACATTACTATGATTATTTTTGACATACTATACTATGACTTTTTGATGACTTTTTTTCGACATGCTATACTATGACTTTTTTATGACATACTATACTCTGACTATTTTTGACATACTAAACTATGGCTTTTTTATGACTTTTTTTCAACATACTACAACACACTTTTTTAACATACTATACTGTACTAGTATACTATTACGTTGTATCACTTTTTTCGACATACAATACTATGACTTTTATCACTTTTTTCGACTTACTTTACTATGACTGTTTTTGTCCTACTATACTATGACTTTTTATGACTTTTTTTTCGACATAATATACTATGACTTTTTATCACTATTTTTGATATACTATACTATGTCTTGTTATAAATTTTTTGACATACTATAGTAAGACTTTTATCTCTTTTGTTATGACTATTTTGACATACTGTACTTTGACTTTTTAATGACTTTTTAGACATACTTACATACTTTGTTAACTTACTTTTCATCATTTTTTCGACATACTATACAATGATTACTTTGACATACTATACTATTACTTTTTATCACTTTTTTGACATACTATACTATTAATTTTTTTGACATGACTTTCTTATTACTTTTTGACATACTATGCTATGACTTTTTATCACTTTTTTCGACATGCTATACTATGACTTTATCTGTTTTTTGACATACTATACTATGACTTTTTTTTGACATACTGTATAATGACTTTATTATCACTTTTGTCAACATACTATACTGTAACTATTGTTGACATATTATGCTATGACTTTTTTATGACTTTTTTGACATACTATACTATGGCTTTTTTTCAACATACTATATAATGACTTTATTATCACTTTTTTCGACACACTATACTATGACTTTATCTCTTTTTTTCAACATACTATACAATGATTACTTTGACATACTATACTGTCTTTTTTATCACTTTTTTACATACTATACTATGACTTTCCGACATACTATACTATGACTTTTTCATGACTATTTTATGAAATACTATACTATGACTTTATCTCTTTTTTCAACACGCTATACTATGACTTTATCTCTTTTTTCAATATACTATACAATGATTACTTTGACATACTATACTTTGACTTTTTTATGACTTTGTGATATACTATACTATTACTTTTTATCACTTTTTTCGACATACTATAATAACTATAATAACTATTGTTGACATAATATACTATGCGTTTTTTTATGACTTATGACAGTATAGTATGACTTTTTTATCTCTTTTTTCAACATACTATACTATGACTATTTTGACATACTACACTTTGACTTTTTTTTTTGAGTTTTTTTAGACATACTGTTACTTGTTATCAATTTTTTTGACTACTATACTATGACTTTTTTTATCACTTTTTTTGACATACTGGACTGTTACTACTATAGTATGACGTTTTATCTCTTTTTTCGACATACTATATGATGACTATCTTGACATACTATTCTTTGACTTTTATATCATTTTTTTCGACATACTACACTATGACTTTTTTTGACAAACTATACTATGACTTTTTATCACTTTTTTGACATACTACACTATAACTATTTTTGACATACTATACTAAAGCTATTTTCAACATACTATGTTATCACCTTTTTTCGACATACTATATACTATGACTTTTTTTTACTTTTTTTTTGACATACTATACTATGACCTTTTTATCTCTTTTTTCGACATACTATACTATGTCTATTTTAGACACCAAACTGTGACTTTTTATTACTTTTTTTTTACATACTATGGTATGACTTTTATATCTCTTTTTACGACATACTATACTATGACTATTTTGACATACTACACTTTGACTTTTTTATCACTTTTTTAGACATACTATACTGTTATCAATTTTTTTGACTACTATACTATAGCTTTTTTGACATACTAGATGGTTACTACTATACTATGACTTTTTATCACTTTTTTCGACACACTATACTTTGACTATTTTTGACCTTCTTTAATAGGACTTTTTTATCACTTTTTTCGGCATACTATACTATGACTATTTTTGACATACTATACTATGACTTTTTTATTTTTTTTCTTCAACATACTATACTATGACTTTTAGACATAGTATACGATTACTTTTTATCACTTTTTTGACATACTATACCATGACCTTTTTCGACATGACGTTACTATCACTTTTTTCAACATTCTATACTATGACTTTTTTATCACTTTTTTCGACATGCTATACTATGAGAATTTTTGACATACTATACTGTGAATTTATCACTTTTTTTGACATACTATAAAATTACGTTTTTGACATACTATACTATGACTTGTATCTCTTTTTTCGACATACTATACTATGACTTTTAGACACAGTATATGATTACTTTTTATCACTTTTTTGACATACTATATTATGACTTTTTTATCTCTTTTATTCGACATTCTATACCATGACGTTTTTGACATACTATACTATGACTTGTATCTCTTTTTTCGACATACTATACTATGACTATTTTTACATACTGTACTTTTACTTTTTTGATAAACTATACTATGACTTTTTTGTCACTTTCTTCGACATACTATACTATGACTATTGTTGACATACTACACTATGACTTTTTCATGAATTTTTTGACATACTATATTATGACTTTTTTATCACTTTCTTTGACATACTATTCTTTGACTTTTTTCGATTCACTATACTATGACTTTATTATCATTTTTTTCGACATACTATACTTTGACTTATTTATCACTTTTTTTGGCATGCTATACTATGACAATTTTCGACATACTATACTATGACTATCACTTTATTTGACATACTTTAAAAAAAATGTATTTTTTATTTTTCTTGAACAATCAACAGCATGTTTTAAAAACAAAACAAAATAAAAACACAAAAACACAAACATAGACAAATCAATCACAATTTAATAAAGAACTAAAACAAGGATAAGTGTTCGAGAAGGAGAAGGCGGAAGCATGTTTACAAAATCCTAAACCTACTTTGCAATATAATATAATTACAAAACTAAAACGATATGCATACATGAAATTTTAGGTCATACAATACAACAATACACAACATACAACAATACAATTACATTACCATTCATTTCCTATGTTTAGGTCTCTTCCTTTTTATATTGGTCAAGTATTGTTTTCTTTATTCTATTTTTGAACTGTATAATATGTTTGATTTTATTGTTTAGTCCATTCCATAAGGTCACCCCACAAACTGTGCTATGACTATTTTTATCTCTTTATCCGCAATACTATCACTTTTTTTAACATTCTACATTTGGTGGCTCAGTGGTTAGCATTGTTTCAACTACACCAACAAGTAGGCAGTACAGACTTTGATCCTTGGTTCGATACCCTGTCCTGACTGGGCCTTTACTATGAGAATTTTTGACATACTATACTATGACTTTTTATGACTTTTTTACATACTATACTATGACTTTTAGACACAGTATACAATTACTTTTTATCACTTTTTTGACATACTATACTATGACTTTTTTTATCTCTTTTATTCAACATACTATACCATGACTTTTTTGACATACTATACTATGACTTTTTTATGACTTTTTGACATACTGTAACTGTACTATTACTTTTTAATCTCTTTTTTCGACATACTATACTAGGACTATTTTTACATACTGTACTTTTACTTTTTTGATAAACTATACTATTACTTTATATGACTTTTTTGACATACTATACTATGACTTTTTTATCACCTTCTTCGACATACTATAGTATGACTATTTTTACATACTGTACTTTTTTATCTAATTTTTCAACATACTATACTATTACTTGATATGACTTTTTTCAACATACTATACTATGACTATTGTTGACATACTATAATATGACTTTTTTATGACTTTTTTGACATACTATACTATGACTTTTTTATCACTTTCTTTGACATACTATTCTTTGACTTTTTTTGATTCACTATACTATGACTTTATTATAATTTTTTTCAACATACTATACTTTGACTTATTTATCACTTTTTTTGACATGCTATACTATGACTTTTTTCGACATACTTTTTAAAAAAATTTTAATTTTAATTTTAATTTTTCTTGAACAATCAACAGCATGTTTTAAAAACAAAACAAAATAAAAACACAAACATAGACAAATCAATCACAATTTAACAAAGAACAAAAACGAGGATAAGTTCGAGAAGGAAAAGGCGGAAGCATAATGTTTACAAAATCCTGAACCTACTTTGCAATATAATATAATTACAAAACCAAAACGATATGCATACATGACATTTTAGGTCATACAATACCTTTCACAATACACAACATACAACAATAAAATTACATTACCATTCATTTCCTATGTTTAGGTCTCTTCCTTTTTATATTGGTCAAGTATTGTTTTCTTTATTCTATTTTTTAACTGTATAATATTATGTTTGATATGATTGTTTAGTCCATTTCATAAGGTCACCCCACAAACTGTGCTATGACTATTTTTTATCTCTTTATCCGCAATACTATTGACATACTATACTAAGACTTTTTTTTATCACTGTTTTCAACATACTTCACTATGATTTTTAATGACTTTTTCGGCATTTTTTTAATAGGACAGCTCAGATATGAAAGGGGGAATGACATGCAGCAAAGGGCCACAATTGAACCGGCGGTCGCTGCGGCAAGGACTGAGCCTCTGTACAGTGGGCACCTGCTCTACCAGGTGAGCTAGCTTTTAATCACTTCATTTGACATACTATACTATAACTTTTATCAATATACTATACTATGACTTTTTTCAACATATACTATTACTTTTTTTGACATACTATACTATGACTTTTTAATCACTTTTTTCGGCATGCTATACTATGAGAATTTTTGACATACTATACTGTGACTTTTTATGACTTTTTTACATACTATACTATGACTTTTAGACACAGTATACGATTACTTTTTATCACTTTTTTGACATACTATACTATGACTTTTTTATCTCTTTTATTCGACATACTATACTATGACTGTATCTTTTTTCAAAATACTATACTATGACTTTTTAATGGCTTTTTTCGACATACTATGCTATGACTATTGTCGACATACTATTCTATGACTTTTTTATAGATTTTTTGTGTTATTTGTGTTATACTATACTATATACTATATGATTTTTTTCAACATACTATACTATGATTTTTTAGTGACTTTTTTTCGACATAATATACTGTGACTTTTTAAGAGGACAGCTCAGATATGAAAGGGGGAATGACATGCAGCAAAGGGCCGCAGGTCGGAACTGGCGGCCGCTGCGGCAAGGACTGAGCCTCTGTACATTGAAGTGCTACCATGTGAGCTAGTTTTTAATCACTTCTTTTGGAATACTATACTATAACTTTAATCAATATACAATACTATTACTTTTTTATTCACTTCACTATCACTTTTTTCGTCATACTATACTATCACTTTTTTCGACATACTGTACTATGACTGTTTCATCACTTTTTTTCGACATACTATGCGTATAGTATAGTATGCTATTTACGTACCTATACTATACTTTATTAACGTACTTTACTTCGTTGCACGGTGGCTCAGTGGTTAGCATTGCTCCAACTACACCAGCAAGTTAGCAGTTGACTGTAGACTGTGACCCTTGGTGCGATACCTAGTCCAGGCTCTTATAAATTTTTATTTGACCCAACTTATTCATTACTCTTTCAGTTACTTCCTCATCCAAATTAAAGCTGGCAATTCAGTTTAGCATCGGCTTTTACATAAACTTTCATACCACTTTGGTATAATTTGTTTTTTTTAAGACAGTGTAAAAAACTTGGTGCTAGTTTGGTACAGACCGAAATTTAAATAAAATTAAACTGTCAACTCAACATATTGAACTTGTAAAACTATAATACCACTTTCTGAAACCAACTGGCGTGAGGTTGCTAGATTGACTTTCAGTGTAACAATACACTGAAACAGTATAAAAACATTCACTGTCAGATGTTTGGACTTAGTCTTCATGTTTTATCCTGTGTTTGTTATTAACTGATATACTGCAATAATTAGGGGTGATGATGTATTCTTACCATCGTTGTAAAGTATCTAGACAGTAGTCAAAGTGTTAACACTTACAGAATTTTTCCATCTCAGATCAAACCATACACATCAACACATTAACAGCCAAGACAGGAAGATTATTAACACTTTTTTTCTGTGAGCAAGGCAGCTGTAGCTTACTGTTGATAGATCTCTGATGAGATGATCGCCAGCACTGTCTATGTGAATTAAACACAGGTGTGTCAATTAATCTGAATATACATATCACCTAACAACACATCTAGCTAACTGCTCATCAGCTCAGATGGTGGTGAAAACATTCAGCTGTCAGTGTTGTCACGGCTGAACTGGATGGCTGAGGCAGCTTTGATCAGCCCGGGACCTCTGCAGCCGGCAGCTGGTCGGAGCCGAGGTGAGTCACAGGATGGTCATTCCTCTGCGAGCAGCAAGGACTGCAACTCCCTCACCTGTGGCCCTTTCATCTGCACCTGTTCAAACACTAAATTAATGCCTTAGTGGAGGCAGTGAAGAAATCAGTATTATGGTTTGACCGATTTGGATTTCTTTAAAGCTCATGTTGAGACTGAAAGACAATATTTAGTTAAATATATGTTTTTACGTCAAAAGAATTTCAAATATTCCCAATTTCACCCATAATTTGATTCCTGACACAAAACAATTCTGTAACAGCATTAGGAACATCATGGGACACTTAGACTCTCCAGTGAAATTTTACTAAAAAAACATTTTTATAAGGTAGCCATATCCCGTCTATATAATTAGAAGGTATATTGAATAAAAAAAATAATTTAGACTCTACATTACTTTAATGTAGGTGCATCAATGGGCGATATAACCAGCTGATTAAAAACAACTTTAGTGTGTATGCATGTGCATGTGCGTGTGCGTGTGCGTGTGCGTGTGCGTGTGCGTGTGCGACAGACAGACAGGCAGAGATTAAAAGAAATCATTTCTTGGGATTGCAAGTTCTGTAGGGAAAAAAGCAAAATAGATTAAAAGTGTCTACTTTGAGCTGTGGCTAAATAAACACTGTGTGTGATTGGACTGACGACTGAATAGCTATCTCCGTTTGTCCCTGGCACACAGGTAGTTAAAGGGATTTCTGGTCTGTCTGAAAGTAGACCCCCTTTTCCCAACCCCCCAAACTACTGTTTGTCTGTGCCTGGGTCCTTTAATGCCCATTGATCCAGATAATCAGGGACAAAATTGGTGAAAAACCGGTGGGGGAGGTTCTGACAGTAGTTGCTCATAATTGAAGGAGGCATTAAGACAACAATAGTAATGGCTTATGCCAGGCCTTATTGGTGTCTCAGGTATCTCTAGCTCCCTGGACGACAAGGCAACACTGGAGATTCACAGCTGAAATGGGAATCATCGTATCATTAGCAGACCTTCAACTGCAGGGACAGAATGTGCGTTATCCTTGGGTTTAGTAAGCCACCAATGGGATGCCCTTCAGATGGCTTTAATTTGAAATGGAATTGTTTGAGCTTGCATTCATTCATTGCAAAGTAGAGGGAAAGGGACATCTGAAATCCTCCTCCTTTCAATTTGAAAACACTTTAGTCACCTTAAAATAAAAAATGTGTTTTGCTTAATGTTGCTTCACTTGGATTTTTGGCAGAATGATGTATGTGCAGACAATAGAAGGCTGTTTTCACATGTATGTGCTGAAGAGGGAACATTTTTCTGTGCTTAAATCTGAGTTTAAGACGTGTGACACTACAACTATAATAATAACTACAATAATCATGGTCCAATATACAACTTACACAAGTGTTATCTGGAAACTTGAAGACTCCTGTTCTGGAATTTGTTGCAGAAAAGCACTTTCAATAAGTTAAAATCTGAAGTAAATGATCTATTGGTCTATTTACCCCCCCCCCCCCCCCTTTCTTTTCTTGACAGACATGGCTGAAGTGGATTACCTATCATGCTCTGCCCTCAGTGTGATAAGATACAATCTAACCTAATGGAGATCATGAACACTGCACATTATTATTCTTTCTCATCCACAAGAAAGGCACTTTAGCTCATAAAGCAAGAGTTCTGCCAAATGTCATGCAAAGATGGATGATTATCATCAGCTCCACTGTCATGGGAATATATCTATCTGGTGTAATTTGCAGGCTGGAACAGCAATGAGCACAGATAAGATCAATATTTAATGAAAGTGTAAGTGAGGCTTAAGGATTGTCACTTATGCCTCTGCTGTTAATGACATGTCACATTATCATACTTATCAGATTGGGTCAAACTTAACTGCAATTATGGGCCTCATTTCTTTTTAATTCATTACAAATGTTGAATCATTTCAGTCGTCCAGCTCTGCGCAAACACACCGGGAATGTATTCTTGGACTGCTTGCATATGTATTTTAGTGTCAACTGCCTGCACAAACTTCAAACTAAAATCTATTAATGGCAGCGTGGATTGGTATAATTCAATCAGCACACTAACTTGGAAGAAAAGTGTATTTCATGGCTGAGGAAGCCCCTATGCATGCATCACTCTCCCTGGTAATAGTATCCCACAGTGAGCAGGCTGATTGTTTTAGTCCTGGATCACTGGCTATGGGATAAACCTGAGAGCCCAACCTGCTTTTCATGTCAAAACCTTCAAGGGAAAACGGCCACAATCCAAGAGCAATCACACTTGAGACATCAAAGTGCCAGAGAGAAGAGAGGCGAGAGATGGTCCACATTTTTTCCACGCAAGCCAAGTGCAACTCAAGCGTGGAGAAAGAGGAGATGATCTAAGGTGAGGGTGCCATTGAGAGGAAGACGGAGAGCAGACAGATGTGCATGGGCAGGTAGCAGCACATCGGGGCCCCTCCTGTAGCTGAGAGAGACACCAAGAAGCCTCCGCTGGACGCATTCCTGCTCGCTGCTCATTCACTGTCCACTTTCACATGGGCAGGAAGACCCATTGACAACCATATGCCTGCACTTTAAAACAATATTTCACAATCTAACATTCCCGTGGCCAGTGCTGGAAAAAGTATTCAGATCATGTACTCAAGTTAAAGTACGACTGATACAACAATGTAAAAATGCTTAATTACAAGTGAAAGTACTGCATTCTACATTTTATGTAAAAGTGGGGAAAAATACCGAAGTATTATCAGCAAAATATTTTTTAAGTATCAAAAGTGAAAGTCCTTGTTATGCACAAAATGTCCCTTCTGATGCAAAAATGTATAAGTAGAATTTTACTGTTTTAGGAGGTCGAGGTGGAGCTAACTATATACAGTTTTGTAGTACGACTGTAGCACTTGTTTGTAGTTTTTACTTCTCTTTGCTATTTTTTGTGAAACATTAAATTAGACATTTTTGGTTCTTGAACAATAATAAAAATCCATTTTAAAGACAGGGAGGGGAAACCTTTGTTGGAACTGCTAATAACTCTCAGACATCTGAAACATGACAAAGGACCTAAACTAAATACTGTCTTGACAATATGTTGTATTCTTTAAGATTAGCATTTGCTTTTTTTATGTAGAATCGTAACCTGAAAAGTAATTAGTATCGAAAGATGTCAAATAAATGTAGTGAAGTAAAAAGTAGAATATTTCCCTCTGCAATTTAGTGGAGAAGTATTAAGTAGCATAAAAATAGAAATACTAGTATAGTAAACTATAAATACCTCAAAACTCTACTAAGTAAATGGACTAGTTACTTTCCCCCACTGTAGATAACCATATCTAAATAAATATATACTAGATGTTTTATTACCATGAAGCAAAATGTTCCACATGGACAAATGAGCATTTAGCAGCTGCATATCAGGGCATCCAGCCTCGTATGATGAATAAAGGCAGAGGTTGTTAACTTGTCAGTGGTCCGTCAGACCATTCAGCAACAGGTTGCCCCCCCCCCTCTCCCTCCCACCACTTCCTCGTTAGCTGTCATTCATCTCTGTTCCGCCTCACTGCTGCCCAGCCAATAGGATGCTGGCGCCTGACCAAGAGCCCACGCTGCTAAGACTTGAGTTGTAAGTTGATAGATAACCATAAACAGAGCTTTCAGCTAGTTATAGGACACCATACAGGTGCAATTAACACATCAGACAGAGCCAGCAGAGAGAGATCAGCAGGTATGAGGCATGATGAGGTAGGACATGATTGGGTTTAAATATGAACAAGTTAATTATAGGAATGGATGTGTGAATACATATTCATTAAAGGGGATTTGGAGGCTTCATGAGGGTTCAGAAGACAAAGGAATGCATATATAATGTATTCACAATGTCTTGGGTTTGAATTCTATACATGACTGTCACAACTCAGCCTATTATATACATGTTGCCCAAACTGATAAAAGAAACATGGTTTTCAGTATGTTCTTGTTTTACACAATAAAACTAACATTTGTACTGCGTTACATTTTAAAAGAAACAGCTGCATTAATGTAGTCTGAGACAAACCGCTTTCAGCCAGCCAGCCCGGTTATCTCATTGAATGCCTGTTATTTCTGAATGACAGATTCCACTGACCCACCAGTGTGGGCATGTCTCACCCTCACTGAGGATCCTTAACCATCTTCATGTCCCTCTATGTAACAAAACACCAGCAGCAGTTTGTGCTGTAAAATGGCCTACCCACATAAGGTCTTCAAAGCATCTTTTGGTCTGTGTGATTGAACAATTACCGCCATGGTTAATTTACTATCAATAGGGACAACCACTTTCCTAGTTTACCGGCATGCCCACACGCTATTTAACTTTTCCCTATGACTCCATCAAGAGGTTTTCAGATGAAGTCAGTGCCACTGGGCTAAACAACTCACACTTTCATGGCAAAATGGCTTCCATCACAGCACGGGCATCACGCTGTTAATTTGTCTGTTACACACCAATGAAGAGCAAGTGTACCTATGACGGCTGTTTCCAGTTTTATCAGGATCCAAGAATTATTGGAAATTAAACAAAAGGCTATAAACCTTGCACCATTTATTGTTCTCCGTCCATCTCGTTCAAGGTGCTAAAATCATTCTGAAAGGTAATAATTGGTTCTTTGGAAATTTGTGTTACAATTTCAACATTTAACTGCTTTCCAATTAAATAGTGATAAAACGTCTGCATTGAATCCCTGTACTACAGTAGTTAACTGCTGACATATTTTACACTATTCCCTTTCTATCAGGTAAAGCTGAAGTAAAAATACAAATAAGGCATATTTCAAAAGTTATTTTTATTCAGTTCACATCAAGGTGACTCATAGATATTGTTCAGGTAACAGTAAGCATTGTGATTTAAAAATAAATGACCAGTTCTTCTGAGTTATTTAAATAATTCAGAATTAACATTGCATCCAGGCAAGAACATATTTTGTCATTTTGACTTCTTATTCTTCTACAAAAAGCTTCTTTTTTTAATAGTTGTTTATTAAAAACAACTACCTATGACGTATACAGTCAGCTTTTTAAATTGTATAATAATGTCAATGTTTCACATTCAAACTATTGAAAATATCAAGCCCAAACTAGTGTGCCATTTTTTTCCAAATACATGTTGAGCTCTGCACTTCGTTATAGTGTATATTAGTAATTTCATAACTGCAAAAACTCCCACAAAAAAGTCTGAAAATGTAATTAAAAACCTTTAGCCTTTTTTATAATTATATGTTTATTATAATATTTAATAGTTTTTGTATATTTTGTGTTGTCTTTAACTGATTATAATAATATCACCTAATAATATTCCAATTCTTGTTATCTTTTTAAGTATTGGGTAATGTATCATTATCATGAGTTTAAAAATAAGTAGTACTAAATGTACTAATTCTGGCTTTAACTTTTATCATTGAATTGAATTATTACAATAACAGCAATTTCACAGTTTTAATTATTACATTTACAAATCATTTAGAGGGAATTGTAATGCATTCTTTGAAGTTACTAAATTATCCAGAAGTTACTACATTACTGGTAGCTACCAGCTCACTGGTGGATCCTTTAATCTGTACCATTCAAGAGCCACAGAGTTCGTTAATGTCTCATTATCAAATTAAAGCAGTGTTTGAACTCAAAGCAAATAAAAAAAATCAGCCCTGGAATGCAGAAAATTAATGACACTATTTTGATTTGGACGTGGAGTTGTACACTTTGTTGTTATGTTGTTGCTTCCATGTGAAGGACCTTCATGGACTCTGAGATCATTGAACTGGTGTCAATTTGTCCGTAGATACCCACTAAAAATGCCTTGTGGAGCAAGATGTCTGCGTGTTCTGTGAAGAAAAAAAGAACATGGATGTGTGACTCTGACTAGGACTTTGGGTGCATACTTCTTTAAATCACTTTTTGTCCTACGAAAAAATATAGCGTGGTCATGTGTTGTCATGCTGCTTCTTACAAGATTACTGTAAACAGAAATTTGACTTAAGAGTATCTTCTTACCTTGACAGAGAAGCACATATTCTGGAAGATTCCTGAGAGCCGTCTGTACCACGTCGAAGTTACCACTGCCCAAACAGTACATGAAAGTTGGCAGGAAGTCTGTTGCCAAGCTGCAGCAGAGAAAACATACACTATTACATAGTGAAAAGTGAATGGTAACAAATGAAAGTATGCACAGATAGATTGAAGATTGATTAATACACAGATAGGCATCACTGCACAATTATTTTTCTTTATTTATCTCTACACATTCTCTCTCAGTTCCAGCATGCTTTCTGTAGATGGGTTGTCCTGCAGTGCTGTAAACTTACCAGGGATTATTCTGGATGCAGCGTAGGGCAAGACTAAAGGCCATGTTTCTACACAACTCCTCAGATGTTGTCATGAGTCTCTGCAGATCGTTCTACAAACAGGGACACAAGGTGGTGATTGATGGGTTACACACCGACAGGTAATACCCATGATCTCCTTTTTTTTTGTTTATGTTGTTTATGACTCACAATGAAGTACTGGATGATCTCTGGACTCCTCCTCGATTTCTCATCCACCTCTGTCAACACTTCCAACACATCTATAGCAGTGGGGGGAGGCAGTGTATTACTCATTATGATACAGGATTTATACCTGGGAAATTGCTGCAGCAGTGTGTTTTTTACCCTCGACTGCCTCTCCTCTAGACATCTTTTTCAGGTACATTGTCATGTCAGCCGCACTCAGTGAAACCGAGGCAGATATGTTGACTAGGGGCAGGGAACCAGTGGACAAGTCGTCTGGTAAAAAGCAAAAGCAATTCATTAGTATATATATATATATATATATATATATATATATATATATATATATATATAATGCAACAGAGGCTCTTTAGACTTAATACATAAAATGTCACCATGTATCTAGACAGAAAGAAAAGGTGATCTATTTTAAGTGCGTTTTATGGGATTTATGTGAGCTAACAACCCCATGAACTCAAAGATCCCCCTGTGCTCACCATCTCTGTCTTCTGGCGTAACCTCTGAAGAAGACCTTTTCATTGGCAAAGTGAGTCCAGCCAGCAGAGATTTCAGTTGAACCAGGTCTGGGTTTTCTGCACACAGACACCTGGCAGGAGAAACAGCAAAACAAAATCTCTAACAAAGCCATTGTTGCTGTAAATACGGTAAACTCATTGATGGTTTGCCATTCAATTGTCACAATTTTATCATTCAAAAAGATTCTTTTGCCATGATACACTTACTGCAAGATGTCAGAGTGCTTCTGTAAATAGGGAATGGCGGCCGCTGCATCGTGGGTGATGTACTTCTGTGTGAACTGCAAAAACTTGTTAATGAAGACCAACGGAGAACGAGTCCTCTGGAAGTTCTATGAGAGGAAAGATGCACAAACACATATGAACATGGTAAAACTGTGATTTGTAGCTCTTTGAAAAAGTGGTTACGTCTGATCTCAGTCCTCAATCCCCTGGCGGAGATTTGACAGTGCCTACCTGAAGGACCTTCATAAAGGACAGAAGGCAGTCTTGAAGCGCCCTCCGGTGGTCGCTGTGGAAAACAAGCGGCTGCAGCAGCTCCAGGATGACGAGCACATTGCTAAAGAACGTCATGTGGTTTTGCTGCCGAAACTCCTGCATGTTTAGGTGGATGCGACCGTGCAAGAGACCTGCAATCATAGGCAGGTGTCTGGAAAAACAGAAAGGAAGAACAGTGTTACAGTCAGTGTTTGTAGACTAACTCCCAAAACACTAGTGCATAGAGTACCACCTAGTTGTTGTTGTTTTTTCACCTGAGCAAAAGGACAGGGTGGGACACAGCCAGCTTCCTGCATGCAAGGTTGGCATCAGACACACGGCCCTCAACAGACTTTGAGTCTCCTATATCAGCAAGCAGTGTGACCAGGCGATGCACCAGGACATCAAGCTGGGAAAAACACATAAAATAAGTATAAACCATACTGTGAACTATCATGGTGATGTGTTGCAATAATATTCAAACAAAAAACGATGCCATTTATTTTCTTTGAGTCATCAAATACAGACAATTGTTTTATATGAACAGAAGAAGATGGGCATTACATCAGATCCCAATATTCAGCATTATATTCGACCTAAAATGTCACAACAAAACCACTTACATTTAGATGTTAAAAACTATGTGCTCTATGAAACAGACAAGACAATTTTACCTTGCAGCTGCTGCCGTCTGCAGCCCCCCCACTGCTGAAGGTGCCTTCAGGCAGGGTAACGTGCTGGATGACCTCAGGGAAGTGCAGATAGATCTGCAGCAGCAAGTTCTGGCAACGCTTACTCATGCCACTGAAAAGCAATATAAACAAAATGGGATGTATACGGTATGCTATGGTTTAGAGACAAGGCCCCAAATACAGGAATGTGCCATTCAACTTTAGGGGAAATACATTTTAGTATTGGTTTAGGACAGTTCAGCTGTCCATGGTAAAGCTAGAAGCTTAGTAACAAAGTAATCAAGACTGTACTCCATGATGTTATTGAGTTGTGTAGCTTGAAGCTATTTAATTGACAATGACCAATTTTGTGCAGCCATAGAAAGTTTGTCACAGCTTTTCAACTCAAGTGAGCTTCACTCTATAGTTTATAGTCTATAAGATTTAAAAAAAAAAAAGCAAACAATGTTCCCAGTTTTTATTACCTTGGGTTTTGTCAAATTCACTTTTTCAATCTCTTTCAACGGATTATGAACAGAGCCGATAGGAGATCCCAGATTAGAGCATGATAAAGCATGTTTCTATTGTTTCTGTCTACAAGAGACAATAATTAATGTACACAAATACAAACTAGGCACAGGAAAGACGTAATGTCATTCTGAGGCATTTGTCTTGAAGTCACTGTGGTTTCATAAAATCCTCTAAGGCTCTTGTCAGGCTCAAATGATGTGCTCTCTACTAACTGAAAAGTTTACTACAGCTATGAATTAAGCAAATCAGAGCGACCTTGACCAAGAGTCCGCTGTTTTTTCAACAGTTGGTGTGTCATCGGAATAAACACCAGCTTAACTGACAGCGAGGTTTCCCCAAGAAGAATGCTCAACATACAAGCAAGTGTTTATTTAATACAAGGCCAAAACCCTTTACTTTCAACATGTTTTTATCCTGCCATATTTTCATGAGCAACAATTTCACCAGAGAGCTTAGCTGTACTTAAAATACTGTAATTCGGAAGCTAATTTTGCTTGACCTTGGCCAAAGTTTCCTCATTAAAGTGGTTTAATAACCAGAGACATTTTCATGAAAGGAGGGTTTGCTTCCACAAAGAGTTGCACCCTGATCTCTGACAGCTAAGTCAGAGCAGGAATTCACAACACAGGGAAGTTTGGAGCTTCAGCCTTAATCCTCTTGGCTTCATTATAAAACACTGAGCTTTTAAAGAGATCACAGTACAGACGACTTCTGCTGGTTTTAATTTCACACCAATAGACCTAATTATCGAGTTTTCCCTGGTCCACAGCATTGTGGCTGACAGAGGAAGTCTGAAAAGTTAATCTGCAGTGAGAAGGAAAATCTAGTGCGATTTACCCCAAGTTTATCAGCACACCATAACAGGAAAAAAGTGACTTTCCATATTTGGGCTAATTAGAAAGAACAATACAATGTGTCTCAAAGGATGGGATGAGCACTTTAGTGAACCTTATACGACAAAAGGTGATAAGTATGTGTCTTCACATATGCAACTTACTCACAACAAAACATACACCATACCTGTCCTCCCATTTCTTTGTGCAGTAGATGAGGTACTCTGAGACTTTCTTGATGTTTTCTAGCTCTCCACTGCAGTAGGAGTGAAGGAGGGGCAGCCTGGACTGGATGAGGGAGCAGGAGGCCTGGTCCAAGCTGCTTTTGTCATCGCGGGGTGAGTCGCGACTGTTGAGCTCCGACTCTGACAAGATCAGGTCCACCAGGCTCATGAGCTCCAGAGAACTGAGTCGTAGCACAAACTTCTCCGTTTTCTTCTACACAGACAAAACACACACACACACACACACACACACACACACACACACACACGGTCACGGACACAAGTCCTCAGCTTCAGCAGAATGAACTCTATCTTATCAAAAATGCTGAAAAAGTGTAACAAGGGACTTTGTATGTGGGCTTTTAGATCTTACTTGAGGAATCTTCTGGTCACGTCCTTGCCAGATACGTGGGATGTGGCTGCACGCCCACAGGAAATCCAGGGCTGATGATGGGTCAAGTCTGAAAAACGTTACACAGACACTTAACATAATCTCTCACTATAAGAAACATCATGCTTACTAAAAAACAAAAATGTAAATGGGTGTACTTGTAGTCTCTGCGCTTGCTGAGAAGAGCACTGATACACTGCAGGATGGTGGACCAGTTTGACTGATGTGTAAGCAAGGCCAAAAGATAAGGTCTGTAGGCAGGGGTTCCTCTTGCCTGAAATAGAGATATAGTAGGAAAGGATGCATCAGGAACGCCAAGCAAACACTTACTCCAGCGTGATAAGACAAGAGAAGTACATTATCTGCAGGCAATGCTTATCTTACCTTGTTGAGGGCAAACAGCAGTTTCTGTTGAAGGTCTGGACACACTGAAGTGACCTCAGGGTCGAGATGCTCCAGCCAATCAACCAGCAGCCCAGAGCTCAGTCCCGACTTTGTCACCTCGGAGCTGCTGGTAAAGGTGAAACTGAAAGGTTACCTCTATGGAGATGTGACTGAACCTCTATTCAATTCCTATAGCCTTAATCAAGACCTCAGAATACAGCTGAGCCAAAGATGCTATGCACAATGTGCTGGTTTCTTACAACCTACAAGTCAAACATTTTACCATTATCATTGAGTCAAACCTGTCTTGGTGATACAAAATGTTTTACACAGTAGTAACATGGCTTCTACAGTTAAATCATTCCACTTTTCTAACAATACACAGACAGTATTCTATACAAATACATGTTATCACTCCATCTACTTGGACAAGACCTTGCATGTGTCAATGAGCATCTTTCAGTATGTACCTGCCTCACTGGCAGTTATTCTGTGAAGTGTTCAGTGGTTTTCACAGCAAGTGAATCTGTAAAGCCAATGTAAAGCTGCAAAACCAATTAAACATTTTCGAACCAAATCCAATAGCAGTTTCCGAGTACAAGGCCACAGACAGCGGGCGCCGGCGCCGCTTTGCTATGTCACAGGCAGCCGTGTTTGTCATTTAGTCCTGTCAAATATAAATGTTTCTTGCATGACTTGAGAGGGAAATAGAACTGCGGTGCTCACTTGTTAGAATCCACTTCCTTTTTCACTGCTCGCTCCTCACTTTCCTGAAGCAGCAAGGAAATCACCGTGGCAACAGGCCCAGTGGTCCCGTTCTGTGTACCAACAGTCATCAACAGAGACAGTAGCTCCTCCAAATACGGCGACTTCACCTCCATCAGCCCTTGTAACACTGGAATATAAGAAAAGACAGCCCGCTTAGCTTGGACTGCCATTATGCATCCTTCAGTTCACAATGTCTATCAAACAATTCACTGCAGGTTTTGTCCTCAGTTCAGCTTTTATTGTAAAAGCACTTTTTGTTTTCTGTTATATATGCTGCTGTGAAAAATCTAAAAATGTTTATTTGACTAATGTTTAAAACACTAAATGCGATGCTCACTTCAGACAAATTCAATGCACATCCACACAATGACTATCATTACCTTTCCCAATGAGCTCTGGTTCTGCATTGCATCTGTCTCCAGCTTTCAGCATTGCAATGACGGCTATCAGAGGCACTTCAATATCTCTGCGATATGCCAAAGCCTCCGCCAGGTGGAGGAAACCTGTACGCACTGCAGGGCAGAAACACTTGTCACCCACTGATGATATACAATGAAATAATCAACATTTGAAAAGATAAAGAGTGGAGGTGCTCACCATCATTGTGCCTGTGTTTGTGAGAGTTCTGACCAGCGAAGGTTTTGAGTAGAGTCTTTAGTGGTCCTGCCTCCACAGTTGGGTTGTCTAACCAGATTAACATCTCAACAATGACCTTAAGGAAAAGTGAGGAGAAAGCCATGTCCTGGGACACAAGACGCTGGAAATAACAAGAAAAAAAAAAATTATATTCTAATGTGTTATGACTCAACATGGAATTATGCACCAATTGCCAGCAAGCCTTACCTGGTAGAGGTGAAGTTGGCGCATGAGAGGACAGGACAGGGCATGGCTGTGGTGCATTGATATGACAATAGGCCCTGCGTGAGCAGAGGTGAGCAGGGCCGCAATGGCCTGTAGGAGCCGAAATGCCAGCCCACCCTGCTGAATTTGGCCCTGCTTGGCCCGCATCAGCTCTTTAGCCAGGGCCTGCTGCAAGGCCAGAGAGAGCTGGCTGGGAGGGGGGCCGTGCCAGCGAGGGTCCACTTTAAGGGGGAATATCTGTGAAAGCAAGGGAAACAGAAACATGTCAGTTTGACACAGAAGTGACTCAACAACAGCTTGGAATACATAAAGGGAATCAGCTTTTTTTAGAGGTGAATTTCTTTTGTAATCAACAATTGACATTTAGCTAAAATGAATAGTGTTTTAACCCCATGTTATCCAAAACGTTCAAATGAAAAGAAAACATCCTACCACAAAGAAATGAGAATAAAACACATAGTAAATCCCACCTGAAGCAACATGCCAGTGAGATCATCATCAGGCCCGACTGCAGGAAGCTGACTGGCTGCTCTCATCTTCACAGAGCTATGGGGTGTTTCCACGGTAACTTTGGCCTTACTTGTTTCAGCAGAATCTGTCAGGAGGGATGTAGTCAGGACATGGACTAATTTAGATTATTTTCATACATGTATAACATTTTTTTGCCAGATACTTCACATTTAAAGCACTATACCATCTAAAAGATTATGTGCAAGTATAAAAAATCTTAATATTGTTAGACAAATTTACAATGTTGTGAGTAATAAAAACGTTCAATGTGAGTAATCCTAACATTAAATGGAGAAAGCGACTAGATATATAATATAACCTTAAACAGCACATACTCAATCATTTGTAGGCTAAAGTCACCAACCTCTGTGTGGAGGAAGAGAGGAGCTCAGTAATGAATGGAAGGTGTGCCCCCCAGTGGCACCTCGCTCATGCTGCACTTCAACCAGGTGGGCCATGTAATCTATTGCAGGATACATGCAAAGTTTGATAAATCATAATATCTTAAGACTATAATATCTCAAACCATTTCAAAAGTAGGATATCTGCAGCACTCTTACGCTTGTCCATGATGTTCTGTTCCAGCGTCTGTGTATCATGAGAGACAGCCTGATCCAAGTACTGCAGCAATTTACTCATGCTGGATACAGGAATACCAAAGGACTGTACAAACAGCAGCAGCTGCTGAGGCTCCAGGTCTTGTAAAGCTAAGAAAAACATGTATTGTTCCATTAAAAATTTAAAATGTATTTATTCCTCTATTTGATAGGGACAGAGCACGTTAATAAACATCAGTATAAAATACAAGCTGTAAACATGCCAGAGTTAGCAAGAATGCTAATTTACATCCTTAGTCCCTAGGCAGGTAACAAAAATAGAACATTAAAAGTAAAAATATATAGATACAAGTATACATACACAGGTAGAAAAGGAATAAATACATTGTGCAACATTTCAGTACTGTAAAAGTGATCATAGCTCTGGTTTGCCTTAAGCCAAAAATGAGTCTTAAAAGTGGAATACGTAGGGCACACCTTTTTGAACGTGGTAGACTTTTCCAGTATTTACTTCCACTTTGTCCAAATGTTGTGCGCCTATATGGCCCTCTTTTTAATGAATTAATTTAAAGGAGGTGGGGAAAGCCCATACAGAGCCATGTGCATACAACAAACATATTTGAATTTTTTTAATTCTCAAAGTTGAAGAAATTATATATTTTTTAAATGTTACAATGATGACATGAGTGTTTTTTTTTTTTTTTTTTTTTTTTTTTTTAAAAATCAAAAACATTTATGGCTTTCTTGAAAAGTAATTATAATGTTTTAAGTGTTGTTATACAGTTCCTGTAAGTGACTAGTTAGTGAAATACTTTTATGTACTATGGCAAGTTGTACCTGCATCAACCAATCGAGACACCTCTGATCGTATCATCCTCAGTTTCAACCAATCAGGCAGCAGAAGGGCCTCTTCTGAGGTGTCAACCAGGAAGGCAGTGGGTAGAGGTTTCTTGTCGGGGAACCAAATGTCCAGAAGAGCGTAGAAATCACTCTCTCCTGTAAAAATGCACAATGGTAAACATGTTCTTACAGCCCCTTTACCATTGCAAACACTGAACTGCAAAGTGAGCAGGACTACCTTTGGGAGGCCCCAGTGTCAGCAGAATAACCATGGCATGGACTACAAGGATGTGCATTGTAGCAGTCTCTCCTGTGGTCCAACGCAGAAACACCTGGTCCTGAGATTCTGACTGGAGGAAAAAAAAAAAGTGTCAGTGTTATCATGCAATTCCCCCCCACTTTTTCTATCCAGGCCTACAGACGTCAAACTTGGATTAATCTTCAATTGCAGATTAAATATCAGTTGTAGCCTCAAAGCATATTTCTCAAATCTGCTGATTGGTTCCTGTTGTATTTACTTTTTCTAGCACTCACTATCAAGATCATTCAAGGATTTTATGGAACTTGCAGAATATTCTTAAATGTGTCACGTACTTTGAGCCAGTGAGAGGATCAATACAAAGTAAGCCATGATGTAAGTGACGATGTAGTTCAGTTAGTAACAACTCCTGCCAGTGCTCACCCAGCTGTAAAGATCCTCGCCCTCTTTGGTCTTCCTCATTCTCTTGATGTATGTAGAGAAGATGGTGAGGAAAGCACTGAGCACAGCATCAGACTCAGGTCTGCAGGAATGCTTGGAGAACAGGCTGTTCATGATGGTAGAACGCTCAACGATCAGCCGGGCAACGTCCTATAGAGAGTGATTGAGGATCTGATTAATGTCAGCACAGTATTTTCTCTAGGATTCTTTTCAACAAAGGGGGAAAGGTTTAGGGTTAACAGAAAATGTGCTGGTCCTGGACCACACCGACTCCCTGCCGGATCAGCAAACTTCCTGTCGCTAACTGAAGGTCTGTCTCCGGAGCTCCGTTTGTTCTCTTCCCGCCAAAGTAGTCTCCTAGCGGCAGGGAGTGAGGCAGAGGGACCCCGGGTGTGCTAGCTAACTAATTCTTTTATCATTTGTGGTCTGATAAACAGTACATTCATCAAATTCATTGCCCCATATTGCTATTTTCCAAGCTACTGTAGCAGTCATATTTCGCAGGACCCACGTGAGCGCGGTTTCCATGGGAACACAGCCATCAAGGATTTCGTCCCTGTTTGTCACTCTGGCTGAGTAGAAAAAGGCTGTACTTACGCTGTTGTTTATTTGGTTGTCATGACTTATCCCCACAGTGGAGAGAAAGCGGACGGCCGTTCGTTTGAGTTCAGTGGAGCGGACAGCTCCGCAGAGTCGTGTAATTGCAACTTCATGACATTTCATAAACTTCTGAAGCAGCAGCGGCAAAATGTATATACGGGAAACACTGGCACTGCTCAATGAAAACAAAACAGATTCAAGAAAAGAATGTAATGTAATGAATTTAAACAACTCGCCGTAGTTACCAGGGCCAGATCATTATGAGAAGACTGCTCCTCCACTGGTGCATGCTGGGATAGGTAGATGAGATAGGCACTGATCGTCTGTGGATCTGTCTCCATGTGAATAGCCTTTAAGAAAGCAGACAGACAAGACACCCATCAAACTCCTTGTAATTAATCCTTCTAAAAGGCATTTATTTCCAGCTATAGTTTACTGTGGAGTCAGACACTGACCTGCTGCAGAGCAGTGGATGTCATGCCCCTGACGCTGTCAAACAAGGGGAGTTTTGGGAGATCTTGTAGCAGCCACTGGTACCCTGGCAAGAGCTCGGCATCTGCAGAGTCTTCTTCCATGGGCTGATCCCGCTCATCTCCGTCTTTCAAGCCTCCTTCAGTCAGCACCAATGACAAACCCTACACACAAATATATAATGTAAATGGGGTTATGTTTAAACAGTAACACAATGCTACTAGAGATGGGGGTTTTTCCTCTTCCAATAAGGTACCTTCATGGCTAGGACCCTCGATGCCACCTGAGAAGAGCTGAGACGACGCAGAAAGTAGTCCAGCACTTCACATGTTGTCTGTTCGTCAGCCTTAGGACCTAACAAAAGATCCTGGAGCCGTTCAAGTAGCTGCCTTTGCTTTTGCTGTCTCTAACAAGGAAGGAGGTAGGAGAAGGAGATAATAATTCAGGACTAGTCAAGAATCATAAGATGCACTTAAGTATAAATAAGCCCAGGTATACATTTAGCATGTTAATTTGAGCCCAAAGACTAATAAAAACCTGACATTAGGAAAAATTAAAAAACAACGTAAAAACAGGACAGTTTCAGTAGTTGCTGCCTGCCAACAGTAAGGTATGTTGGTATAATCAACACACTTGTCTCTTCTTGGCTTTCTGCTCTTTGCTCTCTCCCTCTTCGTCATCCTCTATTGGCAGACTGTCATCTGCAGCATCATGCAGTAGGAATTCACACAGGCACTGCACTGGAAGCACATCCAGGGACCCCTCACTGGACTGGACCAAATCAGCCAACCACGGCATGGACTGAGAGGAAGCCTGTAAAGGATTGAAAACGTACTACAGTTACAGGACGCACACTGAAGACAAAAGCCTTTAGGGCGTTTTCACACATACCTCATTTGGTCCGGACTTTCGGACTTTTTTGTTTGATCTGAACCAAAATTAGAGGTGTGAAACCTCCCCCGGACCACGGTCCGGATCAAAAGACCAAATTTTGGTCCGATAAAAAGAGGTGGTCTCGGTCCGGACCAAACTGAACCATGGTCCAGTTCGTTTATAGTGTGAAAGCATTTTTTGGATGGTTTGGACTTTCGGACCAAATACAAGAAGCTCTGGCAGGCTCTCCTTGTGTTACAAGACCGGGGAATCTCCTTTAAGGAATAGCTCGGTGCTTAGTGTGTAGGCTACATGAGAGAGTGACGGTGAATGTGCTCAGAGCAGACAGCTGTCGGCTATCAGAGCTGAGAATACATCAGCAGTTTATTTGTTAAGTGGTAGTAAATGTACAGTGTAGGTTTCCGTTTGTCTCTGAATAAATTCTCCAGAAAGAAAGTTTCTGTCTCGCTTCTCAACATCACAACAAAACAAAAAGAGCCGCGGCAGTAGAGGAGAGCAGCAGTCAGCTGAAAAACTCCGACCCAGAGAGAGGAGACGAGAGGACGGGGAAGCCCGTCTACAAACCAATCAATTATAAGTAACTGGAGACGCAGCTCACGTATGTGATGACGGCAGGACGTAGTTTTGTCTCGTTTAGATCTTTAGTGCGCTTGCATAACTGCAGTGTGAAACCAAAACTTACCGGATCAAATGTATACAATGTAACAAAAACATGAACCTTGGTCCGGACCTTGGTTCGGACTTTCATGTGTGAAAACACCCTTAGAATAATGTGTTATTTCTCCTCTTTAAGTCAGGCTCAAATTGGTCTTGACCAATGTCTTTGCTGCCAATAAATCACTCAATTCCAAATAGGTTTTCTCCAGTTGAAGTTCAGCTTTGATGGAAAAGCAAGTTTACCTAACTAAAGATCTTGGATTCTAACCCAAAGCAAGTCCAGTATAGCACCAAGCTAATATCTGTTACACATGATGTGCTAGTTGAGACAAAATACCTATTTTGTAGGTATATATCTATTATATACCTACATCTGCTAAGTTTTTAGTGAGTCAGACAGACGTTTATTTTGTTCTATGAGCAGTAGAAAGGTGTTTCCGTATGTATTGGGCCATTGTGTAGTAGTGTGTCCATGGCCATTACCTGTCTCTGGATGATGTTGAGGAGGAAGTCTGGGTTGCGGCTGCGGCAGAGGAGATGTCCCAGACGCAGAGACTGGTTGAGGGTTTTCACCTGCTCCTGGATCTGAGGAGGAGGTCGACGAGGAGGACCCCTGAGCACAAACAAAAACCATGAGTCCATCTTCCAGTCACACAGCTGTAAAAACACTTTCATCAAGATTTTAAGAATGCTTATAGAGATTAATACAGGACTTCTTACAATATAGACTGACTGGATTTTCTACTGATAATAGCTGGACTGAACTGTCTGCTGTATAAAAACTAGGCACGTGTTCGCTTACTGTCCTCCTTTCAATCTAAAGAAAGTGGAGGTTGTGTGTCACTTTATAACTTAGGCATTTTCTTTGAGAATGCAGTTTACAAGTTGCATAAGGTAATAGAGGTGTGAATCTTCACTGATCTCCCGATTCGATTACGATATCATGTCAGCGATTCAATTCGATTCGATATCTCGATGCATCACAATGCGTCAAATACATTTTTCTATCAAAGCCATATAGGATATTTAATTCATAGCTTTTCAAGCTTCAAAAACAAAACATTCTGCAGTGCTCTAATACTAAATAAATTGGATACATAAAACTACAGCACTGAGCACATGGCACTTCCTGAATGTGCAAAACATAACAGAATATGTAAACAGAAAGGTTGTTAGGCCTACATTAAATTGTAAACAGAAATAATCGATTATGGCCCGGCCGAATATCAATGCAGCATTGTCCATGTCCACGATTCGATGCATCGATTATTTGATTAATTTCAACACCTCTATAAGGTAATTCCTCTTGGTCTCTTACTGTGGATCCAGACTGGTGAGCTGAGACAACAGCAAGCTGTTGCTCTCTGTGATGGTCTGTTTGGTGGAGGCTGCTGCCAAGTGGCTCTCAAAGGCCAGGATCTCTTGTTTCTCTCTCTGGGAGATCTGCAGTTCCCTGTTGATCATCTCAGTCTTTGTGTCCTCGTCCGCAATGGTGCATGGAGGGTAGTTGCAGTTGCTATGGAAGCATAGAAAGATGTGTGTTAGCTGTTCAGCTTTGTTATCCTGGAACTGTTCTATTCTAAATGCAGGGTTCATATGCATTTTAACCAATACTTTTCGGCAAATTTCCATGACTATGTATTCCTGAAAATGTCAGTCGACATACAATAAAAATAGAAATCTGTGTTAAAGTTTACCCTCAGAGGTTTAACAATAAAATGAATGACAATTTATGTGGTTCATAGTGGGATTCGTAATATCTCACCCCGAATAGAACGTTGAGGTTAGGACGACGTGAAATACATTTATTAATATTATTAGGCTGTGTTAAAAAAACATTCCATGACTTTTCCAAAACTTTCTGGGTCTTTTTATGTTTCCAAAACCTTTCCAGGCCTGGAATTTGCATTTTTTAAATTCCATAACTTTTTCAAATTTTTCAAAACGTATGAACCCTGTAAATGATAACTTTTAACCTACTTTGTCATAACCATCTCCATGAGCATTTTCAGAGTAGGATAGCCATCCCAGGCAGCCAAACCTAAAGGACAAAATGTTAGACAATATATTGTTAAAGAATATTTAATAGCTTAAAAGTAGCTACTCTAATGTATGCAACATAGAAAACGGAATGCTGTACCTATTTTCTGAGGATTAAACGCAGCCACCACAAGCAGCAGCAGCCATGCCTTCCAATACAGTGTGGATATAGCCAAATTTGGCGGTTGGTACCTTAAACATTAAGAGTAATTTGTTATTTTACACTGTAAACTGTATGACCTGAAAGTGTTTGTTTGACAGATGACGGTTGTAGGTACCCTGCAGGCAGCTGAATGTTCTCTGGGTGGTGGTATGTACACAGATTCAGCACTGCATCAATGAGTTGGATCCTCTCCACTTTCAGGACCTCCAGGTCTGTTTAAAAAGAAACCATCGGTCAGCTCTATGGATTCAAACTGACATGTCAAGAATCATGCCAAGAAGTATTCAAACAATTACAATGAATACCATATTTCCTTTGTTCATACTTTCCTAACATGCATATTTTCTGACTTGTGAGGATAAGATGTGAATAAGGAGTAGGCCCCTTGAAAGACTTAAGTTGGCTGCTCATTAAACTGAGACACATGTGTTTACCAAACGTCCAAATATTCTGCCAGAGAGAAATATACCAAGCTTTAACTGTGATCATAAACAGTTACAGCCTAAGTGGATCACGACCCACCATCAGACTGAACTCCAGCAGCCCTCTTAACCAGGTGATCTGCGAGCTCCATGGCATCGGCTGGGCCCAGGGGCAAATCACGTGACAACCCGATTACCAGAATGCGCATCAGTGTGTCCTCCAACAGAGGCACCTCGGAGCAGAGGCGAAGGAAGAAACTGAGGAACAATAAATAAAACAGCTTTGTAAGGTGACAGTGCTAGATATAGTCAGGAAATCAAACATGCTTAGTTTGAATAATGGAAGAAAACTCACTTTCTGTCACTCTCTGGAGGCCAGTTGTCCCACTTGTAATATGTCTCAGGTTGCTCTGTGAACAGCACTTTGTGAAGGCTGCATGCGGACAACAAGATAATTCATTTACAAAGTAGCTGAAAACATGATTTGGCTTGTGCAGTTTGAACAATAAACACATCAGATACATGCAGTTACCAACCAGTGAACGTAGTCTTTTGCGCCAACTTTGCTGATGGTAGGAACCACGGTGTGAAGCCACCACACAGCATCTCTCTGGATGGCAGCTATCTGATTCTGAAACGACCTCAGGCCCTCCAGATCTAAACAAAAAACAAAAAACAGACATATGTTTAAGGCAAAGGTAATCATGCCTAATATCGTTACTAAATACATCATTAGAACAAATACACAGCACTCACTCTTATTGTCTCCTTTGTCCCACGCAATGCCTGCTTCTTTGACCTGAGCGGTGATGCCCAGCATCATGGAGACAGTCAGTAAATCTGTAACCTGGATGACAAAACGCTCCTATAGGAGAGACAAAGATAAACCGTTCAAAGTCCAGTATAAATACATGAAGATAAAAGCTGAAATGACTATGGGATTTTCACATAGATACATACTTTGAACTCCATGTCCACATAGCTGGTCTCCTTTCTCTCCTGCATTAAACCAAAGCAGAAGGACTGGAAGTTAATCTCGTGCTTGGTCTGTTTGATGATCTCTCTCAGCAGGGCTCGGGAGGCACGGAGGTAATCATCCTTGTTGGTTAGCAGGTCCTGGAACACCATCGCCAAGAACTACAGACACAATGGAAGACAGGGAGAATGTCGATTGTGAGAAAACGATAGAATTTAAACACAGGTACTCATGATAGATTAAAATAGTGAAATGATCTCCAAACTACTATTTGTTTAAACAATTCAAAAGTCTGTAGTTTCACCTTTGGAGCCTGTTCTGGGCTGTGCTGCAGCACTGTGTGGAGGACTTGCATGTTGTTAGGATTCCTGGCATTGGACAGCTCATTGAAGATCACCAGCTTCACAGTGGTGCCCAGGTTGTCTCTGTTAGCGTTGAGCAGCTCCCTGGAGAATCACGGCCAAAGCATCAGTTAGTGGAAGTCTCTGCGTGTAAAAATGAGTAAGAAGTAAGACCAAAAGAGACTCCACAGACCTGACACACAGCATGTATTGGTTGAGGAGGACTTTAGGTTTGAGTCGGATCTTGATCAGGTTGGAGATCACCTCCATGTCATCCGATCCCTGGGTGTTGCAGTTCATACACAAAGACATGAGGAGGTCTTGAGCTGGTCGAGTCAGCTGTGCACACACAAAAACAAAGAGAGTGAGTTAATCAACATTCATCTTCATATTCATGATTTCACATACACAGAAGCTGTGAAAATATTAGATATTAATTAATATTGCAGTATATTGTTGCGTCTTGAATTTAACAATCAATACACTGGTACCAATAGTGCAAGAGAATGTATCACAATATTGATATCAATGTATTGACTTCATCGTGCTTTTTTTTCATTTATTTTTTGCCATTATAAAAGGTACCTTTTACCTTTCATTATAAAGATATTATGACACATTCACCCTGCAATTCACTCCCCAAATGCAGTATTTTACTCCAGGTTGCGGACAGATAATACTACTAACACAATGAGATACTGGGAAATTGAGCTTCACAAGTGGTTCATTCCAGGATAATTGTTAATCACCTTTGGGTTCTGGAGCCACATCTCCAGCCTCTGCACAGCCATGAGCCGTGCCTCTTTGTAGCCACACGTGGCCGTGAGCAGACGCAGCAGGTTTCGGGACACGTTGTCCATCGGCTGCCTGCGGTTCAACTGATCCCTGAGGACGTCGAGCACATAGTCCTCCACGCTCTCTGCCAGTTCTTCATACCTACAGTACACCAGAGGGTGAGACAAAAGACTAAATGGTCCAGAGCTCAGTTCATTTTTATAAATGACTTAATTGTTATAACTTAATAAAAAATATTTTATCTAAAACTTAAACATGAATCTGAAAATCTTGAGTGATGTCTGTTGGACTGTACACTGTAGCATCCCTCACAGCTATATGGGTAGTTTTCGTACCTCGGCATAATCTGCCCTTCATCCTCAGGGCTGAGTTTCTCCTCAGCTATCAGCAACTCAGTCTGGCTGTCGTCCTCATCGGGGGTTGAGGGATGAGGGCTGCTACCTAAAAAACAAAACATAAAAAACCCAAAAGCAGCATAAATACTCAGCACATGTTTCCTGCATCAGCAATCCTAACACCCAACAAGCCAGTGTATTTTTCTTAATGTAACTGTACCTGCACTGAGATCTCCACCAGAGCGGCCAGTGTCAGCCTGCAGCAGCATACTCTTAGGGGGCATCTTTGTCCCAAAAGCAGTCTGGATGTTGTCAACAAAATTCTTACAGTGAGAACTGTCCACCCAGATTCTTTCTCCAAGAGAGTCCTCAATGTACACCTGAAAATACATTTTGGATTGATTGTCTGAAAGAGTTCCTACATGGCTAAAATAAAACATTATTAAAAAAGGAAATAAAACAGTTTTGAGTGTTAGGAGATTCTCACTTTTACAAAGATCTCTGGCCAGTTCTCGTCGTCCTCGTAGGCTGCCATCAGCAGATTGCAAGCAAGAACAGACACAAGACTGTTGCCCTTCGCTTTAAAGTTGATGGAAGCATCCCGACGCAGGAGGCTGCACAAGGCCTTGTGACAAAAGTGAGACAGGTGGAAAGTCCAATCAAATTCCAACATCTGTGTTAGCCTTGCAAAGGTATTTCCCCTCACAAAGTCAAAGAGAAATCTTACCTCAATAATTCCTTCAGTAGCAAAAACGTTAGGCCTGATTTTTGCCAGGAACATGAGACTGAGGTACAGGGTTATGTCAGGCTTGGCTCGGTTCATCTTGAGTTGTTTCACTGCTCCACACAGCAGTCCCTCAATGCGGTCATCATTTCCTTCAGACTCTGCAGCTTCAATCTCATCCAGCAGCACTGCCGGTGACACTACAATAAAAAAAGAGGAGTTTGAACTTTCTTGCAACTATGGCAGTGTAAAATGTACATTTTGTGGCCATTTCTACGTTAGCTTTTTCAAGTTTAAAAACAAATCAATTGGTTTACCTTCAATAGGGATCACCGATGGCTCCTTTATTGAGGGTGATATCGCCCTCTTGTCCACAGCTGCGACATCAGCGAGTCGTACCAGAGCACTGACTGGAGGGGTGGTGGATAGTTTGGGCCGCTTGGTGAGGCTGGACAGACCCGATGAGGAGGGCAGAGTGGAGGAAGTCTCTCTCTTACGGTCAGCAGGTAAACTTGTGGATGCTGGCTTCAGCAAGACAGCGGGGGCTTTGGTCTCTCCACCCTGGCTCTTTGATCCCAGAGCAATGAAATCTCCTGGTGGAGGGTGACCTGGGAGAAGCAGACGTCAAAGAAAATTGTAATTTCCCTCTGCTTTGTTTACCATCTTTAACATAAGATCAGCAAACTAACACTAACGTTAGATTGCAATGGGTTGGCGTTATAGTACCTGATGGTTTCGCAGCACTGGGGCGCCTGAGAGTTGTAGGCTTTGGACGATTCATCTTGACTAACAGGCACAAGTCAAATTCACAGCAGGTTAAGTGGGTGACATTACTTAGCTTGGTGTATTCTGCGTGTGAGAAAAAGACAGAGAAACCCAAGCAAACGTAAAACACACAAGTTCAGTAACGTAACGTTAAGTCTGCATGCTGTAAATTACATCTCAAACACACACGTTCAGTAACGTAACGTTAAGTCTGCATGCTGTTAATTACATCTATATTAACAGTAACAAACTGGACAAAACCTGCTAGGCTAACGACAACAAATGGCTGTTAGCAACTTTAGCTAACTTAACGGTGTCAAGCGCAGCACTGACAGTGATCTAGCATTAATTGACCTGCACATTAAGTTAAAAGTGGCTCACGTTGTTATTCGGTCTCATGAAACTGATCGTGGTTATCCTGAACGATGCACTTTAAACAGAATTTAACGTAAAGCGACTCAAAAGCTATCAGACAATCTGAGCCATGACGGCTCCTTCTTCTTCTCTGTATCAATGTTGTTCGTTAACAAACAAAGTGCATACCGCCGCCTAGTGCCAAGAAGTGTCATTGATGACAGTCCCCGTTACTTCTACTTTGAGCTGTTTATTCTGCTTGTCACGGCGTGTATCTATGTTTTACTTTGAAATTGTTCACCGGGATTATCATTATGCCATAATGTCTAACTTGATAAAAGAGTAGTACTGTGTTGTAGTTACTCACTATGACCACCAGAGAGCAGGAAACTCGCCCATAGACTGTTGAAAATATGAGTCAGCCTCAAGGCAGAAACAAAAGGGTAAGGTGGTCACAGGTCACGTGTAACTGTATTCCTGTGCTATGCTCATCCTGGATACTTATAAGAACGGGCCCGGCTATGCTAAATCAGAGACGGTTATCTTTGGCTAATTAAACAATAGACGGATGTGTAATTATGTACTATGATTACTGTAGGATATTGTGTACTGTACTGTGTAGGGTATGGCGCAAATTAGAAGATGCATGTACCATCTAGAGGTTGCAGTGGGTAAAGTTAGATAAAATGGCATACTACACTTCCGGTAAAAACTTTCAACGTAAAACATTGAATGAACAAAATGTAGTTACGCACTGTGACCAATAGAGGGCACTGAAGACTCGTTTTTATTTTATTTTACTATGCACAGCGCGTAGCGGTATTGGTATATGGTATCAACAAACAACTTAAATCTTATTATACTAAGGATATGACTACAGAGTGTAAAAAGTATTTAAAAATACATAATTTTATAGAATATGACTTTTGGATTTTTTCACAAGATCTTGTATTTAATACATGTGTACAAAGTAAATACCAAATAATTGTTCAGCAGATGTCATCATTTTGACTTTGTTACCTACTTTAACAACATTGAATCATTTTAAATATGATTGTTTTAATGTGTCAGCAGATATTTTACCATCTCACAATCATCATCATAGTCATCACAGTTATCTCTGCATATTCAGATTGGCCTCGCTGCAGTAACACTTACATTACCTGATCAATATAAAGACTTTGATAGGACATCCATCCTATCTCTGCTATCCTTCTCACTGATAATAATTCTCACATCAGAGGTATTAAGCAAGTCATCCTGACAATTAGTGGAAAGAATATATCTTAACAGTATCTTAATCTTTATAGTATCTTGTAAATATATGCTTGATCTAAACCGGCCATGATAAAATAACAGCATTCTGTGAGGGCTTTATTAAAGACCACACACCTGAAAGGAAGAATAAGAGCAACTTTATCATAACTTTCCACATTTCAATACAGATAACACAACAGAATAAAATGCCATAAAACGACACAACACAGTAGCCACAAGTAGATTCACTAGCAGATCTGAAAGGAAACAAGATCTTAAGTCATCAAAAAAGTTTTAAATCTAAATACTATGTGATGTTGATGATGATGAGTCACACATTAAAGCAATGTAGATGCGAGAAACTACAGCATGCAAATTTCCATCCCAACAGCTGTTTTAATTCTTTTAAAATGGCCATGCCTCGACGAGAACAAAGTCTGAGCATCAGAGCTTCACCGCCCTTAACAATGTCCATATTTAGTCGCACCCATGGTCATGGTCAGTTCTTTGTTCATTCCTTAAACATTACTAAGCAGTCTCAACTATTCTCACTTGCTGTCCTCAAAATCCCAAACTTTTGTTTTGATAAACAAATAGTTTTCAGCTTTAAGAGAATCTTTTAGAACTAGTCTTCAAACAGTCCACCAGGGCCTGCTGCTGCAGCCTCCACTACTACTGTAACTTCACCATGTTCATTTTCATGCAGCTCTAACCTGCCAGCCGGTTACGTAAAGTGTTTTCATATGAAACACATTTTGGTGAAGTCAGTGGAATGTCCAGTCAATGTTCCAAATTAAATCTTGTGACATAAGGGAAGTCTACAAATCTGCAAAAACAGTCCATTTACTTCTGAAATTACGAATGGCTCAAACTGTGCCAGAGGCAGCTGTCTAATGTCTCACCCAGCTACTCGTGAACGATGTGAAAACACTTGAAGGAAGAAAATGTGATTAATAAGTTAATGTTTTTATCCAGCGTGATTTTTTTTGGGGCTTATTGATAGTGCTATTATGTCAGTTTTTAAAAATTCAGTCTGGTCAATATCAGCCTTTTACTCACTAATAATTTGGAGCATTTGGAAGAAGAAAAATCATCCCCCTACAACAGGGGGCCTCTTTGTGCCAGATCACATTTCTGAGTTCAACAGTCTGAGTCACAAAGGAGCAAGATTAGTGACTCAATGTTACTTCCTGTAATTTAAAACTGCCTGTAAGAACTCAGACCCCACAGCATGTCGATCTAGCGACATCCCCCAACAGGTCTGCCGCACATGGTCCGCTGTTTTTATTTTGTTACACACAATGTGTGTTCAGGTCATCTGTGTACACTGTTGGCCACATGGACACTAGTCTATATCCACGATGTTTCACTTCCAGGATTACTCCGTTGCTGCAAAAATTTCGCCGGATTTCACTCATTTAGGCCAGATATCCGTTGCCGTGGGCTTCCTTTGTGTTGGCATTTTAAACTCCGGTGGATTTATGAGGACTATGGTTAACCTTTTCTCAGATCTCTGCAGGGTAAATCCAGACAGCTAGCTAGATTATCTGTCCAATCTGAGTTTTCTGTTGCATGACTTAAACAACTTTTGAACGTACACATGTTCCACCAAAACAAGTTCCTTCCCGAGGCTATTTCACAGAGGCGCCGTTGCTCTGTATGGTGCGTAGCGCCGCCCAAGACGATTGTGATTGGTTGAAAGGTCCCATGGCATGAAAATTTCACTTTATGAGGTTTTTTAACATTAATGTGAGTTCCCCTAGCCTGCCTATGGTCCCCCAGTGGCTAGAAATGGCGATAGATGTAAACCGAGCTCTGGGTGTCCTGCTCTGCCTTTGAGAAAATGAAAGCTCAGATGGGCCGATCTGGAATCTCCTCCTTATGATGTCATAAGGAGGAAGGTTACCTCCCCTTTCTCTGCTTTGTCCGCCCAGAGAACTTGGCCCGCCCATGAGAAAGAGAGAGACATCATGGCTTGAAAACAAGCAAAGCATGGCAGTTGGTCAAGGCCACTCTCATCACATCTCATTTCTTATTTTATGTAATCCAATGCTATTTATTCCCATCACATCCATAAAGTAATATAATCTATTCTAATGTATTGTAATGTAATCTTATCTCATTCCATCTAATCTAAAATTAAATATAATATAATCTCATCTCACATATTCTCACCTATTCTTATCTAATGTTACCCAGTTTCATCCCATTTAACCTAATCTCATCTCTAATCTAGTGTAATCTAATCCCATCTCGTTTAATCTCATCCCATCTCATCTCTAATATAGTGTAATTTAATCTTGTCTAATTTTATCCAATGCCATCTATAATGTAAAATAATGTAAACCACTCTCACCTCATATAAAATCTAGTCTAAATTAATATAATCCAGTCTAATTCTATCCCATCACATCTCATT
Organism: Sander lucioperca; assembly: GCF_008315115.2. Taxonomy (NCBI): domain Eukaryota; kingdom Metazoa; phylum Chordata; class Actinopteri; order Perciformes; family Percidae; genus Sander; species Sander lucioperca. The sequence goes on along the minus strand of NC_050193.1, from coordinate 5,119,070 downwards.
TAAAATTGAAACTGATGAAATCCAATCCTGTCTCATTTTACCTCATCTAAAAAATTCTGCCTTTACAAAGCTGTTTTGTTTGATCTAAAAAATACAGAAGCAGAAGAGAACTGTGTCTCCAAATGATGCTTGTGTTTAACTGGTTACAGGAAGGCCACACAAAGGAAATGGTGTGTTGTGGTCAACACAAAGGTGACACAAACTAACCAGAACGCAAAGCTGGTTCCTCATCTGACAACGTTTATTTTCTTTTTACTTCAAACACGCTCCAGTGCAGCTGAAAGAATCAGGCCATGACCATTTCTAGTAAGTAATTGATTCCATATGGGATCGAGTGGAGGAGCTCGATCTGTTGAGTCACTAACCATAAAATAGAACAGTAACATAACCATACACCAATCTTGATATCTGGCACAAAGTCAAGTTAACAGTGATTATTTGTCAGGAGTAAGTCCGTTTTACTGAAAGTATGATTTGTATTGTGACTCATTAAAGTCAATATGCAATGTTTTTTGTCTGACGTCAATGCATTGGAAAAACTGTCAAAGTTAAGAGAGACATCGGTACAGTATGTGTGCAAAGTGTTCATTCATTTTGGCACACTAGCAACATCTTAACATTTCTCATTGGTTTATTGTCATCTGCTAGTCTAACTTTATCTAAAGATCAAAATTACATCATGCATCTGAGACATGGGTGTGCTTTTAATTTGTAAGTATCTCTGCTTCCTCTTTTGTCTCTCCAGTGGCTAAGCATAGCACCATTCAGACAGAAACCATCATGGAACAAAACAGATTCAATAATGAAGCTACTTTTGGCCTGAAATGGGCAATTAAAAAAGCTCAAAGTCTTACACCATGAGCCAGACAATGACTGTCTACATGTGGCAAATGGAGCATTGCTATTTATTATGATGGGGTTTTTCTGTCCATGTATACTTTCTAAAGATCTTATTTGACAGTATAGGCTCCATTAATTGCTAAATTTGATAGTAGATGGGGCACTTCATAAAACTAACCAGATTCCACATCTAATGTCATCATTTCTGCCCCACCGGCTCCACTTTTACCTTTCGCATGCAGGTTTTGCAATCTAAGCTGTATTTCAAATGTGTTTTAAAAATTCCATACATTACAGTACAAAGATACTTTTAGTTTTTAAAAATGTGCTCCTAGTCATGTTGGTTCAGTCAGCAGAAAAAGAAGAAAAATTATCCTTGTTTAAACTGTGGCCAACAGAATTTATAGTGTAAACACACAGCATCTGTTTTTTCACAGACACTATAGTATGAGCAACCTCAAAGTTAAGGTATTGTCATATTGGATAAATGAACAGGGACACCCATAAGAGTGCAGCAGCCCTTAAAAGGCTACTGACTTACATATTTACATTCAGTACTTAATTACCCAGAATAACCTGTGACGTCACTGACAGCAGTGCAGTTAAAATAGAGAAATCCTGTGACTGCTGGGCTACTACGCCACATACTTTCCTCAGGAAAGGAATGCTGCTGCTGCTCCCAAGTCAGACGGAGAGAGGAGGTCGCTGTTTTCTCAGTTAGTGCGCATTTTTGAATACCTTGTTTTTAAGATCTGACTATAAATTAGTCAGGGGGGGGCAGTAGATGAGAGAGTTTATGACTTACTTTTGATGATACATAGTTTTCTATGAGTATTCTTGGCTAATATTAGAGCTGACTTTGTACAGATTACTTTTGTAAAGTAAGCAAAAGCAGTCGCCAGCAGTATCTACCTTCTATTTATGGCCTCCCCCAGCACCCCCTTCCCAGACTGACGTCAGCAGAAAGTTATTTTCATGAATGGAGGGGGCGGTCACGAGGAATCGGTGACGTGAGTGCTTGCGGAAGCAGAGCGTGGAATGTTGGTACATTGTTGTTGTTTTGTAGTTGATTTAGGACGAGGATACACCGCTGCTGTCTGCTGGACGCTGGACGCTTTATACCAACTGTGTCAAGTTACTTCGCCGCCTGTATCGGAAACCTACTCCGACTGTTTTTACGCATCACGGTCCACAGTTATCCGCGTCCACAGAGGTGAGCTTGTGTATTTTTAATTTTTTGGGGGGAAGATGTTTTGACATCCCTTTCTAAATTGCCGAAGTTGTCACTGTGATATATTGGCGCATGCAGACAGGATTATGTTGGCCACGCGCGCCCATCATGTAGGATAACTTTTTTGATCCCGCTTATGAAAGTTGATGTTGATTTAGTAGATTGGTTCAGTCGCGTCGACACGTGTTGTGTTAAAGTAACAAAACACAATGCCCCAAAAGCGGCTCAGAGCTCGTCGCGTGAAATAAGTGAGGGAAAATAGGCAAAAACTTAAACAAATATAATAATTTCGAATAACCGCTTAGCCTACTTTGTTTGTACTTTCTTTATTTGCCGATTTTCAATCATTTCAATTAGCCGGGTCATTTTTTTTTTATTAAGTTAACTGGATGCATTGTCTCAATGAGTGAAATCTGGCTATTTCATTTTATAAAAAAATATAATAACACTATAACGAACATAGAAAACGTCTATTCAACGCATTTAATTAAAAATATTATAGAAATCACAATGTTTTGCCCAAGTACATTCATGTTAATGTCACGGTTCAATTCTGTTAAAATTACTTTTAAATCGCCCATATATGTTTATTACTGAGCGCCAAAGAACCATTATAATAAGTTATGAGTTATTATAAGATTTAAAAAAAATTGGCATTTTTGCTTGTTTATTTATAGCCTACTTTCTGTCACTCGAATGCTTTTTTTGGGGGGGAAATGGAAGTTAGTAAACCCACAAACCCCCGTTTAAACGAATTCATATAAAACATTCTCACATCCCCTTTAATTCTGGCACTGTTCATTTCAACGCGGGATTTAATTCGGTTTCTATAATGCAAAAATACCAGCCTACTTTTGACACTGGAAACAACACGTGGTCTGCATTTTAGCCATGTGGGACAAAGGGCACGATGTGAAGTTAGACCACCAGGGCTGACTGGCCTACACACAATAAATCACTCTGGAACAAGAAAAGACTTTATGTTATCCTTCTGTTGAGCTATCATTTCTGGTCAACATAAATCTTTATGACTTGGGTAAAGATAAGGAAACTGTGTCTTAAAGGTACATTTGATTTTTTTGATAATTACCTAACAACAACAACAACAACACCATTTTACTTCAGAAATAATAATGCTTTACTACATTTTAGTGTGCACTTTGTTTTATTGAATAACTAGGACTTGTGACATTTTAAGGCCATTGTGATTAATATATGGACAATATTTGTCTTTGAGTAACTTGTTTCACTTGGATGATCACAAATTTGTATTTGTGAGGCATTTGTGATTCACTGTTGTTTCTGGTGGGTGCACAGACAAACAGTGGGAGCGGTGCACTCCTCTGTCATGAGGTGAACATGTGGTTCAATCACCAAAGTCATGATGTCTTCTTTGGATGGAGAAGTAACAGTGGCTGACTCATTTTACCACCAGAATAGTCCGTGATAGTGACAAGGCACAGCTGGTAAAATTCCCCTGAAAACACAGGATATAGTGTGATTGTCATCAGATATATAGGATTTCTCTTTTTGCCAGTCAGTAGTGATGGATGAAAGCGTAGCAGAATTGAAAACGTTTTTGTGGTGTGGAGTGTTGTGAAAGTGAAATAGCTGTGGTTTGTGATGCTGTGACTCACAAATGTCAGGGCAAAACACTCACGTTGGCCATGATGTGTTTAGCTCGTCTTACTGGAAAAAAAAAGATGTTGAGTTTTGATTATTGACGTTGGAAGCCAGTGTTTTTATTCACAGCTGAACATGCCAAACAGAGTGTAGGAAGGCAATAACAGATGCATGTCTTTACAGGCCTGTGGTGTAGCAGTCCGAAGTGAGTCCCTGACAGTTGTATAGTGTCTCAGGCTGCTAACTCTGCCACCCACAAGGATTAGCATTCTGGCTTCTGCTGCTTTTCTGTCAGTGACCAAATCTCAACCGGCTGCTTTCACCTCATTATGGTGGGAGGTGTGGCAAGTGTCAAGATTACTCATTTATTTTGTTGGATTGTGGTGTTATTAGGGATTTCTTCTTGGTTCTTCTCCCTGGGGCTGACTTGCTGATTCAATTGTTGATCTTTTTCCTTGGCAACTTCCTGGTTCCACCATGACTCAAATTGCATGTTGGCAGATGCACAAACAAATGCTTTACGGTTCCACCGCATTCAGAATGTATGCTATGCTGTCACATCTTGTCTGTCTCAGCTGGCTGTTTTGAAGGAGAAGCACTGACATCTGGATAGTATTGGATTATTATTAACACTATTTTCAACTGAAGAGCTTTGCTTTGGTATATCTTGTTGGAAGTGAGGGATGTGGTGTATGCTTTTTTGGAAACATATTATTAATATTTTCCTATTATTATTATTATATTATTCATACATTGGTTTCAGGTAGTAAAAAGTGGGATGGGTATGTCCTTGTTTTTTTTTTGCATTCTTGACATTTCTTTGAATCCCACTGTCCCTGGTTGGGAGAGTATCTTTGCTCAGATATTCTGAGTTCTTCTCCCTTTCTGCACAAAAGTTGCCAGCCATTTCCAAGGTTCTCTGTACTGTTCCTTCCTCCCTGCGAAACAACGGGATTTTCCAGGAAACGTCAGATCGGGAGGGTGTGATTCCCTGCCGCTGGTCGAGGCTTTTACCAGTAAACAGCATGACTCACTGCTCAGCTATGCTCTTCATTTCCTTCACGTATCCCACCAAATGTGCTGCGCTGGAGAAAGAGCAGAATGCCGCGCGCACCAGTCTGTAGGGAAATCTCTCCGCCTCCCTGAGAAAAATACAAGAAAAGCAAGAGCTTTTTCAGAGGAGTGTATCAGGCTGTCAAGGGCAGCAACAAGTCTGCTTGGTGCTTAACCTACTCCCAAATTAAAACAAAAAGAGAAGATAAACAAAGAGTCCAGACAAGCCGACTCTGCATTTATCACTGCAGTATGAGCGCATAAGCCTTTGATATGCTGTTTATTTTAGGAGAAGGCTGGGCCCCACAGTTACCTGCAGACTTGAACTTGACCAGTTGCCTGACTTTGAAAATATAACCATTTGGCATCAGTGAACAAATGGTACATATGTTTATTAAACTGACCTAGTCTGAAAAAGTCTATATTTTACATGAATTTGCTCTTTAAAAGCTGTTTAACTCGGGCTGATTTGCGTGCATGTAAAAAAGAGTCTTTGCCTAGTTTTTTTAAGGCATTCTAAAAAAAATAGTCTTGAAAGGGTCAGTTCATCTTCAAAGCAATGTGTACACCCAAAGAACAAAGTAGCAGGTTTACCAGCAAACAATTCTGCTTTCCACATCAAATAAGACATGCTTAACACACAACCATAGCCATGAAATGTGTGTATAGTGTTTGTAACAAACAGTTAGGTCAGGAGTTACTCTCACGTCATCCCTTGGCTCTAATCTGTATTTTTGTGCACTTTGTCATACTTGTGATAACATTATTGCTGAGTAAATAGTACATTTTTGGTTATTATTCAGCAGACATGAAATATTTTCTTTTGAATGAGAAAGTTAGGAAAGTAAAATGAAAGATAGAATGTATAGAGGACTTCTATCTTCCACACGTGCACACAGGCTGCCTTTGATATGATTGGGTAAGTGAATGATGTGAGACGCTTCTAGATTCCAGACATTTTGTGAATTTTGCAGCCGTTGTTTTACAAGTAGGATTTGAACTCCACCCCATATGTGAATGCATCACAAGACATATTCAGACTGAATGTTCTGCCTGTGTTGGGCATGTAAGGGTTTGCACGTGTGTTGATTCCACAGGAATGTGGTTTTGTTCTTTACCCGCCATCTGTGGCTTTTCCTTGAGGTATTTTCCCAGACCCCTTTTCTTACTGTTATGAAAAAAAACTAATGTGTTGTTTTGACTATAGCGAGAAGATTTGTTGTGAAATATGCCTGTCTTGTCTGAGTGGCAAAATCATAAAGAGTGGATTTGGATGTGTAATATAATTGCTGTTTTTCCTCTGAGGAAATTTTGGCATCTTGATCAGGAAAACATTGTCTCTCTGCGAGTTGCAAAAACATAAGCACATGCCTAAAGAATTTCAAGCAACCTGGCCTCTTGGTTCAAGCTGGAGGCCTCTTGTATGAAGAGAGAGAGGCCCCACACCACTTTTTCATGATCTTTGCAATGAATATATCCAGGGACCCCCTCTGATGCAATACCACTTAAATTAGGCAGTTTGGGCCAACTTGCTGTCAAGGAACGTTGTATTTTAGCTCTTAATCTCTATTTGATGCTTCTGAAATCTCAATTATGCAATTTTTTGCTATGTGTTTTGCTAAATGAATAAATGACACCAGAAAGCGCAGCTAAATGTCTAAACATGAGTTTATGTGGCTCTGGGTTTAGCCGTTTGGTTGGTACATCTTTGAGGTTCATCTGCTTGTGACAAAAACATGAAACACATTGTTGAATTTAAGTGATTATAAGAACAATGACTAATGTTCAGGTTACATCAAAGACCGAGTGACAAAGTTGTTTTTCATGCCCACTGCACTATTTCTTGCAATCAGCAACTGCATGTCAACTGTTTCAAAGTCCTGTATTAGCAATATAGCCATATTATGTGAAAATGTGTAAACATCCCAAAAAGAGCAGCCACACCCAGAGTATTTTCTCCCATTGAAGCTGCAGGCTAACAGCAGACTGCAAGAGAATATTTGCCCTCTTGCTAAGGTATCACTTATCGCATGCAGACTTAAATTGTTTAGTTAGCAGAAATTTGTGCCAGCACTGTGGGCTAAATATATCCACCAGAGTTAAATAAGGGCATAGAGCAGCTCAGGAAAGCCCAGTGTAAGAGGAACCAACCAACGAGACACAGGACTAAATCGATCGACTACATTGTCTCACAGCAAAAATACATCAGTGACTATAAAGGAAAGTATTTCTCTGTGACACTCTATCTCCAGGAATTTTCCACATGCGTATAGTGCCTTGTAAAGTTCAGCATAACTGTTAATGTCATGCTGATGTGATGGTCTGTTTTAATGTGCAATGAGGAGGCAGAGTGGTGGCCGTGTCAAAACATCAAATTAGGGGAATAAACAATCTACATTGGACTGGATTTAAGGCATGTAACATGATAAAGACAAATTGAGGACGTTTGTACACAGGACGCCTTTTAAGTTATCAGCACTTCTAATGTACTATGAATAGGCTGTGGTGCGGTTATGAATGAGACTTGTTTACCCTTTTGGTGACCATGTGACTCACACTCCCACGCCCATTTGCAGGGCGTTTCCATGGCAGCAGTCGAGCATGGAACAGTGCACTCGTAGTCAGGCTGGTCTGCAGGTCCTGAAATGGAGCCTTAGGGTATGTGTGCCTCTCACAGGATTACAGCTCAGCGCTCTCGCTTTTTTGGCCATGGCAGCAGTCTGGAGACGATGTGCCTCACTGTATTGAGTACAGAGAGGCTTTTTAAAAAACTGTCCCAGCCTAGAGAGCTTCAATTCAAAGTTGTATGGAGAGAGGGACAGAGGTTGCCTGTTTCTAATCTTGCTTGGTCTAGTGAACTACATTGTTAGTACCCTCCTCCTCTAACAATATAGGTGCTTTCCAGGGCTTGTATTTAATGGTGTCATGCTGCCCTCTGCTGGCATCTGTGGCGCTAACATTAATATTAACACATGACGCAATCCTGGAATGTTGTGTCAGTGAATTTGTGGGGTGAGGAGTGCCAATATTATGTTGTACTCAGTATCTGCAATGTACAAATATGCGTTAGTAGCTAAAGTATTCAGATATTTAAAATCCAATTAAGAGTAGGCCTACATAGGTATTGTCAGCAAAAATGTAGTTCAATAAAATAACATGTAGAAAAAAAATCCATCAGTGCTATAATATTACATACATTACCTAATTATTACTGATGCATAATTTTAATGTTGTAACTGGACAAAATGG